>NW_006921679.1:634740-644929 GCF_000298275.1 Orycteropus afer afer
TACTACCTAGAGCAATCTACACATTTAATACAATCCCAATCCAGATTCCAAAAAAAAATTTTAAGGCCATGGAAAAACCAATTACTAATTTCACATGGAAAGGAAAGAGACCTTGGATAAGCAGAACACTACTGAAGAAGAAGAACAAAGTGGGAGGTCTTACACTCCTGGATCTTAAAACCTACTATACAGCCACAGTAGTCAAAACAGGATGGTACTGGTACAATGATAGAAAGATAGACCAATGGAACAGAATTGAAAGTCCAGAAATAGACCCATCCATCTATGGACAGCTGATCTTTGACAAAGGTCAAAAACCCATTAAATGGGGAAGAGACAGCCTCTTTAACTGATGGTGCTGGCAAAACTGGATATCCACTTGCAGAAAAATGAAACAAGGCCCACATCTCACCCCATACACAAAAAAACAAACTCAAGTTGGATCAAAGACTTAAATGTAAAACCCCAAACTACAAAATGCATCAAAGATAAAATAGGGACAAATCTAGGAGTCCTAATTAATGGCATAAATAGACTATCAAACATAACCTAGAATGCACAGGAGATAGAAGAGAAGGTAGATGACTGGGACCTTTTAAAAATTAACTTCTTATGTGCATCAAAAGAATTCAAAGGGTAAAAAGAGAACCTACAGATTGGGAAAAAATATTTGCCTATGACATATCTGACAAAGGACTTAGCTCCAAAATCTATAGAAGACTTCAACTCTTCAACACCAAAAAGACAAACAATCCAATTAAAAAATGGGCAAATGACTCAAACAGACACTTCACTAAAGATGGTATACTGGTGGTCAACAAACACAGGAGGAAATGCTCCTGATCTTTAGTCATTATCAAACCAAACCAAACGCACTTCCTTTGAGTCAGATCCAACTCATAGCGACCCCTTCTTGGGTTTCCGAGGTGATATCACTACAGAAGTAGATTGCCCAACCTTCCTTCTGATGAGTGGCTGGTGGGTTTGAACCACCAGCCTTCAGGTTAGCAGTCAAATGCCTTAGGCACTACGCCACCAGAGCTCCCTCTTTAGTCATTAGAGAGATGCAGATCGAAACAATGATGAGATATCATCTCACCCCAGCAATAATAGCAAAGTTCAACAGGATAGAAAATAATAAATGCTGGTGAGGTTGTGGAGAGATTGGAACTCTTGTGCACTGCTGGTGGGATTGTAAAATGGTACAACCATTGTGGGAAATGGTATGGTGTTTCCTTGAAAAACTGAAAATAGAAATACCATCTGACCCAGCAATTCCATTACTAGGAGTATATCCTAAAGAAGTGAGAGGCAGCACATGAACAGACACATGCATGCCTATGTTTATCACAGCACAATTCGCTATAGCAAAGACATGGAAACAACCTAAATGCCCATCAGCAGATGAATGGCTAAGCAAATTATGGTACATTCACACAATGGAATACTATGCTACATTAAAGAGCAATGAAGGATATGCGAATCATATCACAATGTGGATGAACCTGGAAGACATTATGCTGAGTGAAATAAGTCAATTGCAGAAGGGTAAAAAGACAAAGAAGGGTTTGATTGAGAAAGGGAACTCACTTTGTAGATTACCAGGGTGGGGAAGGAAGGGGAGGGATTAATTTTGGACTAGTTGGGGGCCACACGCTGATGTGGGTAAAGGGTGGGATGGTAGAGGAATAGTCTGGGACCACCATGATAGCATTAGGAAAAGGGAGGACACCGAATTGTGCACATAATATATAGAAGATAGATGCTAATACCAAGCAGTATATCCACAATACTGCATTAACACAAACACCAGGATAATGATAAACACATAAACATCTGGAAAGATCTAATAGGGGTCAGTGAACAGGAGTACACTCTAGACCAAAGATAGATTCAGCAGAGGCTAATCTTGCACAGATACCAGTAATACAAAATACCCACAATCCTTACAGAAACAACAGAAGACAGACATAGAGTAATCCCTCACAGAAAGTCAGACCCTGTGAGAGAGAGATGCAATGGATCTACCAACTCAGTACCATAGTATTGGGGTACACCATTCTCAATTGGCACGACAAAATACATACAAGTCTTGTTCCTCATCCTGCATTGGTGAGTAGCGACTTTGGTCTTAAAAGCTTTCAAGTGGCCATCTAAGATGCAGCTAATGGTCTCCTATTGTCAAAGCAAAAAAGAGTGCAAAAAAATAAGGGCATTTGGAAGCAATCAGCCTTAGGACACGAGGCACTCGAGACCAGAAGAACTAGATGGTGCCCAGCTACCAATGCCAACCACTCAGGAAAGGATCATATCTGGAGATCCTGGATAGAGTGGGAGAATAAACATGGAACAAAATCCAAAAACTCAATAATGACCCGAATTACTGGTTGGATGGTGTTCTGGTGTAGCATAGTGGCTAAACACTTGACTGCTAACCAGAAGGCTGGCGGTTCAAACCCACCAGCCACTCCTTGGAAGGAAGGTTGGGCAATCCTACTTCCGTAGTGATACTGCCTCGGAAACCCAAGGAGGGGTCGCTATGAGTCGGGGCCGACTCGACGGCACATAACAACAACAACAACAACAGTGCTGCTCTGACAAGAATATACCACAAATAGGATGGCCTTAACCACCACAATTCCACCCCTTGTCAACTTGGCACCTGTACAGATCTGCGTCGGATGGCATCCGTACAGATCTCTTTCACTGGGTGACTCCAGTCCCCTAGTTCCTGAGTGGTGACCTCACCCCCTTGGCCTGGCAGGCCCCATTCCCCTCCCTCTTGGGCATGGCAGCCCCACCCCCTCACTCTTGGGTAGTGGCTATGGCTGCATCTCACTAGCTCACATGAAGGAGCAGCCCCACACTCCAGAAGCAAGTTGGTGAAGGTCTGGCTCTCTGAAACCTAGGGAGCTGTGGTGGTTCCATTCTCAAAGGCCATGGTCCTACCCTTTCAGGCTGAGGCAGCTCTGCTTCCATTTCCTTGGTCTCTCTGCTCCTGCCAATTAATGCCAAAGGCAATCCACTCCATTGGAAAACCTGCCCCAAGCACTCAACTTCCTTGCTCTGTGGGCCTGCCAACTTGCTACTCCATCTCATGCTGGTCTCTTTAACCAATTAATGCCTGAAGGCAACCCACTCTGCCAGGAAGCTGCTTACCCAGTGCCACCCGGCTTTCTCCTCCATGGGCTGGTAAGCCTGTTGCTGTTTAATCCCAGTCTCTGGGCTCTGCTACTGCCATCTTTCATGCTGGTCTCTCTGCTGGTATCTCTCTGGCAGTCTCTTGGCTCTGTCCCTGCTGCCTTTCATGCCATATGCCAGGGTCTCTCTGCCAGGGTCTCAGGTCAAGGATGCACTCCACTCCTGTTTCCACATTTTAGATATCTGTCAGAGCAGCATCCCACTCTCTTCGTACCATATTCTGTATTGGTTACCTAGTGCCGTTCTGACAAGAATATACCACAAATGGGATGGCCTTAACAATCAGGAGTTTATTCTCTTACAGTTTGGAGGCTTTAAGTCCAAATTCAAAGTGCCAGGATCAAGGGGCTGGGTGAAAGCCCCTCAACCTTGGGTCCAGCCCTGCCTCCTGCTCCCAGCCCACTGGAGCTAGAGGTATTTCTTCACTCAGACAGCTGCTGGTTGCTGAGCCTGAGAAGCCCAAGGTTGACAAGTAAAAAGCACAGACTCGATGTTATCAAACCACACAGCAAGCCATTAGTTTAAGTCCATTGTAAGTCTCGAGGTCGGCAGACCATGGCAGGCTGCTGAACAATGACACAGCTACATGTAGGGTCCAAGCATGTCATAAGCTAGAGACATTCCCAAAGCTGCTTCTTATATATGGGAATCAGACCACATACCCCAAGACAGCTACTCAGCTGCTCACAGTAGATTCCACCATGGAGTTAATTGCCAATCTCACCATGGGAATAACTACATCCAGCTGCCCAGCCACTCAACCAGTCCCAGCCAAGTTGACACACAGACTTAACCACCATAGATGGGGTCTGGTGAGACCCTCAATACTATGGTCCTGGGATACATTCTGGGCCTGGAATAAAGCTACCCCCAGGGGTTGGCTCTCAGCCCAAAATTGTTGTTGTTATGTGCCGTCGAGTCAGACCCAACTCATAGTGACCCCTCCTTGGGTTTCCAAGGCAGTATCACTACGGAAGTAGATTGCCTAATCTTCCTTCCAAGGAGTGGCTGCTGGTTTGAACCGACAGCCTTCTGGTTAGCAGTCAAGTGCCTTTCGTACTACGCTACATGCAAACCACTCAGCCCAGGCTGATGCACCCAAATACTCTATGGAAATGCATCCCTTGGAGCAATCGACCACAGGGCACCAGAGGGGCAACATTCACACGGAGAAAATTCAGGACACACAGAAGTGCATCACTATGAGGGGCACAGGGGGGAGGTTACTGGGCAGGGAGGGAAGGAGACTGGGTTAAGGTTGGCATGGTAAATGGGAGTGAAACTAAATGTACACATATTGTTGAATGTAAAACAAACTCTTAAAATAAAAAAATGTTTAAAAAACACAAAACTTGCAAGTGGCAATCTAGATGCACCGATGGGTCTCTCCTCATCCAGAGCATAGAAGAATGAAGAAAACCAAAGATGCATGGAAATAATTAGTCCAAGGGACTGGTACACCACACAATCCTCAGCCTATACAGCTATGAGAGGAGAAGAACTAGATGGTGCCCAGCTACCACTGTCAACCACTTGGAGGGGGATCTATGTATGAGATCCTGGATAGAGAGGGAGAACAATATAAAACAAAACTAAAAATTATATAAAAAAAAAAAGGGGGGGTGGAATCAGTTTTGCTGATCTGATAGAGCCTGATGAAACCCCTGAGACTATGGCCCCTAACTGCCCTTCAGGTCTGGAATTGAACCCACTCCTGTGGCTTCCAGCCAAACAAAAGATAGGCATATGAACTAAACATTTACATTAGGTAGATACATTCCTTGGAGAGAACAATCATTGAGAAAGAAGGGCTGCTTATGCACAGGGAGGCAGCTCAGGGGCAGGAGTACATGGAGGGAAGGACACAGGGAAGAGGTGGCTATGGGGAGGAAGTAGGAGGAGAGCTGTTGCATTGTGGGAGATTGCAATCAATGTCATGAGACAAAGTCTATGTGAACTGCTGTATGGTAGATGAATTTGCTCTGTAAACTTTCACCCAAGTCACAAGAAAATTTTTTAGAAAAAGAAAAAAAATGGCATAAATACACTATCAAACATAACTGAAAATAAACAAACAGCAGAAGACAAACTAGACTTCTGGGATCTCCTAAAAATTAAACATTTATGCACATCAAAAGACTTCACCAAGAGAGTAAAAACAGAACCTAAAGACTGGGGAAAAGCTTTTGGCAATGACATAAACAAGGGAGTAATCTCTGAAATTTATAGGAAACTTCAACAGCTCAACAACAAAAAGACAAGTGATTCAATTTTAAAAATGGGTAGAAGACATGAACAGACACACTTTACCAAAGACATTCAGGCAGGTAACAAACACAGGAAGAAATGCTCATGATCCTTAGCCATTAAAACCCACTGCTGTCTAGTCAGATCCAACTCAAAGCAACCCCTCCTTGGGTTTCTGAGGCAGTATCACTCCTTCTGAGGAGTGGAGACATGCAAATCAAAATAACAGTGAGATATCATTTCATCCCACCATAAAGAGCAAAGTTGAAAAAAAAATGCTGCTGAAGGTGTGGAAAGACAGGAACCCTCATATACTGTTGGCGGAACTGTAAAATGGAACAACCATTGTGGGAAATGGTATGGTGCTTCCTTAAAAAGTTGGAAATAGAAATACCATTTGATCTAATAATCACACTACTAGGAATATAACCTAGAGAAATAAGAGCCATGACACAAACAGATATTGCACACCTATGTTCATCATGGGAGCTCTGGTAGCATAGTGCCCAAGGCACTTGACTGCTAACCAGAAGGCTGGCGGTTCAAACCCATCAGCCACTCCTTGGAAGGAAGGTTGGGCAATCTACTGCCATAGTGATACCGCCTCAGAAACCCAAGGAGGGGTCACTATGAGTCGGGTCCAACTCGATGGCACATAACAACATGTTCATCATGCATTGTTTACAATAGCAAAAAGAAAGAAACAACCTAAGTGCCCATCAATGGATGATTGAAAAAACAAACTATGGTGTATGTACACAATTGAATATTATGCAATATAATGATGAATTTGCAAAACATATCACAACATGAATGAACCCAGAGGACATTATGCTGAGTGAAATTAGCCAATTACAAAAAAACAAATATTGAAAAAGACCACTACTGTAAAAAGCCAAGAAAAAATTTACACACAGAAAGAATAATTATTTGAAGGTTACTGGGGTGGGAGGATAAAGGAGGGTAAATCACTAACTAGAGAGTAGACACATTTTAACTGGGGTAAAGGAAAAGGCAATTTACAATAAGGAAGAAGTCACCATAAAATGATCAAGGCAGAAGAAGACACTGGGAGAAGCATTAAGAGTTAAAGGCAGCATATGTAGATACTATTACATACACAATCCTGCAATAAGAGTAATAACAATAATTTACAAGTGGATACATATATAGACACTCAAGCTGGACAGAGGTGGGAAGGTGAATGGGACTACATACACAAACATATATAAGTTGAAAGAGCATATTTCTACATATGTATTTATATGTGCTGCAGATATATCCATGAATATAATAGAGCACACAGGGTGAAAAGTAACTAAAATTTCTTAGCCACAACAAAACACCTTGAGGGAATGAGTAGCTGGGCCTGGAGGCTCAGGACCATAGTCTTTTATTTATTTATTTATTTAATTAATTTTTATTGTGATTTGGGTGAACCTTTACAGAGCAAATTCATTTTCCATACAGCAGTTCATACACATTTTGTCTCATGACATTGACTGAAATTCCCCACGATGAAACAGCTCTCTTCCTACTTCCTCCCCATAGTTATCTCCTCCCTGTGTCCTTTCCTTCCATGCACTTCTGGCCACTGAGCTTTCTCCCTGTGCAAACACTGCCCCTCTGTTCTCCCATGACTGATCACTCCAAGCAGTATATCTTCTGGATATAAATGTTCACCCTGTATGCCTGTCTGTTGTTTGGCTGGAAGCCACTGGAGGGAGTTCAGTTCCAGACCTGAAGGGTGGTTAGGGGCCATAGTCTTGGAGGTTTCACCAGGCTCTACCAGACCTAGTCTTTTTTTATTTTTTTTTTAATGATTTTGAATTTTGTTCCACATTGTTCTCCCACTGTATCCAGGATGTCTGGCACTGATCTCTTTCTGAGTGGTTGATAGTGGTAGCTGGGAACCATGTAGTTCTTCTGGTCTCATGGTCCTATAAGCTGAGGACCGTATGGCCTACTAGTCCCTTGGACTAATTGTTTCCATGCATCTTGGTTTTCTTCATTCTTCTTTGCTCTGGACAAGGAGAGACCCATAGTTCCATCAAGATGGCTGTTTGTGAGCTTTTAAGATCCCAGTTGCTACTCACCAAAGTAGTATGTGAAACAATGTTTTTGTGTAGTATGTTATGCCAATTGGGCTTAATGTCCCCTGGGACCATGGTCCCAAGACCACATGTCCAACTACTCACTCCCTCAGGATGGTTGGTTGTGGCCAAGAAGTTATCATAACTTTGCCCCTTGTTAGCTCTATTATATGTTTGGACATTCTTATAGCACATACGAATATGTATGTAGAGATATGTTTTCATTCATTAAACCACTCTACTGTCCCTAATGCACCCAAGGCCATCATTCATTAATAATGTTTCTTGTGCCTGGACCATTCTTCATCTTTCCATTCCACCACATAGCTTATGCATTTGTGAGCTCCCAGTTCAAAGTCACTTTTCACAGGGGCCTGTACTTTTCTTTCTTAGCACTTATCCATCTGTAATTCTATATTTATTTGTATAACTTCATACCTTCATAACCAGTTACTGTCAAGTCGGCTGACTCATGATGACCATATGTGTATCAGAATACAGTCATGCTCCATAGGTTTTTCAATAACTGAATTTCCAAAAGGCAATCACCAGGCCCTTCTTCCAAGGTACCTTGGGGTGGACTTGAACCTCTGACCTTTCAGATAGCAGTAAGCACATCAACAGTTGTACCACCCAGGACTCCATTTGCATGATTACTTGATGAAGTATGGCAAACACTGTCGTGTCAGCTCTATAAAGGCAGGGGCCATGCTTTCTGACCCCAGCACATGGCCAGCACAGCAGGACCCTAGTAAATATATACTTGAAAGAATGAACATGTAATGAAGTTGACAAATTCAGATATGCAAAATAAAAAGTAAATTGCTTTGTCTGTAACTGAGCTGATCTTCCTCATAAGCTCCTTCCTGCTAGATAACTTTGGAAGGAGTAGCTTGGAGAGAGATCATTATTTTAGTGCATGTAGAAACCTCAGCCCAAACCCATAACTTAAACAATCTAATTAATAGAACTAAGTCTCTGCTTAGAAGGCTCTAGTGAAGTGCATTGGTTGACTGGGTTTCTATTCTCCTCTCATGTTCTCTACAAGTTTGTCATGTGGATGACAGGATGAGAAGTGATAAACCTTGTGTCCTTGTTGAAAAGGGGGCTCCGTCAGCGCACAGTGTGCCTGGGCTGGCCCTTGGATATTCTGAATCATCTACTACTGATGTCTGAGGTTGATGAACTTGTGAGCTATAGCTTATCCTTTGACCAAGGTGCCTCTCCCTGCTGACAGGGCCCCCATAAGCTTTTCCTAGAGCTCACTTCATCCACTGAGTTTCTGTCAAGGGAGCTCTATAAAACAAAAAAACTTCACTGCAATCAAGTTGGATCCGACTCATAGTGATCGCTCCTTGGGTTTCCGAGGCCTTAGGCACTATGCCACCAGAGGGTCATGTCGTATCTATTGAATAAATAAACCATTGAATGTATGAGTGAGCAAGCAGAAGAAAATGTTCAAATACAGTGCTAAGTTACAGAAAGATATTAAAATAATTTTACACAGAACAGTATTTTAGTTTTTGTAAAAAGAATACATGTATATTTGTATGTATAATACACATACACCACACAACATATACATACACATGAAGACTAGAAAAACATACACCATAAAAACATTAGTTATATATACTTGGGTGTTGAGATTTTAAGTGAGTCTTTTTTCTTTTACACTCTCCTTTATACTTTTCAAAGGAGCCCTGATGGGGCAGTGGTTAAAGCATTTGACTGCTAACCAAGGTTTGCTGTTCAAACCCACCAGCCACTCCACGGGAGAAAGATGAGGCCTTGGAAACACTATGGGGCAGTTCTACTCTATCCATAGGTTCACTATGAGTCAGAATCAACTAGATGGCAGTGGGTTTGATTTGGTTGGTTTGGTTATATTTTTCATATTTTGTTGTATGAAAAAATTTTAAGTTTTTTATAATGAATATTCAGAATACAATTAGAGAGAAACAATTAATATCATATTTTATATAACCAGCAACTTCTAATTACTTGCTCATCACTCCCTGGATCTCTGCACAGTGTCTGGTGAGAACTCAAAACCACACCAAACTCACTGCCATCGAGTTGATTCGACTCATTGTGACCCTTCCTTTGGTTTCTGAGGCACTATCTCTATGAAAGTAGATTGCCAACCTTCCTCCTGAGGAGTGGCTGGTGGGTTTAAACTACCAGCCTTCTGGTTAGCAGTCAAATGCTTTAGGCACTATGCTACCAGAGTTCCCAAACTAGATGATTGGGACCTTTTAAAAATTAAATTCTTATGTGTATCTATATATATATTGCCCATAGAACCTTTCGATATTGTAACTCAAGGCTTAAATTTTTTCCTCAGTTCTTTCAGCTTAAGAAATGCTGAGCATGTTCTTCCCTTTTGGTTTTCTAAGTCCAGATCTTTGCACATTTCATTAAAATAATTGACTTTGTCTTCTTGAGCTGCTCTTTGAAATCTTCTGTTCTTTATCTTGCCATGTCTTCCATTTGCTTTAGCTATTTTCCATTCAAGAGCAAGTTTCAGAGTCTCTTCTGACATCCATTTTGTTCTTTTCTTCCTTTCCTGTCTTTTTAATGACCTTTTGCTTTCTTCATGGATGATGTTCTTGATGTCATCTCACAATTCCTCTGGTTTTCTGTCA
>NW_006921679.1:645809-647381 GCF_000298275.1 Orycteropus afer afer
ATGTCATTGGTGATATCAGGTAGATCTTGGCTCAAAGCAAAGAATACCAGAAAGATGTTTACTTGTGTTTTATTGACTATGCCAAAACATTTGATTGTGTGGATCATAATATACTATGGCTAACATTTAGAAGAATGGGAATTCCAGAACAGTTCATTGTACTTATGAGGAATCTGTACACAGACAAGGAAGCTGTTGTTCGAAAAGAACAAAGGGACCCTGCATGGTTTAAAATCAGGAAAGGGGTGTGTAAGGGTTGTATCCTTTCACCATACTTATTCCATTTGCATGCTGAACAAATAATGCAAGAAGCTGGACTATATGAAGAGGAATGTGACATCAGGATTGCAGGAAGACTCATTAACAACCTCCGATACACAGATGACACAACTTCACTTGCTGAAAGTGAGGATAACTTGAAACACTTACTGATGAACACTGAAGACTACAGTCTGTGGTATGGATTACACCTCAATAAAAATAATAATAAAACCCTCACAACTGGACCAACAGGCAGCATCACGATAAATGGAGAACAGATTGCAGTTGTCAAAGACTTCATGTTACTTGGTTCTACAATCAATACCAATGGAAGCAGCAGTAGAGACATCAGATGATGTATTGCATTGAGTAAATCTGCAGCAAAAGACCTCTTTTGAGTGCTAAAAAGGAGGAATATTTCCTTGAAGACTAAGGTGCACCTAACCCAAGCCATAGTATTTTCAATCACCTCATATGCACCTGAGAGCTGGATAATGAATAAGGAAGACTGAAGAAGCCATTGTTGTTGTTGTTATGTGCCATTGAGTCAGGACCCAACTCATAGTGATCCCTCCTTGAGTTTCTGAGGCAGTATCAATATGGAAGTAGATTGCCCAACCTTCCTTCTGAGGAGTGGCTGGTGGGTTTAAACCGCCAGCCTTCTGGTTAGCAGTCAAGTGACTTAGGCACTATACTACAAGATCTCCTGAAGAAGCCATTAGAGAGATGCAAATCAAAACAAAAATGAGATACCATCTCACCCCAGCAATAATAGCAAAGTTCAACAAAACAGAAAATAACAAATGCTGGCAAGGCTGCAGAGAGATTGGAACCCTCATACACTGCTGGTGGGACTGCAAAATGGTACAACCATTGTGGAAAAAAAACTGAAATAGAAATACTATATGATCCAGCAATTCCATTTCTAGGAATATATCCAAAAGAGGTGAGAAACAGAACATGAACAGACATATGCACAGTCATGTTCATTGCAGCATGATTCACTATAGCAAAGAAATGAGAACAATCTAAATGCCCATCAACATATGATTGGATAACCAAACTATGTACATTCACACAATGGAATACTATGCTACATTAAAGAAAAATGAAAAATACACAAATCATCTCACAACATGGATGAATTTAGAGGACATTCTCCAAACTCCATACTCACTGCCATCTGTTTTTTTCCAATTCATAGCGACACCTCCTCGGGTTTCTGAGGTGGTATCTCTACAGAAGTAGATTGCCCAATCTTCCTTCTGAGGAGTGGCTGGTGGGTTTGAACCACCAGCCTTCTGGTTAGCA
>NW_006921679.1:647481-648466 GCF_000298275.1 Orycteropus afer afer
TAGTAATACCACCTCGCAAACCCAAGGAGGGGTCCCGAGGAGTGGCTGGTGGGTTTGAACCGCCAGCCTTCTGGTTAGCAGTCAAGTGCTTTTAGCCACTTTGCTACCAGAGCTCCTCATCACCAGAATAGCAATTGCTAAAATGAGCACTCATCACTTGTCAGCCACTTGCCAAATGAGTTCTGCATGGTCTCCTTCACTCTTCCTGCAGCTCTGAGAGACAGACTCCATCACTATCTCCACTTTACACATCAGGACTCAGAGGCTGGGAAAGCTTCAATAGTAAATGGGGTAAATGGGAAAGTAGAACCTGCTCTTAGGTTTGTCTGATACCAAAGCCCCTGGGTTGATACCCACCACATTCTACTTTGCAGCCCTCTTATCTAATGTTTCAAGGAGTTAATTTCATGTTCTGGTTCCTGAAACATGAAATTATTTTGGAACCAGATAATTCCTTTTCTAATCGTTCATTTTAAAAAAAAAAATTGTCATTGAGTTGATTTCGACTCATGGTTGTCTCATGAATTGGAGAGTAGAACCTGTCTTTCAAGGCTTCTGGTTGGGTTTGAACCACCAATTTTTGGTTAGCAGCTGAACACTTAACCATTTCTGTGCCACCCAAGGACAGGCCCTCATCTTCTATAGCCATTAAAAACCCTATGCTATACATTTCTACCTGCAAGATCTAAATTTGGAGAGTGAACTGCCATACCAAACTCAGTTCCTCCCAAAATTTCATTTGGTTGAATGCTAATTGTATATAATTATACCCAGAAATGGCTAAACCACAGAATCTATTGGGAACACTCGCCTGCAATAAAAGGCTAATAGCACCATCCATGGGGATAATTTTCTCTGAGGCCTTGCCCACAAAGTCACACTGTTCATCCTTCTAAGCACAAAGGGATTGTTCACATTATTGATCACAATGACACTCCAGTCCCTAGGGAAGCTTTGATCCCAGTAATCTTATGATATATAGTGA
>NW_006921679.1:648701-651224 GCF_000298275.1 Orycteropus afer afer
AATGAAAAAGAAGTAATCCTTGAACTAGATACATCAGAACAAATTATTTTGTTACCTCATTCAGTCTTTCCTTTCCTCATTGTCTTTTACTTGCCACGGCTTCATTTTAGGAGTCTGGGGGAGAATGTTGTATCTACTGTAAAGGAGATTTGAGTTCCTAGAAGCAACTCCTGGGAATTAGGCTGTGATGTTGAAAGTTTCTAGAGAAGAATCTGCTCCCAAAAATATAGGTCTCGACTGATAGAAAGGTGGCCCCAACTTGTAATTTTCATTTGTAGATGGAAGACTGCTTGAGAATGCTGGATATCATTTCTGGAGTACTCCAACTCATTTGCATTAACCTTCCCCTAGGTTGCCTGGTTATTCATAATGCAAACATATTTCTGCTTTTCCTAAAATTGATAGGAAATTCTGGAAATGATAGAGGGGAAAGAATGGGCTTAGAAACCAGACAGATCTGGGTTCTGATCTCATCTGCAACAACAGGAACTCCTCTCAGGGTGGTTTTATAGATCAAGGATATAAAGTGCCAATCACAGTGTCCAGAGCATAGTCGGTGTTCAATAAAATGGTAGATATTATAATTTGTGTGAAAGAAACCAGAAATTAGACCCAGCTCCATTACATACTAGCTCTGTGACCTGGTCTGCATCTCAGTTTCCATCTATAAAATGGGATTAATAGTAGTTGTTGTGGATTGCATTATGATGCCACATACACACATACACACACACAAATGGCTGTTGTAAATCTGAACCTCTGTGTCTGTGGTTATAATCTCATTTGGGAATGTGTTGTCTTTTTTATGTTAATGAGATGGGATTAGTGTAGGATATGTCTTAAATCAGTCTTTTTTGAGATATTAAAGAAATTAAGCAGAGAGGAGGAAGAGAGATGCCAAGTCATATGACGATTGTCCAGGAGCAGAAACTCAGAAGTGACAAGAACTTTCTCCAGAGCCCATGGAGAAAGAAAACCTACCCCTAGAGCCAGTGCCCTGAATTCAGACTCAAAGGTGCATGGAAACAATTAGTCCAAGGGACTAGTGGACCATGTGAACCTCAGCCAATATGACTATGAGACCAGAAGAACTAGATAGTGCCTGGCTACCACTGTCAACCACTCAGAAAGGGATCAGTGCAGGAGATTCTGGATAGAGTGGGAGAACAATATGGAACAAAACTCAAAATCATAAAAAAAAAAAAGACAAGGTTTACTGGTCTGCTAGAGGCTGGTGAAATCCCCAAGACCCAAGACTATGGCCCCTAGTTACCCTTCAGGCCTAGAATTGAGCTCACTCCCATGGCTTCTAGCCAAACAGTAGGTAGGCATATAGGGTGAACATTTACACCAGGTAGATATACCCCTAGGAGCTCTGGTAGTGTAGTCCCTAAGGCACTTGACTGCTAACTAGAAAGCTGGCGGTTCAAACCCACCAGCCACTCCTGGGAAGGAAGGTTGGGCAATCTACTTCCGTATGATACTGCCTCGGAAACCCAACGAGGGGTCGCTATGAGTCGGGTCCGACTCAATGGCACATAACAACAACAGATATACTCCTTAGAGCGATCAATCATGGGAAAACAGAAGGCCAGTATTTGCTCAGGGAGATAGCTTAGGGAGGAGGGATTCATAGGAAAGAAGGACACAGGGAAGAGGTAACTACAGGAAGGAAATGGGAAGAGAGCTGTTATATTATAGGGATTGCAATCAATGTCATGAAACAAAATGTATATGAACTGCTGTATGGAAAAAAGGAGCTCTGGTAGCGTAGTGAATTTGCTCTGTAAACTTTCATCCAAATCACAAGAAAAAAAAAATTTTTAAAAGCCACTCATTGTGGTATTTGTGTTACAGCAACACTGAATAACTAAGACAATGGTAGAGATAAATCAGATCATAGATGATAAAAGTAAAGCCTTATATGCTGTAGGTATTATCTTGATCTTTGAAGTTCCTTCTGATTCCATTAGTTAATAATGTAATGATCTGAAAAAGAAGTGTTCTTGGTTGTATTGTACCATAAAGTGAGATGAGAAGGTTTACAGACTAACTGTGCCTGGTTGTCATAGCAATTAAGATATTTTTTTCAGAGTAAGAATGTTAATGTTGAGATTCACATCTTTGATAATATTCCACTGGATTTTCAAATATAGACAATGACTTATTGGACAAAAATATGGAGCTTATTATATTTTAGAATCAAAGCTAACACTGTAGTGGAACTAAAACTGTTTAGCTAGAAAAACTAGTACTTATCATATTTTTTGGTAACATGATTTAAAGACACTCTATTCAGATATTTTGAAGACCCAAAATTGTCTTGCAGAGAATGTCAAGCACCACCAAAATATTGTGGTTTTCAACCTGACAAACATCTTTTCAACGCTCAAAACAAGCAACTTTTTTCATTATGGGATATAAATAAGGAAAAGTGGTTCTATTGATCTAGTTACTTTTGCACTTGTTGAAGAAAGCAAGGATGTGCTTATATGTATATATATAAATATAAATATAAATATA
>NW_006921679.1:651324-657124 GCF_000298275.1 Orycteropus afer afer
AGAAGATCTTCAATCATCAGTAAGACTGAATTAAATGGTGCCCCATCTGCCTGAAAGAGTTAAGTGTCTTCCCAAAGTGTTCAGCAAGGAGCAGTTTACTCAGCTGCAGAGAGTATTTGAATGGAACAAGCATTTTTCTAAAGGATTGTTTTTATTATTTTTTAAGCACCACAACAGTGGCCTTCATACTTGGAAAGATGCCTGTTTCAAGTGGTTTATATTTTCCCACTCCTTGGAAGGAAGACGGGGCAATCTACTTCCGTAGTGATACTGCCTTGGAAACCCAAGGAGGGGTCGTTATGAGTCGGGTCCGACTTGACGGCACGTAATAAAAACATATTTTCCTACATGATGTATTTAACTGTTTTCCCAGATACTAGTATTATGGAAGACTTAATTGGCTCCATTTTCAAAGGTTAATTAATTTAAAATGTAAGTATTTTTTGTGAAAGATGAGCTTTCACTATGTTAAGACCATTTTCTTAGCATGGCACATGGGCACTAGTTCACAGATACCTGGACAAACAGAAATACTTCTTTCCACCATTTCCTTCTAAAATAACATGACCCAGAGTGGCAGATCTCTGGACCCTGTAAATACCACCTTTGAATTGGTTTCACGTTGATAAACCTTTTGTGAAAGTTTAACATAACATGACTCAAGCTTTAAAAAAAAAAAAAGCCCAATACTGGCATTCCCACGTATTTGTAGAATTCTCTTCTTCTTCCTGAGAGAAATGACCATTTTCTTGAAAACAGAGTTGTCCTTCAAACCGCATAACAAAAAAATCACAAAATGGTCATAGAGGAAAACTCTCAAGTCTGTTATATAAGGAATACTTTAAGGGACAGGGGATGTTTGACCTGGAGAAGAGAAGATTCAAGAGGGCATGATAGTAATTACTTAACGGACTGACTCTTGGAATCAAGGGCTCGATATTCCAAGACACAGAGTTGATTCGACATTAAGAAAGAACTTCCTAAGTCATGATTATTCAAAGATTAAACAGAACCCCTGGGAGGTAGTAAGAACTTACTTCTTTGCAGGGATTTTGTGAAAGATATCAGATGGATGATTACCCTAGCATGATTGGTCTCATCTCTGGCTATACAATAAAATTACCTGGAGTTCTTGTTTAAAATATAGATCTTGGGCCCTGTCCCTAGAGATTGTGATTTTGTGGGTCTGGGGGAGATTGGGAATCTATATTTTGAACAAGTGTCCTGGGTGCCTTGACTTCACTCTGGAGTGGTGTTTTCATCAAACCTGATTTGTACATTTCTTCTCACCTCTCGCAGATATGAGACTTTGTTTTCTCAATAGCAGATAGGCTTGGAGGGTGTTGGAGGTTGGACTGGGTGAACCCTTGCCTGGTGGGGATGAGTAATGCATGCTGGCCTCAGGGGTGCTCATCCAATCAGCTGACCTAATCAGCTGAAGAATCAGTGAGGCCAAGAAATAGGACAAGACCTATCAGGTTGGTGGCAGCCAGTGCTGTGCTAGTAAATGTCTGACCACTGACTTTTTACACATGAAAAAAAAAAAAAAGAATAAAGGCCCAGATTTTTTGTATTTGTCCAAATCTGTAGTGTCCACTCTTCCATCCTGGCCAAGTCTAAGATATTAATTTGACATCAAGGAGCTCTTGTACAGTAGTTAAATTATTTGACTGCTAACTAAAAGATAAGCAGTTTGAACCCACCAGCCTCTCTGCAGGAAAAAGATGAGGCAGTCTGCTTCCATAAAGATTTACATCCATAAAAACTCTGTGGGGCAGTTCTACTCTGTCCTGTAGGGTTGCTGTGAGTTGGAATTGTCTTGATGGCAATGGGTTTGGGTTTTGGGGTAATTTGACATTAGTGAGCATGGAGTTGGGAAGAGATGTATGCAATCAGCTCCCACGAACCAGTGAGCGCAGCTCCAGTTCTGCTGGGGCCAGCATATCTGCCCAGGGCGTCAATGGTAGAGTCTTTGGTCTTGGTAGTCTTTTAACCAGCTAGAATTCATCTAGAGAAATATATTGAGTAGAGATGTAAGAGTTACATGTTTAACGCCACTTGGAGCCATTGGGATGGGCTCCTGGATGCCATAGGTGTGTGCCATCCAGTGTGGTGTGAAAAGTAGACCAGTATACCTCAGTGTGAAATTTAGCATTGAGATGAGGGTGGAGGTCATTGAGAGAGAGATGAAGACAAGAAATTTTTTCTAAGGATGGAAGAGAAATGTGTATTTGTAGTCTGAAAGGACAAAACCAATGAAGAGATGGAAGAACTAAGAGGCAGAGAGTCAAGGCTTAGAAGTGGGGTGGGGAAGGGAAAAAGGAGCCAGAGGGAAGAAAAGGCGGGAAGGGTTAATGAAGCTGTAAAGAGGTACAGGGGAAAACTGAAGAAGTGGGCCCTGATGGCACAACACTCCAGGATGGGGTGTAGTTGAAATTTTCCATAATAAAAAGTTATTTTAATCCCATAGATTTATTCTTTGTGTGTGTGTGTGTGTGTGTGTGTTTGAATTTTGTTCCACATTTTCCCTCCCACTCTATCCAGGATCTCCAGTTTTGATCCCTGTGGTGGTTAAGTTTGCTTGTCAACTTGGCTGGGCCTGGCTGAGTGGCTGGGCAGCTGGTGGTAATTACTCCCCATGATGAGACTGACAATCAGCTCCATGGTAGGACCTACCACAAGCAGCTGAGTAGCTGCTTTAGGGATGTGCTCTGCTTCCCATACACAAGAAACAGCTTTGGGAATGGTCTCTAGCTTATGGCATGCTTGAACCCTGCATGTAGCCATGTCATTGTTCAGCAGCCTGCCATGCTCTGCTGACCTTGGGACTTACAATGAACTTGAATTAATGGCCTGCCTTGTGGTTTGATAACATTGGGACTGTGCCGACCTCGGACTTGTTGTTAGCCTCAGCAGCTAGTAGCTGCCTGAGCAAAGAGATGCCTCTCGCTTCAATGGGCTGGAAGCCAGAGGCAGAGCTGAAGCCCAAAGTCAAGAGGCTTTCACACAGCCCCTAGAGCCTGGCACTTTGAACTTGGACTTAAAGCCTCCAAACTGAAAGAGAAAAACTCCTGTTTGTTAAGGCCATCCCGTTTGTGGTATAAGCATCCTGTCAGAGTGGCACTAAGTAACCAAAACAATCCCTTTCCAAGTGGTTGGCATTGGTAGCCAGGCACCATCTAGTTCTTCTGGTCTCGGGTCATGAAGGCTTAGGTCCTCGTGGTCCATCTTATCCTTGGACTAATTGTTTCCAGATACCTTTGATTTTCTTCACTCTTCTTTGCTGTATACAAGAGGAGATCAATAGTTGCATCATAAATGGCCACTCAAAAGCTTTTAAGACCCCAGGCACTACTCACCAAAGTAGATTGTAGAACAAGATTTTTATGTACTATGTTGTGCCAATTGAACATGATGTCCACCAAGACTATGGTCCTGAGCCAGCCGGCCCATAGATATACTCTTAAAAACATTTTTGTGAAATATAACCCATATCTAGGCAAGTACAGAAAACAGAAATGCACAAATGTTTAGTATAATGAATAACTGTAAGTCAATCACCTGCTGCCTATAAGGTAATCACCACCCAAGTCCAGAAATAGAACTAACTATGTTAGCATGTGACTGCTAACCAAAAGGTTGGCGGTTCAAAGTCCCCAGCTACTCCATGGAAGGAAGACTGGGCAATCTACTTCCATAAAGATTTACCACCTTGGAAACCCAAAGGGGGTTGCTATGAGTCAGAATCAACTTGATGGCAGTGAGTTTGGTTGTTTTATTTTTTAGTATGTAGAAGCATCCCCCCTTATTCATTTTCTTAAAGATTTATAGTAATAAATTATATGATTCTGACCTTACATCCTCTGTCTGTTATTTCATTTGCAAATATCTTCTCCCATCCAGGGACTTGTCTTTTCACTCTCTTTGTGATGTCTTTTGATGAGTAGAATTTCATAATTGTAATATAATCAAACTTATGACTTCTCTCCTTTAGTTAACTTTGTGGATCTTATTTAAGAAACAAGATCTTCAAAATAATGATAATATTCTATATTATCTTCTAAAAGCTTTATTGTTTTGCCTTTCAAGTTTAAGTCTCTAACCCTTCTTTAGCTAGTTTTGTATATGGTAGAGGTACAATTTCAAAGTTTTCCATGTGGATATTCATTCTCTCATTTTCCCCAATGTTCTTTTGTTCCATCTTTGCCATAATTCAAGCATGTATGCCTGTTTATGCCTGTTTCTGGCTTTCCTCTTCCTTCCATTGGTCTGACTACATTTTCTTAATTTTTTTATCATAAATCTTGATATCTGGTAAACCAAATTCTCCCTCTTATTCTTTTTTTTTTTTTTTTATGAAGCATGCCTTAGCTTTTCTTGACCTTTGTATCTTTAAATGAAATCCAGAAACAACTTATCAAGTTATACACACAGAAGTTCACACACAAGCATTGGGATGACAAGGAATCTATAAAATCAACTTAGGAAGACTGACATCTTTACAAAGGAGCTCTGGTGGCACAGTGCAAGGCATTTGACTGCTAACCAGAAAGTTAGCTGTTCAAACCCACCAGCCACTCCGCAGAAGGAGGATGGGGCAATCTACTTCCATAAAGATTTACCACCTCAGAAATTCAGTGGGGATCGCTGAGAAAGAATTGACTCAATGGCAGTGGGTTTGGTTTGGTTTTGGAACATCTTTACAATATTGAGTTTTCTAATACATGAACATGGTACCAAACAACTCACTGCCGTCCAGTAGGATCCAACTTACAGCAACCCCTCTGTGGGTTTCTGAGGCAGTATCTACTACAGAAGTAGACTGCCTAATCTTCCTTCCCAGGAGTAGCTGGTAGGTTTGAACCATCAGCTTTCTGGTTAGCAGTCAAATGCCTTAGGCACTCCACCACCAGAGCTCCCATGAATATGGTATACATCATCATATATTACAGTCTTTTTAATATCTGTCAATAATGTTCTATAATTTTAATTCTAAAAGTCTTGCACATCTTTTCCTTTCCTTTTCCTAGAAACTTTATATTTTTTGATTCAGTGACAAATAATACATTTTCAGTTTAATTTCTCCTTTTGGCTATTTAGATAAGTAAAATTGATTTTTGAAATGGATTTTATATCCAGAAAGTGTGCTAAATTCTCATATAAACTCTAAAATTTTCTCTGTAAATTCTTTAGAGTTTCTACATACACTATCCAATAATCTGTGAATAATGACAATTGTTTTCCTTCTTTACCAATTCTTATGTCTTTAATTTAATTCTTCTTCTTGGCTAAATGCATTTGTTACGATCTTAAGACAATGTTGAGACGATTCAAAATGGAGTCTCGCCAGTGAGCAGCACGCTTTTTTTTCCCCCTGGCATCTAAGGACTTTGAAAACTAGGTATGACAGTTTGAATTAGGACATATCCCAGAAACCACAGCTATGAACGTAGCCAAAATAAAATGAGCTTACAAGATTGTAAACAGGGAACCAGAGACATCAATTGGCAAGCGAGGAAAATTACAAACAAAAAGAGGGAAAAGATGGTGCAGTTACAGAACTTCTAAATGGTGAGGAAGTTAAGACAGTTGCAAGACAAAATAGACTATTCTAAACTCAGGGAGAAAAGTATAAACATAGGGTAACCTCAAAGAAAAATGATAAACCTTCTTATTACAATAAAAAAGAGGACAAGCACAGATATCCAGCAAATACTAAAAGAACAGCAACAAAGGAAATGATAATAGGATTCATAAACATAATGAGCTCAGCACAGAAAATAATATGGAACAAAGAAAC
>NW_006921679.1:664359-670456 GCF_000298275.1 Orycteropus afer afer
AAAAAAAAAAAAAAGAGAGAGAGAGAGACAATGTTGACTAGAATTGGTATCCTTATCACATTGCAAATCTCAAAGACAGTGCTTTAAACATGTGACCACTTAGCATGATAGTTGTTCTAGATTTTTTTATATCTCCTTCAACAAATTATGACATTCCTTCACCCAAATCATAATTTAAAAAAAAAAAGAAATATTCAATCCCACACTTCAGAGTTAACCACAACAAAAAATCCTAATTATTCTAAAAGTCTTTTAATTAAAGAAAAATACAGTTACAGCAAAGTGCCCAAATCATAAATATAGTTACTGCCTATTCAAGAGTAGCCACTACACAGACATCTAATATCAGAGATCAGTGCTTCCTGTTGTTGTATCTTATATAAATGGAATCATACATTTTAAAACAATTACAAAGTTCCTGTTTATTTCTTGTTTGCTAAGAGAATTTTACCAAACATATTTTCTGCAACAATTGAGATGATTGTATGACTTTTCCCCTTTAACCTGCAAACATGGTGAATGACATGTTGATTTCTAATCTTAAACCAACCTTGCATGTTGGCTATAAAGTCAACTTTATCATGCTTTATTCTCTTGTTCATGTAGTGCTGGCTTGATTTGCTAATATTTTTGGACTGAAATTGGCCAAAAAGTGTTATTTTCTCATTCTGTCCTTATCAGGTTTTGGTATCAAGTTTATCTAACCTCATAAGATTTCTCCAGAAGACTTTATTTAACATTGAAATAATTCCTTTCATGAATGTTGATATAACCCACTAGAGAAGTCAGCTGGGCTTGGTATCTCCTTTATCAGAAGGCTTTTGATTACTGAATCTATTTTTAGTGGTGGTAGAACTGTTCTGGTGTTTTGTTGTTGTTGCTCTTGTTTAAATTTCATAAGTTATATTTTCTAGGAAAACTGCCCCTTTTTTCTTTAAATTTTCCATTTGTTGGCATATGGAAGTTGTTAATAATATTGTTTTATTTATTATCTTTTGAATGATTGCAGAATCTGTAGTGAGAGGGTTTATTCAATGCTATCAGAGAAACTTCATTTTCATTACCTAGATCTATTTTTGCAGTACACAAACACACACACACACACACACACACACACTAGCTGCCATCGAGTCGGATCCGACTCAAAGCGACCCCTCCTTGGGTTTGCAAGGCTATATCACTACGGAAGTGGATTACCCAACCTTCTTTCTTAGGAGTAGGGATTTGCAAAATGCTAGCTTTATAGTTTCATCAGTCATAATTTATTAACTTGAGTACATATGTAGAGAAAAAATGTACCCTCATCAACCCTTTTGGTTACCCTGAGGTGTATTTCATATAGGACAAACAGATTAAATACTTGCATCTTTTCCCTTTTTGGCAATTTTTCAGAGTAGTGAGTCAGTCTGTAGCATCTCTGAAGGTGGCCAATGAATATCTTTTTTTTATTTTTCAGTATAATTGGATTTTGGCATGTTGTTGTTGTTGTTGTTATGTGCCTTCGAGTCGAATCCAACTCATTGACCCCTCCTTGGGTTTCCAAGGCAGTATCACTACGGAAGTAGATTGCCCCATCTTCCTTCCGAGGAGTGGCTGGTGGATTTGAACTGCCAACCTTCTGGTTAGCAGTCAAGTGCCTTAGCCACTATGCTATTTGGCATGTTAGGTATGCTTTAGAATACTGAAGTTGTTGTTCTTATTGATGTTAACTAACATCCTTCCATCTTTGGTCATCGAGAATCTCTTCACATGGGCTGTTGGGTTGTTTTGACAGTGGTTTTGGAGGGCCTGGGGGAGCTTCCCTATTTAATTATATGTGCTTTCTGGGTTTTCTCAGATAGTGGCCCAGCATCACTATCTTGTTTTAGCTTTTCATATTTTTAACAACATTTTTATATAGTCATTTTTAATTTGTCTTGAATGGGAGATTTATTGCAAATTACCTAGTCATTACCAGAAGTGGTTGTCCAGATACTCAGTCAATTTCTTTATATAACAGATGTTTCCTGAGCACCTACTTTGTGCCAGGTATGTGGGAATCAGAAGATGAAATAGACACGATCATTACCATTAAAGAATTTACAGTCTTAAAATGTCATATTTTTCTGTATAATTTCTTGACTGCTGCACCCATGGGTGTTGATTGTTGATCCAAATAGAATAAAACTGTTGACAGCTTTGGATCTCTAAGCCTGTCTGATTTCACCCCAAAATATAATAAGCATTGGAGGACATGTCAGTTAAAGGACTTATTTAACCCCACTGGAATATATTGAACTTTGCTCTCCTCACCAATCTGTATGCAGCCAAACTAGAAGATGTTAAACCAAAGATACATTTGTCATGGGTTACAGGAACTGAAGCACTCATTTGATCTTAAAACTGAAATGTCAAAGTAGGCAGAAGCAGGCAAGCATTCCCAAGGTCACAGATTTTAAGGTCATTGGACTTTGTTTAAATCTTTATTGCTTTTGAGATTTATGTTGGCAATTTGGATTCATTTAATTTGTAAGAATTTTCCATACAGATGAGTGATATCGTTGTTCTCTGTTTTCATATTTATTACTTTTGTCTTATATGCCTTAAGTTTCTATAAACTAATAACTTTCTCATGAATGTTATTGGAATTATGAATGCTATTGAAATTATTGCCTTGTGCCTAATTCTCATTGTTTTTAAAGTAGTTTTGTTCTATCACTTAACTTTTATTAAGTTGTGTAGGTAAACTTTTCTATGTGTTTTAACTGAAGAAAAAAGAATTTGCAGTCTTCTGGGGGATTAAGAATCTTGAGCATAGTAGCTGCTGGGACAGAATGAATACATGATACATAAAAGCTCCAGCAGAATTTCAGAGGAATTGTCAGAGATACAAGGAGCTCTGGTGGCACAGTGCCTAAGGCATTTACCTGCTAACCAGAAGGTTGGTGGTTCAAACTCACCAGCTGCTCCACGGAAGGAAGATGGAGCAATTTACTTCCATAAGGATTTACTGCCTTCGGAACCCACTGGGGATCACTGTGAGATGGAATTACTTGATGGCAGTGGGTTTGGTTTTGGTTTTTTGGGGCAGGGATACAGAAAGGGCTTCAAGGGGGAAGTGATTACTAGGAGCCTGAGCAGGATTTTGGCGTTCTGATGATACCCCCCCCCAAAAAAAAAAAACCAACAACACAGAATTGAGTCAATTCTGACTCGTAGTGACCCTCATTGGTTTTCCAAGGTGGTAAATCTTTACAGAAGTATCTTATCTTCCTTCCTTGGAGTAACTTGTGGGTTTGAACTGCCAACCTTCTGATTAGCAGTCTAATGTCTTAGGCACTGCACCACCAGAGCTCCTACTGGGGGAAGGTGTTATCTTCCTCATCTTTTAGTTGTATCTCATTTACAGACTCCACCAAGGCTGAGGGAACTTTCAGAGATTATATATCACCAGCTTCTTCACATCGATCTTGACACATTTCAGTCATTCCAAAAGAGGGACCACCTCTCAGAAGAGGACTCGGACCGTCCCTGGTAGACTGCATTACTATTTAACAATTTCCACAATTACTATGTTGTGATTAGTTGCCATTGAGTCTGATCCAGGTCATGATGTATAACAGAATGAATCATTGCCCAGTTCTTCACTATCTTCATGATCATTGATATGTTTAAGTCCATGGTTGTGGTTATTGAGTCAATCCATCTCATTAAGGGTCTCTTCATTTTAACTGACCCTAGACTTTACAAACGATGATGTCCTTCTCTAGTGAGTGGTCTTTCCTGATGATGTGTCCGAAGTAAGCAAGTCAAAGTCTCACCATCCTCGCTTCCAAGGAACCTTCTTGTTGCATTTCTTCTAAGACTGACTTATTGGTTCTTCTGGTGGTCCATGGTGTAGCCAGTATTCTTCACCAACACCATGGTTTGAACACACCAGTTCTTTTCAGTCTTCCTTTTTCATGCTCCAGCTTTCCCAAGCTTATGAAGCAACTGAAAAACCACCAACCTTCTGGTTAGCAGTCAACATGGCTGAAGTCAGACACACCTTAGTCATTAAAGTGACATCTTTGCTTTAAACCCTTCAAAGAGGTCTTTTGCAGCAGATTTACCCACTGCAATACATCCATTTGCTTTCTTGACTGCTGCTTCTGTGGGCATTGATTGTTGATCCAAGTAGAATGAAAGTGTTGAAAACTTTAATTTTCTCTTCATCTATTGCCTCTACATAAAAGTACAAAATGCACTATTTTATGCTCACAATTACCTCTATGTGGAGCCTGTAACCTTTTCCTGATGTGACTGGAGGGGTAGAAGGCAAATTTTGATCTAACGTGTATTTTTCTACCGCAGGTATCTGGAATGAAAGACAAAGTGGTAGTGATTTTGTGAACTGTACAGATTAAAATTAAAAGAAAAGAGAGAAAGTAGTATGATTAATCGAAGGACACAACATTAAAAGGCATTTTTTTTCCCAAAAGGGTCCGGGGTAGCACCAGATCATCTTGGGAAAAAGAAACACAATCCCTCAAGTGTCTGCTTGGTGCAGGGTGCTCGGGCAGAGGCTATTGCCCATGACCACTGCCCGTGGAAGGAAAGGCATGTTGACTTTCTGCATCCCTTGGTCATTGAGTCATCCGAGGTTGGCTAGGACACTGAAGGTCACAAGATGCTGAGGGAACAGTGGATTCCAAGAGTATGTGTTGGTGTGTGTAGGGAGAGTGATGACCCAAAACTTGTGGGCCTACTGAGATATAAAAATGCAGAAACGCAAAAGCCAAGGAAAAGAACAGAAAGACCTCTTACCTCAGCTGAATACAAATGACCTTCCCCTCAGGGGGTGAAATCTTTTGCCAAAGAAGGAAACAAAAGATCACCTCCAGGAAGTTAGAAGGATGCCTTTGAAACAGCAAGGCTTCCCCACCTCGTCCCTCCCCTCCCTGCCTGGGTGCTGGGCTGGTGAGTCTACACACTGTGCAGGGAAGAGTGCCAGGCATCCTTGTGAGCTGGGTGTCTTCCTTCTCCTAGAGCCAGATAGGGCTGGCACAGTGTTGAAAAGTAACGGGATGCATAAACTCTTCCCTTGCTCTTAGCATGGGTGTAGCATTTTCAAACTTGTTGGTTAAATTTAACCCTAGAAAATCTTCTGGGATCCCTGGCCAAGGTTAAAAATAAATCAAGCAGATGGCACTGTATTACAGCTTAAATTTTAAAGCACATGGTTTGTGGAAGGCTGTGGTCTGCAGTGGGAGGCTTAACTCCATTTGGAGGCTTGACATAAATTTTAGACAACATTTGGGTTCTTTCTGAGCATAAACCAGCATTGTAGCTATGCACAGACAAGTTCCAAGACAAACCTAGGGAGGTGCAGTTTGCCTTCAGGAAGAACACACGGTTGAAAGTTCATTATGGTCACACAAAGAACTAGGGAACTTGCTTGAGTGTGCTGTTTTCTAATTTAAATGAAGGTTGGGGTCTTGGTATTGTTTGGTAGCCACCTTGTGGCTGAGACTCAGGCTGCATGGTCATGAGTCACAGCCTACCTGGACCACCACCTAGCCAGGTAGTCAAGGCCAAGAACCAGTCCTGTAACCCTTTTCTATCTTCAATTATGTATGTATCCCAATCATGCTCCACCCCACCCTTCTGTACTCCCACCTGCAAGGGTGATGAATTGATCTGCCACCAATCATGATTTTGTGATGATGCCCTGTTCTCTTCAATCATATATAATTAGCCTCATGGCCATGACTCAGCTGACTTCATTTAGTTTTCTGTACTGTGTACAGGTATTAGCTAAGGGAAACAAACTTGTCTGTCGGTTTGTACTACTGTGGTGATATGTTGCTGTGAGTTTTGAGGCTGTGCCACTGGTGTTTCAAATCCAGTGGGGTGCACCTGTTGCACAGGTATCAGCCTGCCTTGCAAACTGAGACAGACTAGGAAGAAGGAGGAGGCCATCCACTTCTCAAATAATTGGCCAAGGAAAATCTTATGAATAGCAGAGAAACACTGATACATTACTGTGCAAATTTATGAATAGTCCAGAAACATTGTCCAATGCAGAGGAGGAATATGAGTCACTTAGCTTAGAAAGCTCTCAAAGTAGGACTGGGAA
>NW_006921679.1:671951-691444 GCF_000298275.1 Orycteropus afer afer
AGCATCACGATAAATGGAGAAAAGATTGAAGTTGTCAAAGAATTCACGTTGCTTGGTTCTACAATCAAAGCCAATGGAAGCAGCAGTCAGGACATTAGACAACATGTAGTACTGGCAGGTCAGCTGCGAAGGAACTCTTTCAAGTGCTGAGGAGCAAGGATATCTCCTTGAGGACTAAAGTGCACCTGACACAAGTCATGGTATTTCCAGTCACCTCGTATGCATGTGAAAGCTGGACAATGAATAAGGAAGACTGAAGACAAGTTGATGCTTTTGAGTTGTGGTGCTGGCGAAGAATGCTGAAAGTACCATGGACTGCTAAAAGAACTAACAGATCAGTCCTGGAGGAAATGCAGCCAAGGTGCTCCTTGGAAGTGAGGATGGCCAGACTTTGTCTCACCTATTTTGGTCATGTTGTCAGAGGGGACCATTCCCTAGAGAAGGATGTCATGCTTGGTAAGGTGGAGGGTCAACGAAAGAGGGGAAGGCCTTCTACAAGATGGATTGACATGGTGGCTGCGACAATGGTCTCAAGCATAGCAAGGATCATGGGGCTGGTGTGGGATCAGGTGGTGTTTCATTCTGCTGTGCATGGGCTCGCTATGAGTCGGAAACAAATTGATGGTACCGAACAACAACAACTGTGTACATGCTGATGGTTTCCCTCATCCTCGGTGATTGTCTTTGTTTTGCCTTTGTCCTGTCCAAAACTTAATAAAAAGTGTCTCTATTGAACCTGTTTGAATTTGGGGTCTCTTTTCTTCTATTACAGTACTGTGGTTTGCTTTTGAGTCATTGGTTCATTTAAGAATCTGATGAAAGTCAGCACTATGCAATAGAACTATCTACAATGATACAAATATCATATATATGATCTGTCCAATAGGGTACCCACTACCCACATGTGGTTATTGAGCTCTTAAAACATGGTGAATGCAACTGAGGGACTTCTTGATTTATATAAAGGTAATTAATTTATTAATTCAATCACCTATCTGTCAGTTTGTCATACTGTGGTGACTAGTGTATTGCTATGATGTTGGATGCTGTGCCACTAGTATCTCAGGTACCAGCAGGGTCACCATGGTAGACAAGATTCAGTGGAGCTTCCAGGCTAAGACTATGTGGTGCAGTACGTACTTGGTATGGATTTTCTAGCCGTAGTCTTTGTAACTCCCTCCAGATTATTGGGTGGGACCATGCAAATAAGGTGTATAAAACTCTGAAATTGGGATTGGTTAGTTTTGTCACTCTGCCAGGCTTAAAAATGAGCCTTCCTAGAGGCAGAGAGGGAGCTCTGGTAGTGTAGTGCCTAAGGCACTTGACTGCTAACCAGAAGGCTGGCGGTTCAAACCCACCAGCCACTCCTTGGGAGGAAGATGGGGCAATCTACTTCTGCAGTGATACTGCCTCGGAAACCCAAGGAGGGGTCACTATGAATTGGTCCAACTCTAAGGCAAATAACAACAACAACAACAAAGGCAGAGAGGGGGATCTCACTGCCATCAAGAAAGAAGAGCTGGAGGTGAAGTGAAGCACGTCCTTGGACCTGAGATCCCTGCCCTGGACCTCCTTGGCTGAGAGACGCCCAGGCAGAGAGACACACTGGCAGAGATATGGTGACAGTGGAACCCAGAGGCAAAAGACAGAGTAGTAGGCTTATCTGGACCACAGAGGCAGAAGCCAGGCTGAGAGGCCAAGAGCCAGAGAGGTGAGTCTGAAGGCACAGCAGAGGGGAGACTGTCCTGATCAAAGAATTATATCCTGAGTGCATTCCTGAACCTGAATTGTAGCCTATTACTTCCCTAAGAAATTCCATAATTGTGAGTATTGTCTCACAAAGCTCTGTGTGGCCATTGCAATGAATTATTGAACTCAGCACAGAAGTAGTGAGTGCTATGGGAGGGACGGTTGGTGTCAGTATTGGTAAAAGGCTGGAGGGTGGTGGCATGTCCAGCCTCATAGGAATAAGGAATGTCTGGCCAGTTGATAGTGATTCTATCTTCCTCTTGTAAAGTTAGAGGAGGCCAGAAGATGTCATGGCCATGTCCTTTTTGCAGACTAGAAAGAAAGGTGTGACAATCAACTTCCAAAACTGGATCCCTTAAAAACCATATGGATCACAACGAACGTTGTCTAGTGCTGTGCTGGAAGATAATCCCTCGAAGTTGGAAGGTACTCAAAATACACAGTGGTTGCAACAATGACCATAGCAATGACTGTACAAATGGCACAGGACTGGCAATGTTTTGTTCTATTGTACTCTACATGGAGTTGCCAACTCAAAGGCAGCAAGCAATTAAGTAATTAGCTATTATTAATTAACTAATTAAACTTAAATTGCCATGCATTACTACTGGCTATTGTTTTTGGACAGTGCAGTATAGACAATCTCCCCTGAAAAATACAGTTACACTCTTACACATAAAACTTTGCATATAATTTTAAGACCTTACTACTACTCATGGTACTCCTAGTTGTCTATGCCTCCAGGTTACAAATCTGTACCTGGAACATCTGTGCTCCTAATCAATGGACTCATCCATTGACTTCATAGACACTTATTGTCAGAAGGGGGCAAGTGGGTTGTTTCACTCAAACTTCCAATTTATGCCAGCATGGCCCTTGTTGGCATCTTATCCTGAGACCATCCAGTTGTGCTCCATGACTTCAAGAAAAAGGTAACTCATCACCTTACAAGGGAGCACTTTTAATAACCCTATAGCTCACAGCTAAATATTAGAACAGGTTAAAGATGATACTGTTTTTAAATCCATTCCCCCATAACATCGACCCTCTGGAGCTACAGGAGACAATTCACTCCACATATAAGTTCTTCTAATATTTTAAGTTAGTTGGTCTGCATTCCCTTGGGTCTTCTCCTATTTTCTGAAATGAGTCCTCATATGGATGATATCTCCCTCATCTTATCCTTTATTTATACTGCAAATACTCACCGAGGGCTTGCATGGATAAGGCACTGTGTTATGTTCAGGGGATACTATAGTACACAAAACTGCCAAGGCACTGGCCCTCACCACACTTGTATTTTAATGGGAAAGTCCAAACAAAAAGTTAATGCATGAATCAAACATTAAAGGTGTTCCTAAGTACCAGGAAGAAAATAAACAAGATATCATGGTAGAAGTGCCAGTAGGTGCTCACTCACCTCGTGGTTCTGTCAGAGGTATAGCTATGAAAACAATGTTTATGGCAGGCCCTGAAATCATGCCCCTGTCCAAACATTTCACACCTGTAATTTAGTTTTCCTATAATATCAGCTTAAAAACCCAGGTCAACTCATTCATCTTTTACTTAATACATCATGGCATTACATGAAAATTAAAACTGTACCTTCCTTGCTTTCACTGACAAAGTTCATTCATGAAGTGCTTATAGTCATTTTTTTTTTTTTTCCAGTTTCTTCTCTTTCTACATTTAGTAGAGCAAGATCACACAGGCTGCCTTGACCCATCCCAAACCAAACCAAACTCACTTCCATTGAGTCAATTCTGACTCATAGCAACCCAACACAGTAAATGTTTACGGAAATAGATTGCCCCATTTTCCTTCCATGGGGTGGCTAATGCTGACCTTCTGGTTAGTAGCAGATGTCTATGGAAGTAGATTGCCCCATATTCCTTCCATGGGCAGCTGATGGGTTTGAAATGCTGACCTTCTGGTTAGTAGCCAGATGCCTTATCCACTACACCACCAGAGGTTCTCAGACATGCAAGTGTTGTTTTATTTGTACGTTGTTATTGTGATTTGGTAAAAGTTTACAGAGCAAATTCATTTTCCATACAGCAGTTCATGCACATTTTGTCTCATGACATTGAGTGCAATTCCCCACAGTGTAACAGCTCTCTTCCTGCTTCCTCTCCATAGTTACCTCTTCCCTGTGCCGTTCCCTCCCATGCACTCCCCCTGACCTCAGTTGCCTCTCTGTGCAAACACTGCCCTTCTGTTCTCCCACGACTGATCAAAGGAGCGTATCTATCTGATGTAAATGTTCAGCTCATATGCCTGTCTGTTGTTTGGCTGGATGCCACAGGAGTGAGTTAGTTTCAGACCTGAAGGGAACTAGGAGCTATAATAACAATAGTCTCAGGGGGCTCACCAGGCTCTATCAGACCAGCAAACCTGGTCTTTTTTTTATGATTTTGAGTTTTGTTCCACATTGTTCTCACACTCTATCCAGGATCTCTTGCACCAATCCCTCTCCGAGTGGTTGACAGTGGTAGCTGAGCACTATCTAGTTCTTCTGCTCTCATGGTCATATAAGCTGAGGATTGCATGGTCTACCAGTCCCTTGGACTAATTGTTTCCATGCATCTTTGGTTTCCTTCGTTCTTCTTTGCTCTGGATGAGGAGAGACCCATCATTGCATCAAGATGGCCACTTGCAAGCTTTTAAGACCCCAATCACTACTCACCAAAGTAGGATGTAGAACAATGTTGTGTAGTATGTTATGTCAATTGAGCTTGATGTCCTTTGTGACCACAGTCCCGAGCCCACAGTCCAACTACTTGCTCCCCCTGAGTAGCTAGCTAGCCAAGAAGCCACCACAACCTTGTCTTTTGCCAGCTCTACTGCAAAAAAAAAAAAAAAAAAAAAACCTCTCACTGCCATCGAGTCAGTCCTGACTCATAGCAACCTCCCCCTGGGTTTCTGAGGCAGTATCACTATGGAAATAGATTGCCCAACCTGCCTTCTGAGGAGTGGCTAGTGGGTTTGAACCACCAGCCTTCTTCCATAGTGGTTGTTGGTACTGCCTTGGAAACCCAAGAAGGGCTCACTATGAGTTGAATCAACTAGACGGCAATGAGTTTGGGTTTTTTTGTGATTGACTTATTTCACCCAACAGTGTCCTCCAAGTTCATCCACAGAAAGTGTTAGTTTTAATTCACTGAATGATCTCTTACAGCTGGCAATGGAAACTACAATGGTTAATAAACTGCTCAGTGGTGTCCCCTTCAAATGGTGCTCAGGGCAAGTGCCTTCCTGCTTGCAGTGCAGAGAATTGCTTAATATGGGCCTTCTAAACATAGTCCTCCACTTTGTGATGTATTGTAAATCCTAGCCTCTATGCCTATTTAAAGGAGCTCTGGTGGTGTAGTGGGTAAGTCAGTATGGCTGCTAACCCCAGGGTCAGAGATTCAAACCCACTAGCTGCTCTGCGGAAGGAAGATGAGGCAATCTGCTTCCATAAAGACTTACAGCCTTGGAACCCAATGGGTTTCCAATGCTATGATGGCAGTGGGTTTTTATGCCTGTTTAGTGTGGGATATATCTTGAGTTCCATATTGCTAGAGGGTGTGAGTCAACTCACCACCCTTAGTTTCCTTAGCATTTGTGAATGTTCTGGGAAAGTTTGCTCTCTCTTGCTCCTGCTCCTGCATTTGGTTCATCGTCATCTCACCCTTGGACTTGAGATAGCAGCCAGTCATCTGACCTGCTAATTTGTGTTCATATCCCTGCAACCACGTGGGTGAGGAGCTATCAGGCCTATGCCTGACCTACAGATTTTGGACTTGCCAGATTCCTAGCCTCCACCATGCCTGAACCATTTTCTTTGTGGTTTCTGAGTTCTGTGAGATGTTATGGCAAAATATGGAACGCTGAGATGGGAAGGAGAGTACTGAGGGGAGGAGGAGGAGTTGATGTTAGAGATGATGGAGTGGTACAGTAATTTGGAAACGTTGGACATTTCGGATGTCTTTAGCCTCTGCCTCATAGGGACCAGCCTTGTGCTAATCCTTCTAAAAGAAATTATTCAAGCACTGCCATACCTTAGATACTTTTTTGGGTTCACTAGGGACCCTTCCTAGGAGATAATACTTAAGCTGAGACCTGAAGGATAAAAGAGAGCAGGAAATGAATGTTCCAGGCAAACAAAACAGCCCAGAGTCTCTGTGTTCTGAGAACCAGCAGGTGGCCAGTAGGCTGGAGCCTGATTTGTATGTATGAGTATGAGGGGGCAGGGGCAGGAAACGAGCACAAAGTGTGACCAGGGACAGATGTCCAAGGGTCTTGCAGGCCAAGGTAAGGAGTCTGTATTTAAGTGCAAGGGGAAGCCACTGGATAGGGTCAAAGCAGAAAATGATATTTAGTGTATATTTTTAAAAGGTTGCTCAGCTGCTGTGTGAAGAGACAAGAGGGGTAAGACCAGCATGAGGCTACCAGTTGTCCTCCATCCTCTGGTTCCCTCAGTGGCAAAGCCTGAGACCAAGGCTTTCAAACAGGAAGTTTGTTGGGGAACACCCTCGAGGGGCACTAGCAAAGGGCTGGAAGTGCGAGAAGGGCAGAAAAGTGCTTTCATGTTGTCAGGCTGTGGGGTACACACACACACACACATAGGCAGAGCTAGAGGACATGAGTGTTCTGGAGCTCAGGGGTCCGTCAATCAGGGGATTTTTCCAGAGGCTGAGTGTGGTCCTAGGGTACGTCCAAACAGGAACAAGACCCAGCTTTGAGGAAGGGAGGTTAGCTGGGTCCTAGTCTGAGTGGAGTCTTGCCCTGGTGAGGGTCTCATGGGGCCACTTAGGGAAACTCAGGTAGAAGCCCAATTACACAGTTAGGCAGGTGTTCTGGTTACCTAGTGCCCCTCTGACAGGTATATACCACAAATGGGATGGCCTTAACAAACAGGAGTTTATTCTCTTACAGTTTGGAGGCTTTAAGTCCAAGTTCAAAGTGCCAGGCTCTAGGGGCTGGGTGAAAGCCTCTCAAACCTTGGGGTCCAGCTCTGCCTCCTGCTCCCAGCCCACTGGAGCTAGAGGCATGTCTTCACCCAGCTGCTGGCTGCTGAGGCTGCCAAGCCCAAGGTTGACAAGTAAAAAGGCACAGTCCCGATGTTACCAAACCACACGGCAGGCTAAGTCCATTGTAAGTTCCAAGGTCGGCGAACATAGCAGGCTGCTGAGCAACGACATGGCTACATGCAGTGTCCAAGCATGCTATAGGCTAGAGACCATTCCCAAGGCTTCTCCTTACATACAGGAAGCCGACCACATCCCAAAGGCAGCTACTCAGCTGCTTATGATAGATCCCACCATGGAGATGATTGCCAGTCTCATCATGGGGAATAACTACCACCAGCTGCCCAGCCACTCAAGCAGGCCCAACCAAGTTGACACACAAACATAACTATCACAGCAGGCATGGAATTAGAGAAAGTGGAAGCTAAGAAGGCACAGTAAGGGGCACGACTTACAGTCACAGGCTCATTCTTAAACTCCTGTGGCTGAAAAGGCCAGTGCTCACTACCCTCCTCCCTGGTAAGGACTAGCTCAGAAAGGGAGGAATGGGAGGTGGAGGGACCACCAACGTCATTGCTTGGACAGCTAAACTGTCTCACACTGGACAGTCATGAAGAATAGTCTATACATAACTTAGGTGAGACGTATGTGTGTGATGCCCTCTGTCCCTAGGCACAAGAACACCACTCTCTTATAGTTTCCTTCTTCCTCCCTGCATGTTTCTTCACAGTCTCCCTAGCTGGTTCCTCCTTCCTCCTTGACTCCAAGAAACTTCCTGCGAACCTCTTGTCTTCTCACATGAAGGACCTCCCTGCATGAACTCAGCTGTGCCCAGGGCTTTGCTTATTGTGGGTGGGCCTGGATGCCCAGATTTTCTTCTGAATCCCACATTCATCCCTTCCACAGCCTGCATGATGATCCCACACAGTGTCTCTTGAGCATCTCATACTTAGCACATCCAGAGAGCCAGTCCTTACCTCAGAGGAGACCTCTTCACCACCCTTCCCCTGACTGTGGAAGCCTGTGATTGGGGCCACCCTGACTTCTTCAGCATCCCATATCTTATCCATCACCAAGTCCTGCTGCTTTTAAACCACTCTCCCCTTATTTCTCAAATGTGCTGCATCCATCTCCATGTCCACAAAACTCTATGTCAGCGCAGAACCTGAAGCAAGAAGTAGGATGTAAGTAGTGACTCCAGGGAACTCCATAATAAGAGTGGTAGAGTGTGAAGTGAAAGGAAGGAAGCCAGTAAAGGGTGGGGCATCAAGCCAGTCACCATAGTGGGCAACTTGGGCTCGATCCCCCTGAGGGACAAGGTGGTGCTCTGGAGAACAGTGGGGAGCTCACTTCAGAATTATCCCAAACCAAGGGAAGAAGTGGGGCATTTACCCACCCACTTCCTATCTTCATGGTATGAAAGCAGAGGTCCCACAGCCAGAAGACAATTCCTTCAGAGAATCCCATGCATTCATAAAAATCTGTTTCCAACCTGAAGAAGTGAATTCCCAAAGGACTTGGGACACAGAGAATGCCTGCTCCACTGAGATGCTGCTTAAGTTCTCAATGGTGTTGAGTCCTCCACAATAGTCATATGTCTCTTTTCACAGATGAGAAATCTAAAGTGCAAAGAAGTTAAGTCACACTGTAAGGAAGAGGGGGCTTGGGAATTTGGGCCCAGACACACTGACTCCGTAGTGAATGTTCACTCCTTTTCCCTCCCTAATCCAAGCTCACATCAACTTTTTCTGAAGTACTGGTGTAGCTCCTGAGAGCTCTTTCCACATGAACCTTTGTTAGAACCCTCATATGTACAAGGCTCCACTCAGAATACAGACTGGTGTTTGCTGTGTAAGTCCAAGCCACTCCCTGTTAAGTATCCTATTGCTTCCCACTGTTTTAATCCAGCATGATCTGGTCTCTGTCTACTTCTCCAATCTCATCTTAGCCACCACTATCCCCTGCTCCCCACATCTCAGCCACTGGCCCTCACACTTCTCACTATTCTTCCTATCTCAGTTCAAAAACCACTTCTCAGAGAAAGCATCTTTGACAACAGGCTATACCACACACTCATACACACATACACAAACACACCCCAACTCAAATATTTTGACCTGGGCACTCATAGTGTATATTCTCCTCTTCCACAGTACTCTGATGTGTGATTTTTTATTTATGTTTTTCTGACATAATTATCTGTAAGTCTCACGGAAGTAGGCATCACCATGCCCCCAGACAGGCACACAGTAAGCTGAGTGGTTATGCTTCACCGTGGGAATATGACTTTACAATTGCTCAAACCCTGACCCAGGGGCTCCTAGAATCTTCCCTCGGAATGTTCCAGCACAAAATCCCACCATTCCAGGACTTCTCATTTAACTCCATGTACTATACTACACTAACCTGCCTCTCTCTTATATATTTTAACCCTAGAAATTTTCCAGAAGCTCAGAACTCTTCCAACTCCAGCTGGAAGCACTGTCAGTGTGGGCAGTCAGTCCCCCCCTGTTGGAATCCTCTCAAAACTGCAGAGAGTCACTTCTCTGACCCAGAGATCTTGATGTCTGTAATCTCGTACTGATATTTCATCAAAGGGCGTGGATTCTGGATGTCACAGTATCTAAATTCAAATTCTGACCACTACCTCCTGGCTCTGTGCCCTCTGTGTGTCAACTTCCTTCCACCCAGCCTTGTGAGGATGCAATGAGGTGACAAATGGAAAGCACTAAGGTTGGGCAATCCTACTTCCGTAGTGATACTGCCTCAGAAACCCCAGGAGGGGTCGCTATGAGTCGGGGCCGACTCGACGGCACATAACAACAACAACAACAAAGAATGATGTCAGCAATTAATGATGTGATGATAAGACAAGGCGCACCAGTATGTGGATGTGCTCCTCCTTCTACAAGTCCCTGGGTGGTGCAAATGGTAATGTGCTCAGCACCTAACCAAAGGTTGGAGGTACAAGTCCACCAAGAGGCACCTTGGAAAGGAAGAAAGGCCTAGTGGTCAACTTCTGGAAAATGAGCCATTAAGAACCCTTTGGAGCACAGTCCTACTCTGACACACGTGGGATCACCATTAGTCAGAATCTACTCTATGGCCACTTGTTTTTTGTTTTTGTTTTTGGCCATGTGGCCTGAAACTGTGGTAAAGACTGTATTTATCATCTTACTTAAATACCACAATAAGACACCACAATGATGAAACATATTACAGATGAGGTAAATAAGACACAGAGATGCTCAGTAACCTGCTCCAGGTGATGCAGTCAGTAAGTGGCGGAACCAGAAGCTGGCTCAAGTGGTCTGGCCCCAGAGCCTAAACTCTTCATTGCTATGTTCTGTTGCTTCTCAAAGAGCCAGGAGAGCATTTGAAGAGTTGCACAATATTTATTTTCAATCTGTGTCATTGTGTACATGCTATTGTGTTCTCTTGGCAGCTTTCTACTTACCACTTTTCAAAAGGGAGTGAGTCTCTTACCCATACAGTGGTTTGATGCTCTTCCCTCCCTCCTGTCTGTGAGGTGAACTAGTGAACTGGTTTGACTTTGTCCTTTCATAAGAATTCATGCAGGGCTGAGGTCTCATGACTTGCTTGAGAACGGTGTCGACTCTCTACCCATACCCAGAACCAGAGCCACCCACCACAGGACTCATTGCTGTAAGCTCTGGACATACCTCCTCCCTGCACCCTGGAAGCCTTTTTTAGATTATAAAGATCAAGTAGCAGTCTAAACCTTCAACCTCTTCACATGCTGAACCATTGGAAACAAACAGGACTGTTTTTCACAAGGGACAGGGTGATCCTGACCTGGAACTTAGACAGCAAAGGGCGTACAAGGCCTTCTACTCTCTCCCTCCTCACCCCCCACACACATTCAAACTATCAGTAAGTCTTAATAACCTTTCATGTGCTCATTGACCATTTGTATATCTTCTTTAGAAAAATGTTTATCTAAATCCTTTGCCCATTTCTTAATTATGCTATTTGTTTTTCTCTTGTTCAGTTGTAGGAGTTCTTTATATATTCTAGGTACAAGTCCCTTATCAGATATTTGATTTGAAAATATTTTCTCCTGTTCTATGGGTTCTCTTTGTACTTTCTGATGGTGTCCTTTGAAGCACAAAATGAAGAAGTCCAATGTATCTATCTTCTCTTTTATTCCTCATGCAACATGTCTAAGAAGCCTTTGACAAACTCCAGGTCATGAAGATTTACCCCTAGTTTTCTTCTAAGATTTTTATAGTGTTAGTTCTTATATTTATGTCTTTGATCCATTTTGAATTAATTTTTGCATATGGTGAGAGATTGGGGTCCAACTTCATTGTTTTGCACACAGTTATTGAGTTGTCCCAGAACTATTTGTTTATAAGACTATACTGAAGAACATATCATGCTTGTGGATAAGAAGATTGAACATTGTGAAAATGTCAGTTCTACCCAAAGCAATCTATACATTTAATGTTTAGATTCCCAATCCAGTTCCCATCAACATTCTTTAAGGATATGGAAAAACTAATCGCTAACTTTATATGGAATGGAAAGAGACCTCAGATAAGCAAAACACTATTGAAGAAGAACAAAGTAGGAGGTCTCACTCCCAGATCTCAAAACCTACTATACAACCACAGTAGTCAAAACTGCTAAAAGAACTAACAAATCTATCCTGGAAAGTACAGACAGAATGCTCCTTGGAAGTGAGAATGGCCAGACTTCGGCTCACCTACTTTGGTCAAGTTGTCAGAAGGGACCATTCCCTGGAGAAGGATGCCATGATTGGTAAGGTGGAAGGTCGACAGAAGAGCAGAAGGCCCTCAATGAAATGGATTGACACAGTGGCTTCAGCAATGGGCTTAAGTATAACAAGGATCATGGAGCTGGCACAGGACTGGGCAGTGTTTCGTTCTGCTGTGCATAGGGTCACTGTGAGTCAGAGACGACTCAACAGCACCTAACAACAACAGTCAAATCTGCCTGGTATTAGTACAATGACAGATACATAGACCAATGGAATAGAATTGAGAACCCAGAAATAGATCCATTGACCTATGGTCAGTTGATCTTTAAAAAAGGGTGAAATCCATTAAATAGGGAAGATATTATCTGTTTAACAAATGGTGCTGACAAACTGGATATCCATTTGCAGAAAAATGAAACAAGATCTGTACCTAACACCATACACTAAAACTAACTCCAGATGGATCAAAAACTTAAATGTGAAACCTGAAACAACAAAGTTCTTCAAAAAAAAGATAGGGGCAAATTTAAGGGCCCTAATTTATGGCATAAATAGACTGTCAACCATAACCCAAACAGCACAAACAGTTGAAGATAAACTAGATGAATGGGACCTTCTAAAAATTAAATTTTTATGTGTTTCAAAAAACTTCTCTAAAAGAGTCAGTAAATAAGCCTATAAGATTGTAAATAGAGAACCAGAGACACCAACTGACAAATGAGGACAACTATAAACCAAAAAGAGGGAAAAAAACCTGTGTCATTACAGAACTTCTACATGGTAGGGAAGTCAAGACAACTACAAGATAGAACAGACTGTTCTAAACTTGGAAAGAAATTATAAATCACAGGGTAACCTCAAAGAAAAATGATAAACCTTCACATCGAAATAAAAAAGAGGACCGGCATAAATATTCAGCAAATACTAAAACAATAGCAATGAAGGAAGTATAGATTCATAAACAAATGAGCTCAGCATAGAAAATTATATGGAACAAAGAAATAGACACAATGAAAAAGCACATGACAAAAAATGACAGCAACAAATACATATTTGCTGATAATTACCTATCTGGCAAGGGACTTATCTCTAAGATTAATGGAAAACTCTGCCTCAACACCAAAGGAATTAACAATCCAATTGAAAAATGGGCAGAAGACATGAATAGACACTTCACCAAGGAGGATATTTAGGTGGTCAGCTAATACATGAAAAGATGCTCACAATCATTGGCCATCAAAGAGATGTCAATCAAAACAACAATGAGATATACCATCTCATCCCAGCACTGATGGCAAGGTTCAATGAGACAGAAAATAACAAATGCTGGTGGGGATGTAGGGAGATTGAGACTCTCATACACTGCTTGTGTGACTGTGAAGTGATACAACCACTGTGGAAAGCAATATGGCAATTCCTTAGAAAGTTTGAATTGGAGATACCATTGACCCAGCAATCCCATATACTAGGTATATATCCTAGAGAGGTGAGAGCCAGGATAGGAACAGATACATGCACACTCATGTTCATCACAGCACTATTTACAATAGCAAAAAGATGGAAACAACCTACATGCCCATCAGTGGAAGAGTGGATGACCAAACTATGGTACATACACATACTGGAATGCTATGCAGTACTAAAGAATAATGTGGAGTCTGCAAAATACCACATAATATGGATCACCTTGGAGGATATTATGCTAAGTGAAGTAAGTCAATCACAGAAGGACAAATATAGTATTAGTTCATTGTTGTGGAGGGTCGAGAAAAGGTTTATATATGGAGGGAAACTTTCTTTGTTGGTTGCCAGGGGTGGGAGGGGAGAGGAGGGAACACTGTAAAAAAAAAAAAAAATGCATTGACCCATGCCACTTTAGTTTTGTGTATTTCACTGTACATAAATTATATTTCAATAAAACACAAATGCCTAAAAAAAAAGAGTCAAAAGAGAATCTACAGATTGGGGGAAAGATTTTGACAATGACATATCTGACAAGGGACTTATCTCTAAACTTTATAGAAATCTCAAACACTTCAACAACAAAGAATCCATTTCAAAAATGGGCAGAAGACATGAATAGACACTTTACCAAAGAGTATATTCAGGCAGCCAACAAACACATGAAGAAATGTTCACGTTCATTAGCCATTGTTGTTGTTTTGTTATGTGCCATTGAGTCAGACCTGATTCATAGTGACCCCTCCTTGGGTTTTCGAAGCAGTATCCCTATGGAGTAAGATTGCCCAACCTTCCTTCTGAGGAGTGGCTGGTAGGCCTTAGGCACTATGCTACCAGAGTTCCTCATTAGCCATTAGAGAGATTCAAATCAAAACAACAATGAGATACCATCTTGTCCCAGCACTAATAGCAAAGTTCAACATGACAGAAAATAGCAAATGCTGGTGAAGATATGGAGAGATTGGGACTCTCACACACTGCTGGTGGGGCTGTAAAATGATACAACCACTGTGCAAAGCAGTATGGCAGTTCCTTAAAAAGGTGGCATTAGAAATACCATTTGACCCAGCCATTCCATTACTAGATATATATCCTAAAAAGTAAGAGCCAGGACAAGAACAGATATATATATGCACACCCACGTTCATCACAGCACTATTTATAATAGCAAAAAATGGAAATAACCTAGGTGCCCATTAACAGAAGAATGGAAAACCAAATTATGGTACATACACACAATGGAATACTATGCAACCCTAAATAATAATGTAGAATCTGCAAAATGCTGCATAATGTGGATGAACCTGGAGGATATTATGTTGAGTGAAATAAGTCAATCACAGAAGAACAAATACTGTATTAATCTGTTATTGTAAAAAGTCAAGGAAAGGTTTATATATGGAAGGAAGCATTCTTTGTTGGGGTAGGAGGGGAAGGGAGGGAGCACTGTTAGATTGGTAGAGACAAGTATTGATTTGGGTGAAGGGAAAGACAATGTACCAAATGTGAGTGATCAACACAGTGGCACTGAGGAAGAGAAAGATTTAGTGCATGTGTGGTACAGACAACAAAGATGAACCCTTCTGCATATACAGTACTGTGTTGTCAGTGATTCAAAACATTGATCTATGGGTGGATAGATGGGTGGACAGGCTGAACGATTAGGTATGTCTATGCAGGGGGTAGTGTGCCCATGACCATGTATAGGGTTGGCAGACAATGTTTCTACAAGTGTATTTGTATGTTCTGTAAGAATTTCCAGATATATAGTAAAGCTGACAAGGGACAAGTTTGTAATCACGTCTTGGCCACAGCCAGCTACCCAGAGGGAACAAGTAGTTGGACCTGTAGGCTTGGAGCCATGGTTGCAGGGGACATCAAGCTCAATTGGCATAACATGACACAAAAACATTGTTCCACATCCTCCTTTGGCAAGTAGCAACTGGGATCTTAAAAGCTTGCAAGAGGCCACCTAAATGCAATGATGGGTTTCTCCTTGTCCAGAGCAAAGAATGAAGAAAATTAAAGACGCATGGAAACAATTAGTCCAAGGGGTACACCATGTGATCCTCAGCCTGTATGACTATGAGACCAGAACAAATAGATAGTGCCCAGTTACCACTGTCAAGTGCTTGGAGGGGGATCTGTATAGGAGATCCTGGATGGAGTGGGAGAACAATGTGGAATAAAACTCAAAATTATTTTTAAAAAAGGGACCAGTTTTGCTGCTCTGATAGAGCCTGGTGAAACCCCTGAGACTACGGTCCTTAGATGCCCTTTAGGTCTGTGGCTTCCAGCCAAACAAAAGATAGGCATATGAGCTGAACATTTACATTAGTTAGATACATTCCTTGGAGACATCACAGAATAGAAGGGCTGTGTATGCACAGGGAGACAGCTCAGGGGGCAGGAGTGCATGGGAGGGAAGGGCACAAGGAAGAGGTGACTATGGGGAGGAAGTGGAAAGAGAGCCATTGCATTGTGGAAAATTGCAGTCAACGTCATGAGACAAAGTGTATGTGAACTGCTGTATGGAAAATGAATTTGCTCTGTAAATTTTCACCCAAATCACAATAAAAATTAGAAGAAGAAAAAAAGACTATTCTGTCCCCATTGAATGGTCTTGCCACCCTTGTGGAAAGCTAGTTTACCACAGAGGTATTGGTTTATTTCTGGACTCTTCATTCTATTCCATTGACCTATACGTCTATCCTTGTGGCAGTAGCATACTTTCTTGATTACCTTTGCTTTGTAGTAGGTTTTGAGATCAGGAAGTGTGAATACTACTTTGTTCTTGTTTTTCAGAATTGTTTTCACTATTTTGGGTCCATATGAATTTTAGAACTAGCTTGTCAATTTCCAGAAAGAAGTTAGTTGAGATTCTGATAGGATTGTTGAATCTATAGGTCAGTTTGGGAAGTATTGCCATACCATCTCAACACTATTAAGTCTTCCAATCCATGAACATGGGATGTTTTTCCATTTATTTAGATATTTATAAAGTTATTTTAGCAATATTTTGTAGTTTTCAGATAATCAAATCCCTTCCCCTTCATACCATTTCTATGCTACCTTCCTGGTCCAAGTCAGCATCACCTCACCTGGATTATTGCAATAGCTTCCACTGGTCTCCCTGCTTCCATTCTTGCCTCCCTAGGCCCATTCCAGATTGTAAATTACAGACTACAGGACTATCGTTCATCTGCTTTTTGGTATGAGTGAGTTTTTGCTAAGAGTGAGTTTTACATTTAAATAGCTGGAAAAAAAATAAAAGAAGAAAAATATTGTGATACAAGTAAAATCATATGGAATTCCATTTTCAATGACAATCTCAATAAATAGTTTTACTGGAACACAGCCTTGGTATGTATTTCATATGGCAGTACAATAGAGAGTTGAGTAGTTGCCACAGAGATCTTATAGCCTGCAAAGCCTAAAATACTTACTATCTGCCCTTTACAGTAAAAATTTGCCAATCTCTGACTCTAGACAGCAGTCAGTGATCCTTTAAAAAATGTAAATCAGTTAGATTATGTCACACTCCAAACTTCCTAGTGCATTTAAATTAAATCCCTTACTTTACAAAGTCTCTCATGATTTAGCCCCTGCCTCTCTCTCTCCAGCTTCATCTCAGACCAGTCTCCCTCTAGCTTACAATGCTCCAGTTCCGTCTTCTTGCTGTCCTTGAACATGCTAGGATCCTTCCCTTACAAGGTCTTTGCTCTAGTTGTACTGTCTGCTTGGAATACTGTTCTCCCTGATTTTCACATGCCTGGTTTCTTCCTGTCATTCCTGTCTCAGAGAGGTCCTCTTAACCATCCATAGGAAGTAGACATTTGGTCACACACTAACCCATCACTTTCTATTCTCTGATCAGCACTTATCATAGTTAATATGTTGCTTGTTTACCTATTTAGTTTTGTTTGTTTGTTTGTTTTTCTTATTGCCCTTCTCATTTAGAACATAAACTCCATGACAGCAGAGACCTTGTCTGTCTTCTTTCTCATTTGATCCCCAGGATCTAAAGTAGTCTCTAGAACATAGTAGAAACTCAGTAACTGCTGAAAGAGTAAGTGATGGATGGTGATGGCGAGTTAGCTGACTTGCAATGAGTTCTTGGAAGGGGTCCACCCTACTGTGTACAGAAAGAGCATTGGTGTCATTGCTATGCTTGGGCTTTCCATGTTGAACAATCCTGCCATACTCTAATGGGCCATTTGACAACTAAGAAATGCTAAAGACTCTCAAACACATGCAACTAGGTCAAGGAGAACATCACAGGTTATATCTTCTGTGCTCTGGTCTTGATGGATGGTGTTGTTGTTGTTGTTGTTATGTGCCGTCGAGTCGGCCCCAACTCATAGCGACCCCTCCTTGGGTTTCCGAGGCAGTATCGCTACAGAAGTAGGATTGCCCAACCTTCCTTCCGAGGAGTGGCTGGTGGGTTTGAACTGCCAGCCTTCTGGTTAGCAGTCAAGTGCTTTAGCCACTGATGGATGGTGTGGTGCAGTGAAATACTTTGTATGAATGGTTTTCTAGTCATGGTCTTTGTGACTCCCACCAGATGATTGGGTAGAGCTATGCAAATTTGAGGTACTTGTGGCCCACCAAGGGGACTGGATAGTTTGTTAGTAATGTAAATAAGGTACATGGCACACTTGTAGGGCAGGGTCCATGCAAATAAGGTGTGTGGAACCCAAATGTGGGGATTGGTCAGATTTGCCATTTTACCAGACTTAAAGTGAGCCCTCCTAAAGGCAGAAGGAGGGAGCTCACTACCTTCAAGAGTGAAGAGTTGGAGGTAGAGTAGAGTGTATCTTGGATGTGAGATGGACTCTACCTCCTTTGCAGAGAGATTTGGAGAGAATCACTGAGAGATGGCAGAGAGATGACAGGGAGATGGCAGAGAGTTGGCAGAGGGACAGCAGCAGTAGACTCAAGAGACAGAAGACAGAGTGGCAGGCTTGCTGGCCTATGGAGAGAGAAAGCCAAGTGCCTTTGAGCAGGAGCCTTCCTGGTGGAGTGGGGTACACCTAGGTGTACCTATATTGTTGTTGTTATGTGCCGTGGAGTCGGACTTGACTCATAGTGACCCCTCCTTGGTTTTCTGAGGTGGTACCTATAGGCAGAGCCAAAAGAGCTTTGTAACCCTTGCACAAGCAGGGCAGAGGCCAGGCTGAGAAGCCACAGGCCAAAGAGTGGCATGCCTGAAGGTATGGCCAAGGGGAACTTGTCCTGATGGAAAAATTGTATCCTGATCACATTCCTGAACCTGATTTGTAAGCTGTTACTTCCTCAATAAACCTTATAATCTTGAATATTCTCTGTAAATTTGGTGTGGCCATTGCAATGAATTATCAAACCCAGCAGAGAGTAGAGAGTGCTGTGGGAAGGATGGCTGATACCAGAACTGGTAAAAAGGTTGGAAGGTGACAACATATCTGGCCTCATAAGAATCAGATTTGTACTGTAGGTGTTGATCTTTCTATCATCCTTTCATCCTAATCTGTCTTAGTCTAGAAGATCCTCTGAAACCTGTTCACTGTTCACTGTGGGTGATCCTGCAGGTCTTTGAAATTCTGATGGCATAGCTTCCAGCATCATAGTAACCACAGTAAGACAAAATGATAGTAACCACAGTAAGACAAAATGACAGATGGGTGGTAGGCCATCATCCTTTACTGTTTAAGAAAATACCTTTTCATATTACCTAAACTTGGAACCAAAATGGATGTCAGAGGAGACTCTGAAACTTGTCCTTGAACGGAGAGTAGCTAAAGCAAAGGGAAGAAATGACAAGATAAAAGAGCTAAACAGAAGATTTCAAAGAGCAGCTTGAGAAAACAAAGTCAATTATTATAATGAAATATGCAAAGACATGGAGTTGGAAAGCCAAAAGGGAAGAACACACTTGGCATTTCTCAAGCTGAAAGAACTGGAAAAAAAAAAAATACAAGCCTCGAGTTGTGGTATGGCCAATATATCAAATGATGCAGGAAACATCAAAAGAAGATGGAAGGAATACACAATCACTGTACCAAAAAGAATTGGTTGATGTTCATCCATTTCAGGAGGTGGCATATGATCAAGAACCAATGGTATTGAAGGAAGACGTCAAAGCTGCATGGAGGAGAGTTCAAAATGGAGTCGAGCCAGTGAGCAGCATGCTTTATTCCTCTGGCATCTAAGGTCTTGAATAACTAGCCACAACAGTTTAAATTAGGAATTTCACTTCTCTGAACAGCTCACAGATTCAGATTATATCAAACTCGCAAGAGCAGAATTAGAGGAAAGGCACAGAGAGATTATTTGGGAAAGAGCTAGTGGAGGAGGACGGACAGACGGGCACCTAAGAGAGGCATTGGAAACTCACTGTGCACCGGGCTAGGGCACCCACCTGAGATCCCCGAGCCAAAAGGGAGGACGCCTTATAACAGCTTACCAGCGACCACTCTAATATTCTGGTGGACAGTGGCAGAGACCTGCCTCCAGCAGCTCATATTGATTTTTTGGAGAGATTGGGACTG
>NW_006921679.1:699284-707371 GCF_000298275.1 Orycteropus afer afer
TAGTTGAGCATTTATCTGAGGTAGATACACTCCTTGGAGAGAACAAGTAAGAGAGAAAGAAGGGCTGCTCAGGCACAGGGAGACAGCTCAGGGGGTAGGAGTGCATGGAGGGATGGTCACAGCGAAGCAGTACCTATTGGGAGGAAGTGGGAGAGGAGATGTTGCATTGTGCTAAGTAGCGGTCAATGTCATGAGACAAAGTGTATGTGATCTGCTGTATGGAAAGTGTATTTGCTCTGTAAATTTTCACCCAAATCACAATAAAAATTAAAATAAATAATAATAATAATAAAGCTGCATGGAGGGAAATGGCAAAAAACAAGGCTCCAGGAATTGATGGGATACCCATTGAGATGTTTCAATAAATGGATGCCTCACTAGGGCACTCATGTGGCTATGCCAGGAAATTTGGAAGACAACTGACTGGAAAAGATCCATATTTGTACCCATTCCAAATAAAGGTGATCCTACAGGATGTGGAAGTTATTGAACAATATCATTAACATCGCACACAAGTAAAAACTTACTGAAGATAACTCAAAAACAGTTATAGCAGTATATTGACAGAGAACTTCCAGAAATGCAAGCTGGATTCAGAAGAAGACGTGGAACAAGGGATATCATTGGTGATGTCAGATGGATCTTGTCTCAAAACAAATACCAGAAAGATGTTTACTTGTGTTTTATTGACTATGCAAAAGAATTCAATTGTGTGGATAATGACAAATTATGGATAACATTGAGAAGAATGGGAATTCCAGAACACTTAATGCTGCTCATGAAGAACTTGTACATAGACCAGGAGGCTGTTATTTGAACAGAACAAGGAGACACTGCATGGTTTAAAATCAAGAAGGGAGTGTGTCAGGGTTGTATCCTTTCCCTATACTTATTCAATCTGTATGCTGAGCAAATAATCTAAGAAGCTGGACTATACGAAGAAGAATGTGGGATCAGGATTGGAGGAAGACTCATTAACAACCTACATTATGCAGATGACACAACTACTTGCTGAAAGTGAGGATGACTTGAAACACTTACTGATGAAGATTGAAGATTACCATCTGCAGTATGGATTACATCTCAATATGTTGTTATTTGCCGTCGAGTCGGCCCTGACTCATAGAGACCCCTCCTTGGGTTTCCGAGGCAGTTATCACTACGGAAGTAGGATTGCCCAACCTTCCTTCCGAGGAGTGGCTGGTGGGTTTGAACTGCCAGCCTCCTGGTTAGCAGTCAAGTGCCTCAATCCTCAGAATGGAACCAATAAGCAGCATCATTATAAATGGAGAAAAGATTGAAGTTGTCAAAGATTTCATATTACTTGGGTTTATAATCAACACCAAAGGAAGCAGCAGTCAAGATATCAGATGTCATATAGCATTGGGCAAATCTGCTGCAAAGGACCTCTTTCAAGTGCTGAAGAGCAAAAATGTTTCCTTGAAGACTAAGGTGCACTTGACACAAGCCATGGTACTTTCAATCGCCTCATATGAGTGTGAGAGCTGGACAATGAGAAGGGAAGATGGAAGAAGAGTCAATGATTTTGAGTTATGGTGTGGACAAAGAATGCTGAAAGTACCATGTATGCATTTTCTAACCCTTTCCTTGAGGTGTTATGAGTGGACTGTTTACCAAATCCTCCTCTTCTGTAGAGTTCTTCTCATTTACTTGGTCTCTCATTCAAACACTGCTGAGTCCCTGCTATATACCGTGTACAGAGCTAAGTGCCAGGGACTAAAAGAGGACAAATGTGGAGGCCAGTTTTCTCTGCCAGTTTTCACACCATCAGACTGACACTTAATGCCCATTGTGACACTAGCATTTGGAAATCTCTTGATCTTTTCTAGATATCTTAATTGCATAAAAACTTCACCAACAATGATACTGACAAACCTGTTAGTCACAAGGTAGTTTGTACCATACTTACAAAAGTTTATAACTTTTGTTATAAAAAGTGAGGTTAATACAAACAGAATGGCACAGATACTAAACACATATGACCATAATCCTCCTCTTAATTTGACCCACTGACTGTATTCAATTCTCTGGATGCCAGCCAGGTTAGGAGAAAGCCAATAAAACAAGAAAACATTTGACTGCCACTTGGCTTTGGGATTTAATCAATGCATAATAAGTTGACCCTGAACTTAGAGATAACGTTACTCTCAGGGGGAGGCTAATAATAAAATCAACACATGATGGAAATAAACCAGCTGCATAAGTGATGTTAGAATGTCTTCCAAACATATACAAAAAGGATTGACTTTGAAAGCCAGGGCTGGGTGTCAAGATCACTCCTACGTATAATGTTTCTGTTCTGCCTGCTGCAGCTCCTACTTTTATCTCCAGCTCCTTTTTCCTTCGCTTCTTCTTTCAACAATTATTTATTTAAAGCTTTCTATATACCTAATACTATTCCAGGTGATAGAAATTAACCTTTTCTAGGTTAATTCTCAGACTTACAGTTTCTGTTCCAACATTATAGTTAATTCTCAGACTTACAGTTTAGAAATTACCTCTCCCATCCTAAGAACGGGGAAAAAAAAAAATTGAAAAACAACAGCTCTTCTCAGATCTATCAGAGAATTAAGTTTCACATGGTAAACTGTTGCCTTAAAAACTGAAAAGAGAGGACACAGAATCACAGCTTACCTTGAATAGAAACCTATGAGCAGAAGTCCTCTCCTAGAGCCAGTATTTGTAGGAACACGTAAATTGTAATTAACAAATTGCTAGAGGCTCATGTGGACTACATGGAGAGTTAAAAACTCCAGGGGGAGGGGAGCAGACTTATGAGGATGGAGAGAGGGACCATACTTTCATGGGTTTTACTTCCAGGAGCCCCACCAGATTCTCACTATGAAGACCTGAAGGAACCAAACCAAAACTCAAACGCACTGTTGTGGAGTCAGATCCAATTCATAGCGACCCCTCCTTGGGTTTCTGAGGTGGTTATCACTATGGAAGTAGGGTATCACTATGAAAGTGGGTTGCCCAACCTTCCTTCCGAGGAGTAGCTGGTGGGTTTTGAACCTCCAACCTTATGATTAGCAGTCAGATGCTTTAGGCACTATGCCACCTTCATATTTCCAGCAGGGGGAGAGGAAAGTAATCATTTTGAAATAGCCCGGACTGTTCTGCTTTTAACAAAATTCTGCCCACAGGAAAACCATTGTACCTAGATCAACTCATTGTGGGAGAAGGGAAATATCCAACTCTGCCCCCTCTAGCTTTCCTATGTCATCTAAATTGAAAAAGAAAGAAAGAAAAATATTGAGAACTTGTGAAGGTCACCCACAGCCCAGATACACAAGCTTATTAAAAGACTGAGTCCTAATCATAAGATTATAACATGCTCTCCCTCCCCTCACACTTTACCACCACACCAATAAGGCTCTGGATAATAGCAGAGATTACAGCAGAAAGAATTGCAAATCTCAGACCTTATTCAAGAAATCTTGAGGAAAATCCAATGACAACATGAGAGACAAAAACAAGGACAACAGAGGAAAGCTTTAGCCCCTGACACCAACAACTACACAAACAGTAAACACTGTCTAACTCCAACTCAGATAAAACTTCACATGGAAGGGCCATTTACCTCATTTCCTTTTAGCTAGTACAGCTTTCCATGAAAAATTACAAATCTTGCTAAAAGGCAAACAATATAGTCTAAAAGACAGAGTAAACATCAGCAACAGAAATAAGGCAGAGATTGTGAAATTAACAGACAAAAAATTTAAAATAACTACAATTAATATGCTAAGAGTTCTAATGAAAAAGGTGGACAACATGCAAGAACAGATGGCAACATAAGCAGAGAGATGGAAACTCTAAGAAAGAATCAAAAGGAAATGCTAGAAATGAAACACTGTAACAGAAATGAATAATATAATACCTTTTTCGTTTGTTTTGCTTTGTTTTGTTTCTTGTCATTGATTGCAATCCCACAATGTAACATCACTCATCCCACTTCTTTCTTGTGTTTCCCATTTCCTTTCTTCCTTCCTTCCTAACCTTTCTTATCTTTTGATCTGGAGTGGTTGATTGTTCTAAGTGTACACTTCCATAGTGTTACTGTTCACCTTATAGACCTATTGTTTGGCTGAAAACTGAGACACAGTGATGAGTTCAGTTCTAGGCGTGAAGGGTAAGTAAAGGTCATAGTGTTGGGGGTTGACCAGTACACTTGGTCTTTTATTATTTTGAGTTTTGTTCCACATTTTTCTTCCATTCTATCCAGGACCTTCTAATGTGATCCCTTTGAGAGTAATCATAGTGGTAAACCAAAAACACCAAACTCACTACCGTCAAGTCAGTTCCAACTCATAGCAACCCCTCCTTAGGTTTCTGAGGTGGTATCTCTACAGAAGTAGATTTCACAGTCTTCCTTCCAAGGAGTGGCTGGTGGGTTTGAACAACCAGCCTTCTGGTTAGCAGTCAAAAGCCTTAGGAACTACACCAGTGGTAGCCAGGCACAATGTACTTTTGTGTCAGGGTTATGGAGGCTGAGATTCACGTAGTCCATTAGTCCTTTAGACTAATTGTTTCCATGAGTCTTTGATTCCCTTCACACTGCTCCATTCTGCATGAGATGAGACCAATAGTTGCACCTTCAATGCAACTTAAAAGCTTGTGAAGAAAACTTTTGATGGGCTCATTAGTAGACTGAACACAGCCAAGGAAAGAATCAGTGAGCTTGAAGATATGACAATAGAACTTCCCAAACTGAAAAATGAAGAGGAAAAAAAAAAGAATTTAAAAATGGAACAGATTATCCAAGAATTGTGGGACAATTAAGAAAGATGTAACATGCATAATGGGAATACTAGAAGAAGAAAGAGAGGAAACAACAACAGAAATATTTCAAGTAATAATGTCTGAGAATTTTCCAAAATTAATAACCCAAACCAAACCACAGATTCAGGAAACTCAGGGAATAAAAAGCATTATAAATACTAGAAATTTACACCTAGGCATATCATATTCAAACTGCAAAAAATCAAAAACAAAGAGAAAATTTTGAAAGAAGGTAGACAGATATAGAAAAACAAGTGTAAGAATTACATCTGACTTCTCTTCAGAATCCATACATGCAACAGAGTAGAGTGAAGTATTTAAAATGTTGAGAGAAACAAACCTAGAATTCACTATCCAGTGATATTAGCACTCAAAAGTGAAGGAGAAATGAAGACTTTGTCAAACATACAAAAACTAAAGGACTTTGTTGGCAGGAGACATGGCTTGCAAAAAAATGTGAAGAGTTCTTAAGAGAGAAAGAAAATTATGTATGTCAGACACTTAGCGCTGCATAAGGAGAGGAAAATCATCCAATAAAGGAAAAAGGAAGATAAAGTAAAATCTTTTCTTATTTTTAAGGTATCTAACAGAAAAAAATTGTTCAAAATAATAATAGCAATAACACATTAGATGATTATAACTTTTTTTAAAAATGCATTTTATTGATACATAATTTATGTACAGTGAAATACACAAAAATAAAATAACATGGGTCAATACATTATTTTTGTTTTTGTTTTTTGCAGTGTTCTCTCTCCTTCCCTTCCACCCCTGGTAACCAATAAAGAAAGTTCCCTTCCATATATGAACTTTCACTTGACTTTTTACAGTAAGGAACTAATACTATATTTGTCCATCTGTGATTGACTTCTGTTCTGGTTACCTAGTGCTACTCTGACAGTTTTGGAGGCTTTAAGTCCTAGTTCAAAGTGCCAGGCTCTAGGGGCTAGGTGAAAGACCCTCAACCTTGGACTTCAGTGTTGCCTCTTGCTCCTGGCCCATTGGAGCTAGAGACTTTTCTTCTCTCAGACAGCCGCTGGCTGCTAAGACTAACAAGCCCAAGGTTGACAAGTAACAAGTCACAGTCCTGATGTTACCAAACCACACGGCAGGCCATTAGTTCAAGTCCATTGAAAGTCCCAAGGTTGGCAGAGCAGGCAGGCTGCTCAACAATGACACGGCCACATGCAGGATTCAATCATGCCATAAGCGAGAGACCATTCCCTAAGGCTTCTCCTTATATACAGGAACCAGACCACATCCCTAAGGCAGCTACACAGCTGCTCACAGTAGATCCACCATGGAGTTGATTGCCAGTCTCATCATGGAGAATACTACATCCAGCTGTCCAGCTACTCAACCAGGCCCAGTCAAGTTGATTCACAGACTTAACCACCACAGTTTCTTTCAGTCAGCATAATGTCCTCCAAGTTCATCCATGTTCTGTGGTGTTTTGTAGATTTTACATTATTCTTCAGGGTTGCATAGTATTCCATTGTGTGTATGTGCCACAGTATATACATTCTTCTGTTGATATGCATGTAGGTTGTTTCTATCTTTTTGCTATTGTAAATAGTGCCGTGATGAATATGGGTGTGCATATATATCTGTTCCTGACCTGGCTCCCACTTCTTTAGGATACATAATTGAATTGCTGGATCAAATAGTATTTCTAATTCCAGATTTTTAAGGAATTACCACACTTTTTTCCACAGTGGTTGTATCATTTGATAGTCCCACCAGCAGTATATGAGAGTCCACATCTCTCCACATCCTCACCATCATCCACCATTTTCTGTCTTGTTGAACTTTTCCATTAGTGCTGGAATGACATGGTATCCCATTGTTGTTTTGATTTGCATCTCTCTGATGGCTAATGATAGTTAAGTATTTCTTCATGTATTTGTTGGCTGCCTGAATATCCTTTTTGGTGAAGTGTCCATTCATGTCTTCTGCCCATTTTTTAATTGGATTGTTAATCTTTTTGGTTTTGAGGTGTGGGAGTTTTCTGTAAATTTTAGAGATAAGACCCCTGTCAGATATGTAATTATCGGCAAGTATGAATTTGTTGCTGTCATTTTGTTATGTGCTTTTTCATAGTGTTGATTTCTTTGTTCCATGTAATTTTCTATGCTGAGCTCATTTTGTTTATGAATTGTGTTATCATTTCTTTTGTTGCTATTGTTTTACTATTTGCTAACTATTTGGACTGGTCACCTTTTTTATTTTGATGTAAAGGTTTACTATTTTTCTTTGAGGTTACTCTGTGATTTATAATTTCTTCCCAAGTTTAGAATAGTCCATTCTATTTTGTAGTTGTCTTGACTTTCTTACCTTTTAGAAGTTCTGTAACTACAGAGTTTTTTCCCTTTTTTTGGTGTGCAGTTGTCTTCATTTGTCAACTGATGTCTCTGGCTCCCTGTTTGCAATCGTGTAGGCTTATTTACTTTGGATACTTCTATAACTGGGTTGGTTTCTTGGTTATGTCATCATGTGTGTTAATGGTCAGTTATTGTTTGCTGTTGTTGGTTCTCTGTCCAAAGGACTCCCTTTCGCATCTCTTGTAAGGTTGGTCTGGTTTTAACAAATGCCCTTAATTTCTGCTTATCCAGAAATGTCTAATTTCACCAATATATTTGAGGGACAATTTTGCTGGGTACATAATTCTTGGTTGGAATTTTTTTTTTTCTTTCAGTGTTTTATATATACCATCCCATTATCTTCTGGCCTGCATGGTTTCTGCGGATAAATCTGAGCTTATTCTTATTGGTTGCCCCTTGCAGGTAACTTTTCATTTTTCTTGTGCTGCTTTTAGGATTCTTTCTTTGTCTTTAGTTTTGGTGAGTTTGATGATGATATGGCTTGGTGATTTTCTTTTGGGGTCTATCCTGTTTGGGGTTCACTGTAATTCTTGAATGGATATATTCTCATCTTTCATCATACCAGGGAAATTCTCTTCCAACAAATCTTCAAAAATTTTCTTTGTGGTTTTATTTGTTTCTTCCTGTTCTGGAATTCTAATTACAGTGGGTTATTCCTTCTGATGGTATCCCACACTTACCTTAGCCTTTCTTCATTTTGTTTTTATCTTTTTTTCTGATTGATCCCTTTCCAAAGAAGTATTGAGGTATTTGTCTTCAATCTCACTAATTCTGTCTTCCATTGATTCAATTCTACTCCTTTGCCCTTTCAATCTGTTATCTATTTCTGAAAATTTAGTATTAATCTTCTAAATTTCTATCTGTGGATTTTCTATCATTTCTAATTTTTCATTTATTTTGTCA
>NW_006921679.1:707546-710047 GCF_000298275.1 Orycteropus afer afer
GTAGCTGGCTGTGACCAAGCAGTGACTACAACCTTGCCCCTTGTCAGCCCCATTATACACCTGGGAATTCAGATCATACACATAAAGTTATTGGAGATCAGTTGATTTTTGACAAAGGGCTGAAACCCATTAAATGGGCAAGAGGTGGTCTCTTTAACAAATGGTGCTGGCAAAACTGGAGATCCATTTGCAGAAAAATGAAACAAGATCCATACCTCACACCATACACAAAAACTAACTTGAGATGGATCAAAGAATTAAGTGAAACCTAAAACTATAGAGTTCCTCAAGGGGAAAAAAAAATCAGGACAAGTTTGTTGTTGTTGTTGTTATGTGCAGTTGAGTCTGACCTGACTCATAGCAACCCCTCCTTGGGTTTCCGAGGCAGTATCACTATGCAAGTAGATTGCCCCAACTTCCTTCCAAGGAGTGGCTGATGGGTTTGAACCTCCAGCCTTCTGGTTAGCAGTCAAGTGGCTTAGGCACTATGCTACCAGAGCTCCCAGGACAAGTTTAGGGGCCCTCATTTATGGCATAAATAGACTGTCAATCTTAACCCAAATTCCACAAACAGCAGAAGATAAACTAGATGAATAGGACCTTCTAAAAATTAAATATTTATGTGCTTCCAAAGACTTCTCCAAAAGAGTCAAAAGAGAACCTACAGATTGGGGATAAATATTTGGCAATGACATATCTGACAGGGACTTATCTCTAAAATTTATGGAAAACTCCAACACCTCGACAAAAACACAAATAAGTCAATTAAAAAATGGGCAAAAGACATGAATAGACACTTCAGCAAAGAGGATATTCAGGCAGCCAACAAACACATGAAGAAATGTTCATGATCATTAGCCATCAGAGAGATGCGAATCAAAACAACAATGAGAAAACATCTCACCCCAGCACTAACAGCAAAGTTCAACAAGACAGAAAATAACAAATGCTGGCAAGGATGTGGAGAGATTGGGACTCTCATACACTGCTGGTGGGACTGTAAAATGATACAACCACTGTGGAAAGCAGTATGGCAATTCCTTAAAAAGCTGGAATTAGAAATACCATTTGATCCAGCAATTCCATTACTAGGTATATATCCTAAAGAAGTGAGACCCAGGACAAGAACAGATATATGCACATCCATGTTCATTGCAGCACCATTTACAATGGGAAAAAGGTGGAAACAACCTAGGTGCCCATCAACAGAAGAACGGATAATCAAATTATGGTACATACACACAATGGAATACTATGCAACAATAAAGAATAATGTCGAATCTGCAAAACACCACATAATGTAGACAAACTTAGAGGACATAATGCTCAGTGAAATTAGTCAATCACAGAAGGACAAATATTGTATTAGTTCATTATTGTAAAAAGTCAAGTAAAGTTTTATATATGAAAGGAAACTTTCTTTGTTGGTTAGCAGAGGTGGGAGGGTAGGGGAAGGAACACTGCAAAAATAATTTAAAAAAAAAAGAAACAAACAATATGGTAGTTATTAGTTCAATTATATCAATGATTACTTTAAATATGAATGGTCTACATATATCATTATAAAGACAGACACTGTCAGAATAAGTGAAAAAGAAGACCAAAGTATTACAAGAAACCCACTTTAAATAGAAAGACACAGACAGATTAAAAAGTAAAGGGATGGAGAAAGACACCATGCTAACGCTAACCAGAAGAAAGTTGGGATAGCTATGTTAATTTCAGGCAAAACAGACTTCAGAGTAAAGGAATTATCAGGAACAATGATAAAAGGATAAATTCTCCAAAATGGCATACAATTCTGTATGTTTGTGTACCTAAAAAACAGAGCATTAAAATATATGAGACAAGGAGAAGTAGAGAAATCCACTATTATAGTTGGAGACCTCAAATACCCTCTATCAGTAATTGACAAATCCAGCAGGCAGAAAATCAGTAAGGATAGAGTTGAACTGAACAGCACCATCAACTGGATCTAACTGATAGTTATAGAATACTTAACTATTGCAAAATACACATTTTCTCACGCTCATATATGGAACATTCACCAATAGACTTCATTCTGGACCATAAAACACAACTTAATAAATTTAAAAGAATAGAAATAATGTTTATTGCTGTATCCTTAACCCTTGACAATGCCTGGCACATAGTACATGCTCAAAAAATGTTTGCTAGATGAATCAATTGAAAAATAATAAAACTAGCATCCTGATTTTTACATCAGTCTTGTGAGTTTGATTAGCATAAGGGAAGTTTCTTTATCATTCATCATCTACACTTGCACTAACAAAATAAGTTTCTAGGCCTCCAAACCAGGTAAGAACAGGCCATAAATGGTAGGGCTCCACCAACTAGCCACCCCAACCCCTTTTTTAATTGTGATTTGGGTGAAAGTTTACAGAGCAAATTCACTCTTCATACAGCAGTTCACATACACTTTGTCTCACAACATTGATGACAATATACCCCAATGCCACAGCTCCCCTCCAATTTCCCCT
>NW_006921679.1:710553-723828 GCF_000298275.1 Orycteropus afer afer
GCATCTAGATGGCTGCTTGCAAGCTTTTAAGATCCCAGTAGAACTAGCCCATTTTTGACATCTTCCTCTGACTCCCATAGAAACAATGTAGACTCTGTGTTCTCCCAGCAGCTAGCACCTCCTCCAAGAGCAGTAAGCCACTGAGCCAAGGCTGTGGAGCAGAGGAATCATTTTGGGTTCTTGGACACACGAATTCATGCTGGTGCTTTTGGAGAAAAATACACCTGGAATCAGAGACTAACACAACAGGAAATATGAGGGTGTTACACAAGTGCTGATGGAGATATATAGCTTTGCAATTCTGAGAAAATGACTCAGAAGCCATTCTGTATAATATCTGATTGGGCTGGTCCTTATATTAATTTCCTATAGTAAATTTGTAGTGGTGAGAGCTGGCAAACTCACGTGATGGAGGTTAACATCTCAGTGATGTGATGTGGATATTTGGTGGTTTAATGCCTGAGGCATTTGACTGCCAACAAAATCCTTGGAAGGAAGTTTGGGCAATCTGCTTCTGTAGTGATACCACCTCAGAAACCCAAGGAGGGGTTGCTATGAGTCAGATCCAACTCAACGGCAGTGAATTTGGTTTTTTTTTTTTTAAATGCGATGTGTAAAAGAGTAGAACAGGCTGCTCTGTAGAAGTAAAAGAGTTTAATTGAGGTGAAAACAGAGTTTGGACCAGGAAAGACAGGGTACATAACAATGTACGAAGTGTTCTGTCCTTCTATCCTAGGCTCAATTCTCTAGAGAAGCAAAATCAGTGAAATTGTATATGTATGAGAGAGACAGACAAATAGAGAGACAGAGAGAGAAACTTATCTCAAGGAAATGGCTCAAGCAGTTGTAGAGGCTGGCAAGACCCAAGTCTGTGGGACAAACATCAAGTTGGAAGTTTCTCCAGGCTCATTCACCTGTAAGGGCTTACAAACTCAAGACCAGCAGGCAATATAGCAGGTGGCTGGCTTCAGAGGATGATGAATCCAAGATCTGCAGGTAAAATGCCAGATTGTTGGCTTATAGGCTACAAATGCAACAATCCCAAGATTGACAGGCAATATGGTAGGTTGGTCATTCAAGTCCAGCAACTGAAGATGATGATGAGCCAGATGCAGGATCCAGATGCAATAGAAAGCCAGACCTTTTCCAAAGCTTTTCCATATATACTGGAAGCAGGCCACACCTCAAAAGAAATTCTCTTTCAACTGATTGACTGCTTATAGCAGATCTCATCATGGAGAGGATTGCATTATATCAGATCTCATCATAGGGAATAACTACATCATAACTGCTAAACCACTTAGAATCAGGGCCCAGCCAAGTTGACACACAACCTTAACTATCACAGACCATCCCTTGTCAACTTGGCACCTGTACACATCTTCTGAAACTATACATTATCTCTAGATTCAATTATAAATTCATACTTGTGTCTAACACGATACAACTGATACACATACAACTGAAAATGCATTGGACTCACTTACATTTTATATTTTATAACTGAAGAAAACAAAAATACTTGATGCACATATACAAGGAAGAAATACAACAATCACAGTCCTCATTTCTGCAAATGTTGTTGCTGTTATGTGCTGTGGACTCAGACCTGACTCAGAGCAACCCCTCCTTGGGTTTCCAAGGTGGTATCACTATGGAAGTACATTGCCTAACCTTCCTTCCAATTTCTACAACTAGTCACCTGCTATTTAGAACTATCTTCTTCTACCACCCATTCCGTATTCTCTTTGCCTTCAGCAAAGGTCATGGTTCTTTTCCTGGTGGGATGACCCAAACCTTCATTCCTGAAGGATCTGGGCCAGTAGCAGTCATATCAGAATTGGGTTGCTATAACTTTCCATTGCTTTCAATCACAGGGCACAGTAGTACTAAGAGTTATCCTAAGGAATATCCTTACTCTTCTTTACCTCTGTTATGTAATACCAATTCAATTTCCCCTTGGTAATCAAGATCAAGCACACCAGACAACAGTAACTACCTTCTTGCTTATTGATTCAGAGTTATGAGAAGTCCAACTGGCCGGGAGGCATTCTTAACTTCTGTTTCAATGGAATCAGTATTGTGTCTCCAGGTGGGAGTATTCGTCCCTTTGGAACTAAGATCTCCAGACCTGCAGAGCATAGCGTTGCAGTGACAGAAAGTAAAAATTTATTGAGTGGGTCACTGGGGTCACACTGAGTGTGCCACTCCCATTTTCACCCCTTGGTTCCTAGATCTGTGAATCCTGACTTTTGGGAAAACAGCACTGTAGATTGGATGCTGGTTTAGAGCATATAGACTCCTGAAGAAAATGCCTCAACCCTGCAAGGTATTGCCACCTATTTGGCACCATAATTGTGTCTTTAGAAGGCCATTCAATAATTCTATCAAGGTAGCTGCTTCAGGATAATAGGCAACATGGTAAGACCAGTGAATTTCACAAGCATGGGCTCATTGCCAAATTTCATTTGCTGTGAAGTGAGTCCTTTCAGGGGACTCAGGTTATGCTGTGTAGAGTACCATGATGGGGGATAAGGCATTCCACTTGGCAGAAGCATTAGATGCAGTGAAGGCAAATCTAGCAAATTCAGAGTAAGTGTCTATTTTGTCTATTTGAGAACAAAATGAAGCCCTATCCATGATGGAAGTGGTCCAATGTAACCAACCTGCCACCAGGTTGTTGGTTGTCTATTAAGCCATGAAGAATGGTTCCATATTGAAGACTCAGTGTTGGTCTCTGCTGCTGGCAGACTCAGCAGTGGCTGCAGCCAAGTTGTCTTTGGTGAGTGCAAGTCTATGTTCCTGAGTCCTTGCTTAAGTTCTATCCCTGCCACCATGGCCACTTTGTTCATGAGACCAATGGGCAATGACAGGAGTGGCTGGGGAAAGAGGACAACTAATTTCCAAAGAATGTGTCATCCTATCCACTTGATTGTTAAAATCCTCCTCTGCCAAAGTCACCCTTTGGTGAGCATTCACATGAAATACTAACATATTCACATCATTGCCCCATTCAAAGAGGCCTATCCGCATATCTCTTCCCCACAATTCTTTTTCACCAGTTTTCCAATCATGTTCCTTCCAAGTCTCTGACCATCCAGCCAAATCATTGAATCCATATGAATCCATAAACAATTGCACATCTGGCCATTTCTCCTTCCAAGCAAAGTGAACAATCAGGTGTACTGCTCAATGTTTTGCCCTTTGGGAAGATTTCTCTTCACCACTGTCCTTCAGAGAGAGCCCAGAAAGGAGCTACAGTGCTGCTACTGACCATTTTCGAGTGGTGTCTGCATGTCACACAGAATCATCTGTAAACCTGGCATGAGTTTTTTCTTCTTCAGTCAACTGATCATAAGGAACTTCCCATGAGGTCATAGGTACAGACTAGGAGAAGGAAGGTAATGTGACAGGAGTGCAGAACATGGGCATTGGGACCACTTCCTTATGTAAATTATTTGTGCCTTATGGTATTGCTTGAGCCCAGTCTCATATATACCACTTCCATTTAATGATGGAGCACTACTGTGCATGTCCAACTTTATGACTCTGTGGGTCAGACCACATGCAGTTCTGATGGTCAATTCAGGCTGCATAGTGATTTGGTGGCCTATGGTTAGGCTTTCAGTCTCTACTAAGGCCAGAACAGGTAAGGGGAGAGCCCCAGACTGGAAGCAGAAGCCAGGCTGATGGCTGGAACAGGTAGGGAAGAGCCCCAGGTAGGAAGTGGGAGCCAGCAGATGGCGGGAATAGGTAGGGGGAAGGCCAGAAAGTGAGCAGAGAGGTTTGGAACAACTAAGGAAGACACATTTGTCTGTCAGTTTGTTGTACTGTGGTGGCTTGCACATTGCTGTGAGGGTGGAGCCTGTGCCACTTGTGTTTCAAATGCCAGCAGGGTTGCCAATGGTGGATGGGTTTTGGTGGAGTTTCCAGACTGAGATAGACTCAGAAGAAGGAAGAGGTCATCCACTTCACAAAGAATTTGCCAGTGAAAACTTTACTAATAGCAGTGAAACACTGTCTGATGTATTACTGGACAACTTTATGAATAGACCTGAAACATTGTTCAATAAGTGCCAGATGATGAGTGCATCAGGTTGGAAGACACTCAAAATACAACTAGGAAGAGCTGCCTCATCAGAGTAGAGCCAATCTTAATGATATGGATAAAGTAGAGCATTCAGGACCTCCATTTGCTGATGTGGCACAACTGAAAATAAGAGTGAGCTGCAAGCATCCATTAATAATTAAAACATGGAACGTACAAAGTATGAGTCTTCGTTACCTAGTGCTGCTCTGAAAGGAATATACCACAAATGGGATGGCTTGAACAAACAGGAGTTTATTCTCTTACAGTTTGGAGGCTTTAAGTCCAAGTTCAAAGTGCCAGGTTCTAGGGGCTGGGTGAAGCTCTCAACCTGGGCTTCTAGCTCTGCTTCCTGCTCCCAGCCCACTGAAGCTAGAGGCTTTTCTTTACTCAGACAGCTGCTGGCTGCTGAGACTGACAAACCCAAGGTTGACAAGTAAAAAGGCACAATCCCAATGTTACCAAACCACATGGCAGGCCATTAATTCAAGTCCGTTGAAAGTTCCAAGGTCAGCAGAGCATGGCAGGCTGCTGAACGACGACATGGCTACATGCAGTGTTCAAGTATGCCATAAGCTAGAGACCATTCCAAAAGCTGTTTCTTATATATAGGAAGCAGACCACATACCCAAAAGCGGCTACTCAGCTGCTCATAGTAGATTCCACCATGGAGTTGATTACCAGTCTTATCATGGGGAATACTAGATCCAGCTTCCCAGCCACTCAACCAGGCCTAGCCAAATTGACACACAAACTTTACCACCACAGTATGAATTTAGGAAAATTGGAAGTTATCAAAAATGAAATGGAACACATAATGATTGATATCCTAGGAATTAGTGAGCTGAAATGGACTGGTTTGGGCCATTATGAATCAAACAACCATATGATCTACTATGCCATGAATGACAAACTGAAGAGGAATAGTGTAGCATTCATCATCACAAAGAATGTTTTAAGATCTATCTTGAAGTACAATGCTCTCAGTGGTAGGATAATAACCATACACCTACAAGAAAGGTCAGTTAATACTACTATTATTCAAATTTATGCACCACCCACCAAAGCCAAAGATGAGGAAGTTGAAGATTTTTACAAAATCCTGCAGTCTTAAATTTACCGAATATGTAATCAAAACATGCTGATTATCACTGGAGACTGGAATGCAAAAGTTGGAAACAAAGAAGAATCACTAGTAGTTGGAAAATGTGGCCTTGGTGATAGAACTAATGCTGGAGATTGCATGATAGAATTTTGCAAGACCAACGAGTGATTCATAGCAAATATCTTTTTTCAACAACACAATCAGCAGCTATACCCGTGGACTTCACCAGATGGAAGGACGTACACAAAGGAATCAGATTGACTACATCTGTGGAAAGAGGTAATGGAGAGCTCAATATCTTCAGCTAAAACAAAGCCAGGAGCTGACTGTGCAACAGACTATCCACTGCTCATATACAAGTCCAAGTTTTAATTGAAGACAAAACAAGTCCACGAGAGCCAAAATATGACTGTAAGCATATCCATCCTGAATTTAGAGACCATCTAAGGAATAGATTTGATGCACTGAGTGCCAATGACCAAAAACCAGAGGAATTGTGGGATGACATCAAGAATATCATCCATGAAGGGAACAAGAGGTCATTAAAATGACAAGAAAGGATGAAAAGACAAAATGGATGTCAGAAGAGACTCTGAAACTTGCCCTTGAATGGAGCAAATAGAGGAAATGACAAGATAGAACACCTGAACAGAAGATTTCAAAGAGCAGCTCAAGAAGACAAAGGCAATTACTATAATGAAATGTGCAAACACCTGGAGTTAGAAAACCAAAAGGGAAGAACACTCGGCATTTCCCAAGCTGAAAGAACAGCAGAAAAAAATTAAGCCTCGAGTTGCAATGTTGAAAGATTCTATGGGCAATATATTGAATGATGAAGGAAACATCAAAGAAGATGGAAGGAATACACAGTCACTGTACCAAAAAGAAGTGGTTAATGTTCATCCATTTCAGGAGGGAGCCTATGATCAAGAACCAATGGTAGTGAAGGAAGAAGTCAAGGCTGCACTGAAGGAATTGGTGAAAAACAAGGTTCCATTGAGATGTTTCAACAAAGGGATGCCCGGCTGGAGCCACTCATTCAGCTACACCAGGAGATTTGGAAGATAGCTACCTAGCCAACCAACTGGAAGAGATCCATATGTGTACCCATTCCAAAGAAAGGTGATCCCACAGAATGTGGAAATTATCAAACAATACCATTAATATCTGTGGTGGCTGTGTTTATGTGTCAAATTGGCTAGGCCTGTTTGAGTAGCTGGGCAGCTGGATGTAGTATTCCTCATGATGAGACTGGTAATCAGCTCCATGGTGGAAGAAACAGCTTTGGGGAATGGTCTCTAACTTATGGCACACTTGAACCCTGCATATAGCCATGTCGTTGTTCAGCAGCCTGCCATGCTCTACCCACCTTGGGACTTAAAATGGACTTGAATTAATGGCCAGCCATGTGGTTTGGTAACATTGGGATTGTGCCATTTTATTTGTCGACCTTGGGCTTGTTAGCCTCAGCAGCCATTAGCTGCCTGAGTGAAGAGATGCTTCTAGCTTCAGTGGACCAGGAGCAAGAGGCAGAGCTGAAGCCCAAGGTAGAGGGGCTTCACCAAGTCCCTAGAGCCTGGCACTTTGAACTTGGACTTAAAGCCTCAAAACTGTAAGAGAATAAACTCCTGTTTGTTCAAGCATCCCATTTGTGGTATATTCCTGTCAGAGCAGCACTAGGTAACCAGAACAATATCACATGCAAGTAAAATCTTACTGAAGATAATTCAAAATGGTTGCAGCAGTATATTGACAGAGAACTTCCAGAAATACAAGCTGGATTTAGAAGAGGACATGGAACAAGGGATATCATTGCTGATGTCAGATGGATCTTAGCTGAAAGCAAAGAATACCAGAAAGATGTTTACTTATGTTTTATTGACTATGTGAAGGCATTCAATTATGTGGATCCTAACAAATTATGGATAGCATTGCGAAGAATGGGAACTCCAAAACACTTAATTGTACTCATGAGGAACATGTACGTAGATCAGGAGGCTGTCATTTGAATAGAACAAGGGGATACTTCATGGTTCAAAATCAAGAAGGGAATGTGTCAAGGTTGTGTCATTTCACCATACTTATTCAACTTGTATGCTGAGCAAATAATCTGAAAAGCTGGATAATATGAAGAAGAACGTGGCATCATGATTGGAAGAAGACTCCTTAACAATCTGCAATATGCAGATGACACACCTTTACTTTCTGAATGTGAGGATGACTTGAAGCACTTACTTTTGAAGATTAAAGACTACAGTCTGCAGTATGGATTGTTGTTGTTATGTGCCGTCGAGTCAGACCCGACTCATAGCGACCCATCCTTAGGTTTCCGAGGCAGTATCACTATGGAAGTAGATTGCCCCATCTTCCTTCCGAGGAGTGGCTGGTGGGTTTGAACCACCAGCCTTCTGGTTAGCAGTCAAGTGCCTTAGGCACTATGCTATTATACCTCAACATAAAGAAAACAAAAATCCTCACAACAGGTCCAATAAATAGCTTCATGATAAATAGAGAAAAGATTGAAGTTGTCGAGGACTTCATATTACTTGGTTCTACAATTAATACCAATGGAAGCAACAGTCAAGATATCAGATGACATATAGCACTGGGAAAATGGGCTGCAAAGGACCTCTTTCAAGTGCTGAAGAGTAAAGATATTTCCTTGAGGACTAAGGTGCGCCTGACCTAAGCCATGGTATTTTCAATCTCCTCATATGCATGTGAGAGCTGAACAATAAATAAGGAAGACCAAAGAAGAGTTGATGATTTTAAGTTGTGGTGTTGGAGAAGAAGAGTACCATGGTCTGCTAACAGGACTAACAAATCTGTCAGAACTGTATCTGGAAGAAGTGTACTGGGAATGCTCCTTGGATGCGAGGATGGCCAGTCTTGTCTTGCCTACTTTGTCATGTTCTCAGAAGGAACAATTCCCTGGAGAAAGATATCATGCTTGGTGAAGTGGAGGGTCAATGAAAAAGGGGAAGGCCCTCCACAAGATGGAATGACACAGTGGTTGCAATGTGGGCTCAGGTATAGCAAGGATCGTGAGGCTGGCACAGGATCGAGCAGTGTTTTGTTCTGCTGTGCATATGGTCTATGAGTCAGAGATGACTCAGCGGCACTTAACAACACCAATAACAAAGGATCAATTGAACAAGAGTACATAACAATAATAATATTGATGCATTCAATGAAAGTGCCCCAAAATACATAAAATAGATTTTAACAGAACTGAAAGGACAAATAAATGACTCCACAGTCATAGTAGGAGACTTTAATACACCACTTTCAATCACACATAGAACAAATGGAAAGAAATTCAACAAAGACACAGAAAAACTAAACAAAACAATCCACCAGCTTGACCTACAGACATCTACAGAGCACTTCACACAACAACAAGATGATATACATTCTTTTCTAGTGCACATGGAACATTCTCCAGGGTAAAACATATGTTAGGCCACAAAGCAAACCTTAATAAGTTTAAAAACACTGAAATACTGCAAAGCATCTTCTCAGATCACAATGCTATAAAAATTAGAAATCAATAATAGGAAGATGAATGGAAAAAGAGCAAACACATGGAAACTGAATAACATCCTCCTTGAAAATGACTGGATAATAGAAGAAATAAAAAAAATGAAATTAAAAAATTCCTTGACTCAAACAAGAATGAAAACACAACATACCAAAATCTTTGGGTCATACCAAAAGCAGTGTTCAGAGGCCAATTTATAGCAATAAATGCACACATCAAAAAAAGAAGAAAGAGCCAAAATCAACACTTTAACCTAAAATCTCCAATAATTAGAAAAAGAGAAGCAAAAAAAGCCTACAGTCACCAGAAATAAAAAGATTATATTATATTTATTAAAGAAATAACAAAGAAGAGAAATAATAAAGATTTGAGCAGAAGTAAATGAAAAAGAAAATAGAAAGACAAAAGAACAAATCAACAAGACTAGAAGTTGGTCCTTCGAAAAGATTAATAAAATTGACAAACCACTGGCAAATTTAACAAAAGAAAAGAGGGAGGGAATACAAATAACATGAATAAGAAATGAATTGGGCAACATCACAACAGAACCAAGAGAAATCAAAAGGATAATATCAGGATACTGTGAAGAACTATACTCCAACAAATTTTGAAAATCTAGAAGAAATTATCAGATTTCTAGAAACATACTACTTACCTAAACTAACACAGGCTGAGGTGGAAAATTTAAACAGACCTATAACAAAACAAGAAATGGAACAGGTCATGAAAAAATCATCAATAATAAAAGCACCGGCCCAGATGGTATCACTGGCAAATTCTACGGAACATTCAGAGAAGAACTTACACCAATCTTACTCAAATTATTCCAGAACACAGAAAAGGATGGAATCCTCCCAAATTCATTTTATGAAGCAAGCATAACCTTCATACCAAAACCAGGCAAAGACATCACTAAAAAGAAAACTATAGACCAATATCCCTCATGAATATAGATGCAAAAATCTTCAACAAAATACTAGCCAATAGACTCCAGCAACATATACAAAAAATAATACATTATGACCAAGTGGGGTTCATATCAGGTATGCAAGTATGGTTCAACATTAGAAAAAGAAAATCAATATCAGCCATCACATAAATAAAACAAAGGAAAAGAACCATATGATCATATCAATCGATGCAGAAAAGGCATTTGATAAAATCCAACACCCTTTCCTGATTAAAAATACTCTCAGCAAAATCAGAATAGAAGGAAAATTCCTCAACATAATTAAGGGCATATATGCAAAACCAACAGCCAACAGTATCCTCAGTGGAGAGAGATTGAAACCATTCCGCTTGTGAACAGGAACCAGTCAAGTATGCTCTCTATCTCCACTTCTATTCAACATTGTACTGGAAGTCCTAGCCAGGGCAATTAAAGCGAGAAAGATAAATCAAAGGCACCCAAATTGGTAAGGAAGAAGTCAAACTATCCCTATTTGCTGATGATAGGATCCTATACATAGAAAACCCAAGAGGCTCAATAACAAAACTACTGGAACTTATTGAGAGGTTTACCATAGTGGCGAGATACAAGACCAACATACAAAAATCAGTTGAATTCCTCTACACCAGCAAAGAGATTGCTGAAAAGGAAATAAGGAAATCAATACCATTTGCAATTGTTGTTGTTGTTATGTGCCATCGAGTTGGACCCGACTCATAGTGACCCCTCCTTGCATTTCCGAGGTGGTGTCACTACGGAAGTAGATTGCCCAACCTTCCTGCAATAGCTGCCAAAAAAAGAAAATACTTGGGAATCAATCTCACTAGGGACACAAAAGACCTGCACATAGAAAACTAGAAATCACTACTCCAAGAAACCATAATAGGTCTACATAAATGGAAGAACATACCATGCTTGCAGATAGAAAGATTAACATTGTTAAAATGTCAACACTACCCAAAGCAATCTATACATTCAATGCAATCCCAATCCAGATACCATCAGCATTCTTTAAGGATATGGAGAAACTAATCAATTTTATATGGAAAGGAAAGAGACCTTGAATAAGCAAGCACTATTGAGAAAGAAGAACAAAGTAGGAGGTCTCACTCCCAGATCTCAAAACCTACTATACACCCACAGGAGTCAAAACAGTTTGTATGGGTACAACGACAGACACATAGATCAGTGGAACAGAATTGAGAACCCAGAAATAGATCCATTGGCCTATGGTCAGCTGATTTTTCAAAAAGGGTTGAAATCCATTAAATGGGCAAGAGGTGGTCTCTTTAAAAAATGGTGCTGGCACAGGGAGATAGCTCAGGGTGCAGAAGAGTATGAAGGGATGGACACTGGGAGGAGGTAACTATGAGGAGGAAGTGGGAGGGGAGCTGTTGCATTGTAAATTTTGGTCAATGACATGAGACAAAGTATATGTGAACTGCTGTATGAAAAGTGAATTTACTCTGTAAATCTTCACCCAAATCCTAAAAAAAAATGGTGCTGGCAAAACTGGATATCCATTTGCAGAAAAATGAAACAAGATCCTTACTTCACATCATACACAAAAACTAAATGTGAAACCTAAAACTATAAAGTTCCTCAAGGAAAAAATAGGGGCAAATTTAGGGGCCCTAATTTATGGTATAAATAGACTGTCAAGCATAACCCAAAATGAACAAACAGGTGAAGATAAAGTAGATGAATGGGACCTTCTAAAAAGTAAATTTTTATGTGTTTCAAAAGACTTCTCCAAAAGAGTAAAAAGAGAACCTACAGATTGGGAAAAAAATATTTGGCAATGACACACCTGACAAGGGACTTACCTCTAAAATTTATAGAAAACTCCAAAACCTCAACAATAAAAAGATTAACAATCCAATTAAAAAATGGGCAGAAGACATGAATAGATAATTCACCAAAGAGGATATTCAGATGGCCAGCAAATACATTTGACTGCTAACCAGAAGGCTGGTGGTTCAGAAGGAAGGTTGGGCAATATACTTCCATAGTGATACCTCCTCGGAAACCCAAGGGGGGGTTGATATGAGTCAGATCCAACTCAATGGCAGTGGGTTTGGGTTTAGCAAATACATGAATAAATGCTCACAATTATTAACCATCAGAGAGATGCAAATCAAAACAATGAGATACCATCTTACCCCAGCAATAGTGGCAAAATTCAACAAGACAGAAAATAACATACACTGGCAACGATGTGGAGAAATTGGGACTCTCATACACTGATGGTAACACTGTCAAATGATACAGCCACTATGGAAAGTAGTATGGCAATTCCTTAAAGAGTTGGAATTAGAAATACCATTTGGTGCAGCAATTATATTACTAGGTATATATCCCAAAGAAGTGAAAGCCAGGACAAGAACAGATATATGCACACCCATGTTCATAGCAGCACTATGTACAATAGCAAAAGATGGAAACAAACTAGGTGCCCATCAACAGAAGAATGGATAACGAAACTATGGTACACACAGAGGAATACTATACAACACTAACCAATAACATAAAATCTTCAAAATACCACATAAAATGGATGAACTTGGAGGACATTATGCTCAGTAAAATAAGTCAATCACGGAAGGACAAATATTGTATAAGTCCATAATTGTAAAAAGTCAAGGAAAGGTTTATATATGGAAGGAAATTTTCTTTCTTGGTTACCAGGGGTAGGAGGGGAAGGGAGGGAACACTGCTAGATAGGTAGAGACAAGTATTGATTTGGGTGAAGAGAAGGGCAAGGTACAAAATATGAGTGATCAACATGGTGGCATTGAGGAGAGGAAGACATAGAGAAGTACATGGGAGGTACGGACAACAAAGATGAGCCCTTTTGCATACACAGTGTGCATTGTCAGTGAAGGCAAACATTGCTATACAGGTGGATAGATGGGTGGACAGGCTGAACTATTAGGTATGTCTATGCAGGGGGAAATGTGTCCAAGACCATGTATAGGGTTGACAGACAATGTTTCTATAAGTGTATTTGTATGTTCTGTAAAATTTTCCAGGTGTATAGTAGAGCTGACAAGAGACAAGGCTGTAGTCACTTCTTGGCCACAGCCAGCTACCCAGAGGGAGCAAGCAGTTGGACCTGTGGGCTCTGGACCATAGTCTCAGGGGACATCAAGCTCAGTTGGTATAACATACTACACAAAAACAATGTTCCACACCCTACTTTGGCGAGTAGCAACTGGGATCTTAAAAGCTTGCAAACAGCCATCTAGATGCAATGATGGGTCTTTCCTCTTCCAGAGGAAAGAAGAATGAAGAAAACCAACCAAAACCAAACCAAACTCACTGCTGTCAAATTGGATCTGATTCATAGCAACCCCTCGAGTTTCCGAGGTGGTATCACTATGGAAGTAGATTGCCCAACATTCCTTCTGAGGAGTGGGTGGTGGGTTTGAACCACCAGCCTTCTGGTTAGCAGTCAAATGGCTTAGGCACTACATCACCAGAGCTACTGAAGAAAACCAAAGATGCACGGAAACAATTAGTCTAAGCAACTGGTACACCATGAGATTCTCAGCCTATAGGACTATGAGACCATAAGAAATGGATGGTGCCTG
>NW_006921679.1:733562-735507 GCF_000298275.1 Orycteropus afer afer
ACAATCATGGGAGAAGGAAGGGCTGCTTATGCACAGGGAGACAGCTCAGGACGCAGGAGAGTATGGAGGGATGGTCACTGGGAAGAGGTAACTATGGGGAGGAAGTGTTGCATTGTAAACTGTGGTCAATGACGTGAGACAAAGTATATGTGAACTGCTGTATGGGAAGTGAATTCGCTCTGTAAATCTTCACCCAAATCACAATAAATAAAATAAAATAAAATAAAAAAGAAAGTGAAGAAACACGGAAAAAAAAAAATAAGTCTGTGTCGTCAGGTATCTGAGTCTCAGCCCTTATATTTTTCATTGCAGAAGTACATGAAATTACACATTTGTGAAGCTCATAAAAGACAGCCAGTTTAGAGGATACAAATGAATGGCAGAAAGCCTGTCTACAGCAACTTTGACTTCCAAGCTTTGCAAGGTATCTCTAGAGGACATGGCCATCTGGGTGTTGTGTGGGATTGGGCTCACAGGCGCATAACCATTCTCTCTTTAGTTCTCTGTCAGACAGATACCTGATTCCATGCAGTTGTTTCAATAACTATCTTTCTGACTGTGATAGTTAAGGCTGTGTGTCACCTTGGCTTGGCCTTGGTTTTAAGCAGTTTGGCAGCTGGATATAGTTATTCCCCATGATGAAATTGTAATCCCCTCCATGGTGGAATTTGCTATGAGCACCTAATCACCTCACAGGGGAGTTGCCGTTCTGGTGTGTCCTGCTTCTAGTTTATATGGAGAAGCTTTGATAAATGTCTCTAGCTTTTTGGCACATCTGGATCCTGCATTTGGCCCATCTTCATCTCCAGTTCCTGGACTTGAACCAGTGGCCTACCATGTTGCCTGCTGATCTTGGCATTATTCGTGGACTAGAACCAATGGCCAGCTGTGTTGTCTACTGATTTTGGGATTGTGCCATATTACCTGTCGATCTTGGGTTTGTCACCCTCAGCAGCCAGCAGCTGCATGAGTTAGGAGATGCCTCCAGCTCCAGGGGGCCAGGAACAGAAGGCAGAGCTGAAACCCAAGCTCAGGGGGCCTTCACCCCGCCTCTAGAGCCAGTACCCTGAATTTGGACTTCTAGCCTCCTAAACTGTAAGAGAATAAATTCCTGTTTGTTAAAGCCATCCACTTGTGGTATTTCTATTATAGCAGGTCTTGAGGACTAAAACACTGAAGCAGGCCCAAACAACCAAATGTGCTCTCTTAGATGTAAATCAGTGAGCCTGTCACTTTTTGTTGCTCTTTATCATTGTCCATATACAGAGATCAGAACACCTCCTAACCACAATAAATGCTTCTTGGCAACAGTGGGGGTATGTAACTTACACAAGCACAAGAATGAGCTCCTGTCTTCTGGCCTCTGCACCATCATCAGGACACTGCTTTGCTCTCCTAGCAACCCTGCCTTTACGGGGCAGGATCCATCAGCCTCATTTTGTCAATCTTTTCTGAAATCCAGGGGCTTATCTACTCCCTGAGGCTGATGGGTACATGGAGCTCATCTGCCCCCTAAACCCCCAAGGTAAGTCATCTTTGTATTGATGGACCTCACCTAGGCCCTGGGATGCAGATGGTGTGGGTAGGCTCTTTTGAGAAGGAGTCAGGCAGTGCTGGGAATAGTGGGTGATTTTGAGTCAAAAAGTCAGGGAGTGTATATTTAAGGGAAGGAACAGGAACTGGAAGCTACAAGCAAGAGCTCCACTGCTGCTAAGTGAAGACAATTTGTCAGTAGGTCCTGAAGACTGAGGGACGTTGTTTTTGTTAGGTGCCATCAAGTCGTCTCCTACTCATGCGACCTTATGTACAACAGAACGAAACATTGCCCAGCCTCACAATCCCTACTATACCTGAGCCCATCACTGCAGCCACTGTGTGAGTTCATTTTGTTGAGGGCCTTCCCCTCTTTTGTTGACTCTCCACTTTATCAAACATGATATCCTTC
>NW_006921679.1:736350-740269 GCF_000298275.1 Orycteropus afer afer
ACTCCTCGGAAGGAAGGTTGGGCAATCCTACTTCCATAGTGATACTGCCTCGGAAACCCAAGGAGGGGTCGCTATGAGTCAGGGCCGACTTGACGGCATATAACAACAACAACAACATCATAAACGTTCACCCTACCTACCTATCTATTTTTTGGCTGGAAGCCACAAGAGTGAGTTCCATTCCAGACCTGAAGGGTAACTAGGTGCCATAGTCTCAGGGGTCTCACCAGGCTCTATCACACCAGATTATTATTATTTATGATTTTGAGTTTTATTCCATATTGTTCTCCCACTCTATCCAGGATCTCCTGCACTGATCCCTTTTTAGGTGGTTGGCAGTGATTCCCAGGAACCATCTAGTTTTTCTGGTCTCACAGTCATATGGGCTGAGGTTCACATGGTCCACCAGTCCCCATGTCCTGCTTATTGTTTGCTGCCATCGAGTTGGCCCCCAACTTGTGGTGATCTCATGTACAATGGGGTCAGACTGCTGGGTCCCAGAGGTTTTCATTGGCTGATTTTCAGAAGCAGACCATCAGGCCTGTCTTGCTACCATAAGCATCTGGGATATTCAAATGCCCTGCCCCTCCTCCTAATTTCCTTATCCTGCCTGCAGAGTTTCCCAGCTGAAAACTTGGGAGGTGCCCAATATCACCTTTCTCACTGGGAGTCACCAATGCCAGTTTCTTCCACCTGTAGGCTGTTTCTAAACTTGCTGCCGTATCAGCTCTCGCTGGACTACACAACCATCCTTACGGTCCCTGCCTCTAGCCTAGTGTCTGTTGTAAGAATTAAGGGTCAGATGCTCTTGATATGGTTGTGTACCACCGATCCCTTAAACACTGCTTTCAGGTGAGGCTAATCCCCTGGCACAGCACTCTAGATATTTTGCAACGTGGTGCTGTCCCTCCTGGCTTGGGCTCCTGTCCCGCCACCACCACAGGGCTTACTTTCCAGCCACAGTGAACTACTCATCCTTTCCAGAACACTCTACCACCTTTCCACACTCCACTCCCTGTCAGGAATGTCTGCCTAATTCCTGCTTGTTACTCAAGACCTGGCTCCAAAGTGATCTCTTTTGAAGACCTCCAGGGCATACCTGACAGTCAGTCAGTCAGTCACAGTCTCTTTTGTCTAGGGTTTCTTTAGAGCAAGGATTCTATTTATGACAACCTTGTTTGTTGTCTTACAGAAACATTCTCAAAGGCAGGAACATGGGCATGAGCCTAGTGCACAGAAGCCACTCACCACATATTGTAAGAATCCATGGATATGATGAATGCCCACATGCACACATAAGCTGAACTTTGGCTTCAAGGGGAGACCATGTCCACATGGTTCCTAATCAGGGATGTTGGTTTCAATTCCAGAACAGCCTTGATCCTGAAGAAAGGTTAATGCTGGATCCTGGTTGCCCAAAACAGAAAGGCTGGAGAGTCACTTGGGCTCAGAGGTGCTATAGAGCCTGCAGGTATATCCCATGATTGAGATCCTGTGGTGTGTACAGCTTTACAAGGAGGGAGCTTGTGCTGGCATTTCCCAGATGGCTTTGGGAACTAGTGCTCAGCAAAGACTTCACGTCAAATAAGTTAACAGAATGTTGGGTTAAATAAAGTTAAGCAGGCATCTTTACTGCAGAACGTTGGAGCTTTTAATTTGTTGATATCCATGTGAGTCTCCAAAGGCTGGACAGTAGATGGTAATGGTGTTTCCCAAACATATCTGACCAGAGAACAATTAGGGCCCAATGGAACCCACTTTGAGGAACACTGTCCCAAACTGGTGGGTTTTTACTGAATGATAGATGACGGTCCCAGAGCAAAGGACTTGTGCACCAAAAAAAAAACCAAACTCACTGCCATTGAGTCGATTTCAACTCATAGCCACCCCCATTGGGTTTCCTAGGCTTTAAATTTTTTTTTCTTTTTTTACTAGATCCAGATATGTATTTTTTTTTTTTTAATTGTGATTTGGGTGAAGATTTACAGAGCAAATTCACTTTCTATACAGCAGTTCACATATACTTTGTCTCATGTCATTGACCAGTTTACCACAATGCAACAGCTCCCCTCCCACTTCCTCCCCATAGTTACCTCTTCCCAGTGACCATCCCTCGATACTCTCCTGTGCCCTGAGCTGTCTCCCTGTGCATAAGCAGTCCTTCTTCTCCCATGATTGTTCTCTCCAGGGCATGTGTCTACTTGAGGTAAATGTTTAACTCACATGCCTGTACTTTGTTTGGCTGGAAACCACAGGTATGGGTTCAATTCCAGACCTGAAGGGCAGCTAGGGGCCATAGTCTCAGTGGTAGGCTTTACATCTTTACAGAAGTAGATCACCTTATCTTCCTTCCATGAAGCAGCTGGTGGGTTTGACCCGCTGACCTTCTGGTTAGCAGCCAAATGCCTTATCCACTGCACCACCATTACTCATGAATCAAGGTCATTCTAAGATATGTAGATCATCAGGGTCAAATGCTGTCATTGTCAGAATGATCAGGAAAAAAAGGACATCTTTATAGAATCAAAAGTTTTTATTCAGAATAACCATTAGTAAAATGAAGGTAGCTGCCTCCTAAATGCAGGGCCACAGCGTACTTAAGGATTGGAAAAGAACTGTTAAAAGTTTGCTATATAGATCAAAATAAAATGAAGCTACCATAATTAGATATAAAATGTTTCCCTAGGGGTGAAAATCTTCAGACCGTGCTTTCTCCCTTGCAGGGTAGCAGGATATCAGAAGCCTCAGAGGCCCCATGCCATTGTGACCACATAGGTCACACCTGGTCCAGGTCCATGATCCAGTGTGACTGGACAACCGACAGCCTTCACCATATAAGCTAGCTAAACACAGGAAATCAAGTGCAGAATTTTCATGCTAAGCATGCTAGGCATGGCTTCTCACTGCTTTAGAGAGATTTGATTAAGAGCTTATAATTCCTCAACTAGGACTTTCACTGCAGGGAGTGACAAGACCATTCCAGGATCTTCACTCAGATGGCATCTCACGTTTCAGCTTGGAGAGTCTCAGGAGGCATTCATCCCGCCACTTCCTTCTGGCAGCCAAGTGCTTGGGGTCATCAGGAATCTTCTCACACATAGCCTAGGAGATGAAAAGAAAAAAAGGGACCCCAAAATTAGCATGAGGAGGAGTACAACTATTGTTCCTGCTCACGCAAACTGGGATTTTGCTTTCAAAGAAAAAAGCACTCTCAAATAAACTCTCAATTAACATAAACCAAAACCAAACCCACTGCCATCAAGTCGATTTCGACTCATACTGACCCCCCATTGGGTTTCCAAAGCTTTAAATCTTTATGGAAGTAGATTGCCTCATCTCCCTTCCATGGAGTGGCTAGTGGGTTTGAACTGCCAACCTTCTGGTTAGCAGTCAAATGCCTTAGGCACTGTGCCACCAGAGTTCCTTCTCAATATAAGCTTTCTAAATCCCATAAAGCCTATGCTTCCTCGGAGACAAATCAAAATTAGCTACTACTTCCTTAGTCACATGGTCTCCTGGCTCCTGGGAACCACGATAGAACCTGTATAGACAAAGGTAGGCATGAGGAGCTATCAAAGTCAAGTGAGAAGGTTCTAGGTGGTACAGGTGAGGGGAAAGCAAACACTCCCATTACACAACCAGAGCTCTTGGCCCTAAGTCTGCATACCTGATTAACTTTTTGAACCGCTGCCCCAGAAAACTCTGGGATGGGTCCAAAAGTCTTCAGGACACGTCTCATGCCTTCACTGTATCTGTCACAGTAGCTCAACATGCCTGCAATCACATCAAAACAAGAGTGTACATGTCAGCAGGATAGAGCCAGAGGAACTACATTCTTTTCCTCTGTTGGATAAAATAAAAAATGGCAGAAATAACATAATATACAAAACATTGTTCCACCTCCTTCTTTGGTGAGTAG
>NW_006921679.1:740945-744174 GCF_000298275.1 Orycteropus afer afer
GGACAGATCCCATGGTCAGCTGGTACTGGGGAATGGCAATCTTCACCATAAGCCACAGTAAAGCCTTCTCTCAGCTCTCCAAATGCTGAGAGCCAAGGGAGACTTGGCCTAAGGTCCCACCTCTGTCAGCACATCTCACAGAGACTTCCAGCCAGGCCGCCATTCACCTGTTGAATGTTACATGAAGCTACAGTCACCAAAAGTGTCTCCTTCAACGATGTATCTACACTACTTGTGTAAGTGCTGTAGATGTGTTTTCCAAGCACCAAAGATGTCAAACACCACTCACTGCAATCTGTTATACACTGTGTTAGAGTTTAAATTCTAAAGCACTTGGTTTGTGGAAGGAAGGTTGTGATCTACAGTGGGAGCCCTAACTCCATTTGGGGTCTTGACATAAGTTCAGATACCATTTGAGTTCTTCCTGATCAAGGAATGTGCCTATGCTTAGACATGTCTGGGACAAACCTAGGGAGGGGCAGTTTGCCCTCAGGGAACTTGCCAGGGTGTGTATTTAATTATTTACTGAAAATAGCTGCATGCTATCTAATTTAAAGGAGCTCTGCTAGGGTAATGCCTAAGGCACTTTACTGTTAACCACAAGCCTGGCGGTTCACACCCATCAGCAACTCCTTGGAAGGAAGATGGGGCAATCTACATCCGTAGTGATACCGCCTCAGAAACCCAAGGAGGGGTTGCTTTGAGTCGGGTCCAACTCGACAGCACATAACAACAACAATCTAATATAAAGGTTAAACCAAACACTGCCATCAAGTCAAGCCCTGACTCACAGTGACCCTATAGGACAGAGTAGAACTACCCCATAGGGTTTCCAAGGCTGTAAATTTTTATGGAAGCAGACTGTCTCATCTTTCTCCTATGGAGCAAATGTTGGCTTCAAAGCACCAACCTTTTGGTTAGCAGCTGAATGCCTTAACCACTGTGTTACCACAGCTCCTAGTTACAGGTTGGGGTCCTGGTATTGTCTTGCAGACACCTTGTAGCTATGATTCAGGGCAGCATGTTGGTCAAGCCCCAGAATTAATCCTGTAATCCTTTTGAATCTGCACTTATATACATAACCCAATCACGGTCCTCTTCCCAATTCTGCAGTCCTTCCCATGACAGTGATGAACTGACCTTCCACCAGTTGTGAATTTGTGATGATTTCCTTTGTTTTCTGTTATATATATGATTCAGTGGACTCCATTCAGCTTTCTACACTGTGTACAGGTTGATAGTGTCCCTCATTCTGATGACTGTCTTTGTCTTGTTTAAGGCTTAATAAAAGGGTCTCTACAGAACATGTTTGACTCTGGGGTCTTTTATCTCCTAGCACAACATTCGTTCTCATCCTGTGAATGCTGTCGTTTGGGTGCTGTCAAGTCCGTTCTGCCTCATAGAGACCCATGAGAAACATTAGAACTACCCCCAAAGTGTTGTCCTGGCTGTAGTATTTATGGAGGCAGACCACCAGATCTTTCTCTTGTGGAGTCCCTGGCTGGGCTTGAACCACCTTAGCAGCCAAGCACTCAACTGTTGGTGCCACCAGGGCCCCCATGAATGCTAACACCCACTTTATTGTGTGCCTATAGCATGGCAAGGGGACAGTGGTGGTTCAGTGGTAAAATTCTCCTCTTCTATGCAGTAGACCTGAGTTGATTCCTGGCCAGTAACTTCATGCACGGCCACCACCCATTGCTATGATGCTGTGCAAGGACTTTTAAAACAAAACAAAAATAAATAAAAACCTAAACTCACTGCCATTGAGTCAATTCTGACTCATAGTGACCTCCACTGGGTTTCCGAGGTGGTAAATCTTTATGGAAGTAGATTGCCCCATCTTCCTTCCTCAGAGTGGTTGGTGGGTTTGAAGCTCTAAACTTCTGGTTAGCAGTCAAATGTCTTATGGCACTACGCCACTAGATCTCCTTTTTAAGACCTTTAAAGACTCGGGTCTGGTAAATACGAAACAATTGGCTTGAGGGTTGGGCCCAACCCCTTTAGTTAAGTTAAACTTTATATAAACTTAATCAGGTACAGTGCCTAAGGCATTTGACTGCAAACCAGGGGAAATGTTTTTCTGCAGTTAAGCCAAACAGAAAGTCTCTAGAATGCTCCCTGGGGGTCTTTGCTCAATTACCAAACCTTTGTGTAAGATGTCCTCAGGAAATAATTTTTCCTTAAGGCAGTTTTCTTAACAATCCACTATTGGAAAATCTGTTTTGTAACTCACTGTCCCTTTAACCAGATGGCTGACCTTTACATTTTAAAAGGCATTAAGCTGAAGCTGATCTGGTCTTCAATCATTGACCCTCCCTGAACTCAAAAACTCACTGTCATCAAGTCCATTCCAACTCAGAGACCCTCATTGGGTTTCCAAGGCTGTAAATCTTTATGAAAGCAAACCATCCCATCTTTCTTCCATGGAATGTCTGGTGAGTTAGAACCACTGACCTTTACAGGTTAAGCAGCCAAACGCCTTAACCACACCACCACCACAGCTGCTTCCTGTCTGCACAAACCCTTGCAATTACCACACCATAACCAATCATTTCAGGAAGTCCTGCCTCGCGATGACCTAAGTTTGTAACCACCAATCAAGTAGCGTACTTCAGGTTCCTCGTTTTGCTATAAGAATGTCTCTTCAGCTTTACCATTTTTCAGGATCTGATTTGATGCAGTGGAATTCAGTCTTCTTCCAGCTTAAGCTGTCCTCAATTTTCAATACATCTTTCTTTTTAATTTTAAGCAGATTTCTCATCATTACTCTATGATAACGCTGAACAGGTTTCAGCAGAGTTTTCAGACTAAGACAGACTAGGAAGAAAGGCCTGGCAATCTCCTAAAAATCAGCCATTGCAACCCCTGTGGTTCACAAGTGCCTGAGCGCATTGTGCATAAGGTCACCATACACTGGGCTGACTCCAGGGCTGCTCACAACAACCGCAAACAGCACGCCTGGCAGGCATTTTAACATATTGCATATTTGGTCTAAGAGGTAGGTTTGGAGAGTTCACTCTGTCCAAGCCTTAGTCAAGGAGCTTTGGTGGTGCAGTGCCTAAGGCATCTGAGTGCTAACCAGAATGCTGACGGTTCAAACCCACCAGCTGCTTTGTGGAAGGAAGATGGGGCAATCTACTTCTATAAAGGCTTACTGCCTCAGAAAGCCAGTGGAGTCACTATGAGGTAGCATTGACTCCATGGCAATGGGTTTGTTTTTTTTTTT
>NW_006921679.1:758020-771245 GCF_000298275.1 Orycteropus afer afer
GGGTTCTTTTGCTTAAGCCACTGACCTGGTAAGGGCAAAGACCCTAACTTAAGTTAGCTAATAAACTGTCCTATTGCATTTGCATTGTCGTGGGTTGGCATATTCTTCTCTTCCGAGATTCTCCTTTACAGCCTGGGTACAACACCTGCAGCCACCTCTTCCCTGTAAATTTCCTTCCTCGCATTCCTGCCCCCAGAGCTGTCTCCCTATGCAAATACTGCTCTTCTGTTCTCCCATGATCTATTGATCACTCTAAGGAGTATATCTACCTGATGTAAATGTTCACCCCATATGCCTGTCTAGGGGCCATATTCTCAGAGGTCTCACCAGGCACTATCAGACCAGCAAACCTGGTCTTGTTTTATGATTTTGAGTTTGATTCCTCATTGTTCTCCCACTTCATCCATGATCTCCTGTACTGATCCCTTTCCAAGCAGTTAACAGGGGTTTTCCTTATCTTTGTGTGTGTGTGTGTGTGATTTGGGTGAAAGTTTAAGAGCAAATTCACTTTCCATACAGCAGCTCACATACACTTTGTCTCCCGACATTGACTACAATTTACCACAATGCAACAGCTCCCCTCCCACTTCCTCCCCATAGATACCTCTTCCCTGTGTCCTTCCCTCTATGCACTCTTGCCCCCTGAGCTATCTCCCTGTACATACACAGCCACAGCCCTTCTATTCTCCCATGATTGTTCTCTCCAAGGAGTGTATCTACCTAATGTAAATGTTCAGCTCATGTGCCTGTCTTTTGTTTGGTTGGAAGCCACAGTAGTGAGTTCAGTTCCAGACCTGTAGGGTAGCTAGGGGCTATAGTTTCAGCAGTTCCATCAAGCTCTATCAGACCAGCAAACCTGGTCATTTTTATTTTTAAATGATTTTGAGTTTTGTTCCACATTGTTCTCCCTCTCTATCCAGGAACTACATAGATCCTCCTCTAAGTGGTTGACAGTGGTAGCTAGGCACCATCTAGTTCTTCGGGTCTCATAGTCATATAGGCTGTGGATTGCATGGTGTACCAGTTGCTAGGAATAATTGTTTCCATGAATCTTTGGTTTTCTTCATTTTTCTTTGCTCTGGATGAGGAGAGACCCATCGTTGCATCTAGATGGCTGCTTGGAAGCTTTTAAGATTCCAGTCACTACTCGCCAAAATAGGAGGTGGAACAATGCTTTGTGTAGTATGTTATGCCAATTGAGCTTGATGTCCCCTGAAACTAAGGTACCAAGCCTATGGGTCCAACTACACACTCCCTCTGGGCTGGCTGTGACCAAGAAGTGACTACAACCTTGTTCCTTGTCAGCTGTACTATATACCTGGGAATTCTTACAGAACATACCAATACACTTGTAGAAACATTGTCTGCCCACCCTATACATGGTCTTATGCATACTTCCCCCCTGCATAGACATACCTAATAGTTCAGCCTGTCCATCCATCTATCCACCCCTATATCCATGTTTCCCTTCACTGACAACACAGTGCTATATGTGCAAAAGGTTTCATCTTTGTTGTCTGTACCTCCCATGTACCTCTCTATGTCATTCTTTTCCTCAATGCCACCATGTTGATCACTCACATTTGGTACATCGGCTTTCTCTTCATCCAAATCAATACTTGTGTCTACCTATCTAACAGTGTTCCCTCCCTCTTCCCTCCCACCCCTGGTAACAAACAAAGAAAATTTCCTTCCATAGATAAACCTTTCCTTGACTTTTTACAGTAACAGACTAATACAATATTTGTTCTACTGTGATTGACTTATTTCACTTGGGATAATATCCTCCAAGTTCATCCATGTTATGTGGTGTTTTGCAGAATCTACGTCATTCTTTAGGGTTGCATAGTATTCCATTGTGTGTATGTACCATACTTTATTTATCCATTGTTCAGCTGACGGACCTAGGTTGTTTCCACCTTTTGGCTATTGTAAATAGTGCTGTGATGAACATGGATGTGCATATATCTGTTCTTGCCCTGGCTTTCACTTCTTTAGGATATATACCTAGTAATGGGATGGCTGGGCCAAATAGTATTTCTCATTCCAACTTTTTAAGAAATCACCATACTGCTTTCCACAGTGGTTGTATCATTTTACAGTCCCACCAGCCGTGTATCAGAGTCCCAATCTCTCTGCATCTTTGCCAGCATTTGTTATTTTGTCTTGTTCAACTTTGCTGCTAGTGCTGGGGCAAGATAGTATCTCATTGTTGCTTTGATTTGCATCTCTCTAATGGAGCTCTGGTAGCATAGTGGCTAAAGCACTTGACTGCTAACCAGAAGGCTGGCGGTTCAAACCCACCAGCCACTCCTCGGAAGGAAGGTTGGGAAATCCTACTTCCGTAGTGATACTGCCTCGGAAACCCAAGGAGGGGTCGCTATGAGTCGGGGCCGACTCGACGGCAAATAACAACAACAACAAATGGCTAATGATTGTGAGCATTTCTTCATATGTTTATTGGCTGCCTAAATGTCCTCTTTGGTGAAGTGTCTATTCATGTCTTCTGCCCATTTTTAATTAGATTATTTATCTTTTTGTTGTTGAGGTGTTAGTTGGAGTTTTCTATCAATTCTAGAGATAAGTCCCTTGTCAGATATGTCATTGCCGAATATTTTTCCCCAATCTGTAGGTTCTCTTTTGACTCTTTTGGAGAAGTCTTTGGTAGCACATAAAAATTAAAATTTTAAAAGACAGGGTGTATTTAAACCACCAACCTTTTGTCTAGTAGTCAATTGCTTAACTATTTGTACCTCCCAAGGACTTCCTTCAGACATCAGTGGCCCAGTGCCTAAGGCATTTGCCTGCTAATCAGAAGGTTGGCTGTTCAAACCACCAGCCCTGAGTGGAGGAAAAGTGAGGCAATCTACTACCATAAGGATTTACAGCCTTGGAAACCCAATGGGGGTCGTTATGAGTCGGAATCAACTTGATGGCAGTGAGTTTTACTCTCTTTCTAAAATAAGGACTTTCATTTAATTTAATGTAAGTGTAACTTGAATATGGGAATTCAGAATTCTGGAAGATTCCCTAAATGTTCCAGTACTGACTAAGTTTTCTTAAAGGTCTAAGGATTTCTGGAGGAAGAAAAGCAACCCTAATTTCTTCCAGAAAGTAAGTATTTACTTCATTTTATCCATTTGTGAAGATGGACACTAAAGATACATACTAAAGATGATAAAACCAAAAAAAAAAAAAAAAAAAAATTCAGTGCCATTGAGTTGATTCCAACTCCTAGCAACCCCCACTGGGTTTCCACGGCTATAAAACTTTACAGAAGCAGGCTGCCTCATCTTTCTTCTGCAGAGCAGCTGGTGGGTTCTAAGCACCAACCTTCTGGTTGCCTTAACCACTGTACCACCAGAGCTCCTTAAAGATGATAAAAGGTAGACACAATTACTGTTAATTCTTTTGGAGGGTGTGGATAAAGATATAAGGAGCCTTGATGGCACAAGCAGTTAGGAGTTTGGCTGCTAACCAAAATGCTGGCAGTTTAAACCCACCCAGCAGCTCTGTAAGATAAAGACCAGGTGATCTGCTTCTGTAAAGGTTACAGCCCAGGAAACCCTATGGAGCAGTTCTCCTGTGTGTCACTGTGCATCAGAATCAACGTGATAGCATGCAACAACAGCTACAACAGACATGAAGAATCAAGTAAGTAGGAAGTGTCCAAAGATATTAAATGGGAAGAACATGACCCCATGCCCCTGAGTGGTGCAAACAGCTGAATGTCAAAAGGTTGGCAGTCTGAACCCACTCAGAGGTGCCTTGGAAGCCAGGCCTGGCAATCTGCTGCTAATAAATCAGCCACTGACAACCCTATGTACCAGTTCTATTCTGCACACATGAGGTTGCCACAGGTCTGAAGACACTTGATAACAACAATACTAACCAAAAAACCAAACTCACTGCCATCCAGTCAATTCCAACTCATGGTGACCCCCACTGGGTTTCCGAGGCAGTAGACTTTATGGGAGTAGACTGCCCCATCTTCCTTCCTCAGAGTGACTGATGGGCTTGAACCTCCAACCTTCTGGTTAGCAGTCAGATGCCTTAGGCACTACATCACCAGAGGTTCTTGATAACAATTGTTGTTGTTGTTGTTGGGTGTCATCGAGTCAGCTCCAACTCATAATGACCCTATGTATGACAGAATAAAACACTGCCCGGTTCTTCGCCAACCTCACAATCCTTGCCATACCTGACCCCATCACTGCAGCCACTGTATCAACATCTCATTGAGGGCCTTCCCCTTTTTCACTGACCCTCCACTTTGCCAAGCATGATATCCTTCTCCCAGGAATGGTCCCTTCTGACAACATGACCTAAGTAGGTGAGACAAAGTCTGGCCATTCTTGCTTCCAAGGAGCATTCTTCCAGGACAGATTTGTTAGTTCTTCTGGCAGTCCATGGTACCTTCTGTACTCTTCGCCAGCTCCACAACTCAAAAGCATCAACTCTTCTTCAATCTTCCTTTCATTGTCCAGCTTTCACATGCATATGAAGCGAATGTAAACACCATGGCTTGGGTTTGGCACACTTTAGTCTTCAAAGAGACATCTTTGCTCTTCAGCACTTTAAAGAGGTCTTTTGAAGCAGATTTTCCCAGTCCAGTATTGTCCTCTGATTTCTTGATTGCTGCTTCCAACAACAGGGAAAACAAAAGCTCATCTGATGCCCTTTTGCCGTCACTTCTCCAAAACCAAACTAAACTCACTGCCATCGAGTCGATTCCGACTCATAGTGACCCCCTTTGGGTGTCTGAGGTGGTAAATCTTTACGGAAGTAGATTGCCCAGTCTCCCTTCTATGGAGTGGCTGGTGGGTTTGAACCACCAACCTTCAGTCAAATGCCTTAGGTACTACGCCACCAGAGCTCCTAGGTGAGTGGAAGTCACCCATGGGATTCGATTCATGTACTGCAGTTCATCTCTGGATTCCTTCACATTCCTAAATGAGTCTCAGTCTTTCACTGTCCCTGTGAAGTCATTCAACATTCCTAGGGGCTTTCTAAAGCATTTTCTCCTTTCATGAAATTTGTAAAGTTTAAAAAGGGAATTAATTTCTTCAACATAGGATAAAACATGGTGAAATTCTTTGTTTACAATATAATTTATAACCCCCCCATTTGTTCTGATTAAACTGATTAAAATTCCATCTTAAAATTCTGATTAAAATTCCATGCACTTTCTGTTACATAAAGTAAAAGCACCAATATGGCAGGTGCTCCTCCCAAGACATTTGCAGAGCTGCCGTGCCAATCTGTAAAGAAGTCTGATTCCCTTCTGGAGCCTGAACAGATGTGAGTGGATACCTCTGGATATGCCTCTGGGCTGATCTTGCATTAGGAAGGCTCTCCGGTTACTGGAAACCCGAGAAGCTCCTGGTAACTCACATTCAAGAGTGGCACTGTGGTTTATTAGTTACAACGATGTCCCAGTAAATGTATGAGAATAGTTGTACTATTCTGTCCAACATGTCACCTTCCTTTGAGAGGAGAGTGAAAGGAGGATTGTTCCTTCTAACAATAATTATGGCTTCTCTACAGCATGAAAGAAGAAAACCAAAAAAACCAAACCCATTGCCATCAAGTTGACGCTGACTCATAGCGACCCCCTTTGGGTTCCAAGGCTGTAAATCTTTATGGAAGTATATGGCCTCATCTTCCTCCTGTGAAGTAGCTGGTGGGTTTGAACTCTCACCTTCTGGTTAGCAGCCAAATGCCTTACCCACCATGAAAGAAGAAGTGAATGGGAATCACTCGATTTCATTTTATCAGAGATGAAAACAAACTTCATCTTTTATCCCCCTAGTCTATCCTTCCTACATTTTTATCAAAATTCAAAACTCACTGCCATTGAGTCAGATCTGACTCATAGCAACCCCTCCTTGGGTTTCTGAGGCAGTATCACTACAGAAGTAGATTGCCCAATCTTCCTTCCGAGGAGTGGCTGGTGGGTTTGAACCACCAGCTTTCTGGTTAGCAGTCAAATGCCTTAGGCACTACACTACCAGAGCTCCTCCATCAAAATTAGCCTTCTCTTGTATTTTTTCTCCTATGCTTCCAAGCCCTCAAGGAGCTTTGGTGGTGCAGTGGTTAAAGTATTTGGCTGCTAATCAAAAGGTCAGTGGTTTAAACCCACCAGCCCTTCCTCCATGGGAGAAAAATGAGGAAGTCTGCTTCCATAAAGATTTACAGCCTTAGAAACTTTAGGGGGCAGTTCTACCCTGTCCTATAGGGTTGCTATGAGTTGGAATTGACTGGATGGCAGTGGGTTAGTGAGTTTCCAAGCCTTCTATTTTCTTCAGCTCTGTTCTTCTTCAAGCTTAATTTTTTTTAGAAGACTTTGAACCTATATTCTTAAGAGATGCTATTACAAGGAAAAAGAAGAAACAGATTCAATTTATCTTATCTTGTTTTCTAACATGAAATTCTTCAGCTGTAAGCCCTCAAGAGTGACAAGGTGCATCATCTTGAACCTGCAGTATACCCCAATGGTGGAGAGGTGGTAGACCAGCCTTCCCATTCACACTGATAGAGCAGGCCTGCTGCAAGTGGTTCCATCCTTACAGATCCATCACAGATGGAAGCTATGGTTGTAGGCATGCTGGGTGAGGGGTCACATGAGCTCTTGGTGGTCAGTGTCTTAGCACTGATGGTTACCCACACCACAGAGCCTGTAAACCCATGCCTGTGTGAATTCTGCTTTTACAAGATGGGTTTCACAAATGTATCAAGAGCCAAAAGGCTCCAAACCACAGAACAGCAGGATCCAACTCTTCCTCGAGTATTCAATTCCTCTCTGGGTTATGACTCGCCTGAGGTCAGTGGGTCAGATGAGGCAGAGACCAACCCTGAGGCTCCGACCTCACACAGGCCATGCTCCCATCTGTGAGTAACAGCTCCAGTACATGAACCAAACCATGAAGCAGGCATCTCGATGGAAAAACAAGAAAAAAGTACACACGAGAGGTGAGTGTGAGGCAAAAACAGTCACCATTCACTTCACCTGAGTCCTCTGCTGAGGCCTGAGACAGTTATTTACCAGATGGAGAAAACTAAGCAAGGGCCCAGGGGCTACCAGACCTAAGAAGATGGGGCAGTTATCTTTGTTGATCTGCTAGTCTAAGAGCCTAACAGAGACACACATACCAAACAGTTAAACTCTGTAGTTTCTCTAAAAAAAGAAACAAAAAAACCCACTGCCATCGAGTTGATTCAGATTCACAGTGACCTGCATTGAGTTTCTGAGGTGGTAAATCTTTATGGAAGCAGATTGTCCAGTCTTCCTTCTGGGGAGCAGTTGGTGGGTTTGAACTGCCAACCTTCTGGTTACCAGTCAAATACCTTAGGCACTATGTCATGGCAAAAGTGTCCTCATTTGTGTTTATTTTGTGTTTTCCTCTCATGCACTTAGGAATCTTTTTAGAACCCAAAACAAAAACAAAAACAAAAACACCCTAGGAGAGTAGTAGATTAAACAAACAAGACAAAAGTCATTTATTAAGGACTTAGCACGTGCCAGCCATCCTACTAAGTGCTTCTGTCTGGTTTCACTGTCAACAATACCACTGTGAGGTAGTCACCACTGTTATTCCCATTGTACAGACCGGCAAGCTGAGGTAAAGTGAGCTTAGCAACTTGCCCAAAGTTATTCAGCTAGTAAGTGGTAAAGCCAGTGTACGGCTCAGGCCGACTAGCCCCCTCAGCCATAACCATGCCATAACCCTTGTCCTTCACGTCTGACTCTTCTAGAAAGTAGTGAGTGATAAAACAGGCAAGCTGGACTCTTGTTTTTCAGGTAATATTTTATTAGATTAAAAACAAATCCTAAAATATTTTTACTAGTTCTAGATAGATAGTAGCTTTTAAGACTAATATCCCCCTAACCTGAGATGCTAGCTTTATGAAAGCAGTATCAGAAAACAAGAAGAGTTCTCCTAACTCCAATCTTGATATATTCTGGGCAACACTGGAAGAATAACGAGCATTCTCATCGATTCCCAGCCAGATCTTATAACTGTCTGACTCTGGTGGTTGGAATGCTCTGAAGTTGAAAACTACGTTCGTCTGCCATTATCATATTAAGCCTATTAGGTTTTCTTATCATATTTGCTTTTGTTTAAAAAATTGTTAATGGGCCTCCTTCCTGTCTGCCACACTATTTGATTCTTGAGTTTCTGGTTTCATTGCTTCTGTTTGTTTGAAAGTCAATGCTGTTCTCAGTTTTCTGTCTACTGATTTCTTGTGATACTTGGATTATCTTATTTTTCTCAAGAAAAAGAGAAAACATGGTGGTTATTAGGAAGTGCCTATGTACATTTCAAATGCTTAAATATGTTCACCATTTTTGAGGTTCTAGTTGGAAAAAACATTTGGAATTATCTAAGCCTTTGTTTTAACAATGCTTCAAAACTTTGGCATCACTTCTATGTGGGCATCTTACTTTATTTATAATAGTCTCCTATGTTTAATGGTTGTTCTGCCACAAAACTTATATACTAATGCTAGGAGAGATTACCCTTTTTCCCTCAGCAGCTCTTAGCAGATGCTTGACCTTAAGAAAAAGCAAGTCAAGAAATAATATGTATACCTGCTGCATGCGAGAATATGGCCAGTAAAACTGTCCTGAATTATTTATTGGAAATTAATTATTATAGTCAAAACTATTCTGGTGGTGTAGTGCCTAAGGCATCTGACTGCTAACCAGAAGGCTGGCAGTTCAAACCCACCAGCCACTCCACGAAGGGAAGATGGGGCAATGTACTTCCGTAAAGATTTACCGCCTTGGAAACTCAATGGGGATCGCTATGAGTCGGAATCGACTTGATGGCAGGGGGTTTGGTTTTTTGCCAAAAAGTCATGGAATTATATAATCAAAGTCAAGCAGACTCCAAAAAGTCACCCACTCCAACTTCCACGGCAGTGCAGCTGTTTCTACTACACACCCTGACAGGTGACCAGCCAGCCCATCCGTTCATCTCACCCCTTCACAGCATGAGTCTCTCTTGGATATCAGCTCCAGTTCTAGAAAGTTCTTCCTGCACTGCACTGAGCCCAAACTTTTTCGCCTGCCATTTCCAGTCATCTGTTCTGGTTCTACCCCCAGAAGAGACATGAACAGACAGACACCCCCCCCCAAACCCCCCCCCCCCACACACACACACACTGGTCACCTTCTGGATAAATTCTAGTTTATCAAATGTTGTTGTTAGGTATAGTAGAATCAATTTCTACTGATGGCAACCCCATGTGACAGAGTAGAACTTCCCCATAGGGTCTCTTCTTGGCTATAATCTTGACAGAAACAGATTGCCAAGTCTCTCTCCACAGAGTTGATGGCAGGGCTCGAACTGCCAACCTTTCAATTAGCAGCCAAGCACTTAACAGTTTGTGCCACACAGCTCCTCCTAAATGTGGACTCTGGACCTAAAGACAAATATTCTCTTCTCATATCTACATACATTTAAAACTTAATAATATTATTAATAAAATAATATAGATGTAGAAATTTAAGACAGCACTCAAAAGGGGGGAAAAAAACAAACAACTCACTGTCATCCAGTCAATTCTGACTCAAAGCCACCCCTATTGGGTTTCCAAGGCTGTAAATCTTTATGGAAGCAGACTACCTCATCTTTCTTCTGCAGAGTGGCTGGTGCGCTCAAACCATCAACCTTTAGGTTAGCAGCCAAATGCCTTAAGCATGTCACTGCCAGAGCTCCAGAAAAAGCAAAAGGTAAATAAAAGTTACCAAGAGATAGTAACGTTTTTTGTGCATCCTTCCAGATTTTTGATATGGCTTTCTCTTTTAATTTAGTATCAGTTTTACTACCTGTTTGCTTTTCAAATATGTTTTCTTTTGGATCACTTAAAATTTGGCTAACAGTTTCATTCTTGGAAGCTGCTGCTTCTTATCTTTCTTTCAGAGTTACCAGATCGTGGGCTCATACCTACTTTTCCCCAAAACCTTTTGAAATCTGCTTCTCTGTAACCTCCTGCCCCACCCTGCTAATCTTGCCCTTCGCCAACCCTTCCCCTTGGAAATGGCCTGCAATAGATACAAGTGGTAATTGCTCCCTTAGCCTTCTGAAAGGGAAACATGCCCACAGCAAATTGCAACTCAGAAGCTGTGCGTCTAGAAGCAGAAGACAGGTCTACAAGAGGTTCAGGTAAGTTGAGTCTCCAATTCCATCTTTTCTTTTTCCTTGCTTCTGTAAGTAATTTTATCATCCTTATCAGGATACACAGCTGCTGCCTCTGCCAGGCTGGATGGTATGCAGTGAACTCTCCATCACCTCACCTGTCTCTAACGCTGCTCAGCACGCTCTTCCTGCCCCAGGTCTGGTTTCCTTGCACACCTACATCTCAGTGCGCGTGCATCCAGCCAACCACTTGCTGCTGTCTACTATACATCCTATTGCTTCCATCCAGTTGTAAGGAGTCACAGAATCGGACAGTTTACAAACCCATGAAAACACCAAGCAGCAATGGATTCTCATCTTAGCTGCACATGGAACAAACTGTACCGTCTGCGTTAAGATGCATTGTCTCCAGGGGCCCGATGAACGCATACCGCATCCCCAATCCGTCTGACATGACAAGGTCCAGGTCACTGGGAGATACTACTCCATCCTAAAGGGGGGAAATGGGGTGGGGAAGAGATGAGTTACTGGAAAATCAAATCCATTTACTACCATTTTCAGTCTAACTTCTTTAGAGCATCACTTCAAAGTACTCTCCTCAAACAGTATTTTGATAAAATTTTGCAAGACAAAACTGTAACATATAGAGATTCTGAAAAGAGAATTATTTTGTGAAATGCTCAAATACAAATTCATCTTTTCCACTGTTGTTGTTAAGTGCCGTTGAGTCGTTTCCAACTCATAGTGACCCCTTCCACAGCAGAACAAAACACTGACAGATCCTGCGCCAGCTCCATGATCCCTGCTATACTTGAGCCCATCGTAGCAGCCACCATGTCAATCCATTGCTGTTAGGTGCCATCGAGTCAGCTGGGGCTCACAGCCACCCATGTACAACAGAACAAAGCACTGCCTGGTCCTGCACTAGCCTCCCAATCCTTGCTATGCTTGAGCCCATCATTGCAGCCACGGTATCAATCCACCTTGGGGAGGATCTTCCCCTTCTTCGCTGACCCTCTACTTTGCCAAGCATGATACCCTTCTCCAGGGAATGGTCCCTTCTGACAATATGACCAAAGTAGGTGAGACAAAGTCTGGCCAGTCTCACTTCCAAAGAGCATTCTGGAAGCACTTCTTCCAGGGCAGATTTGTTCATTCTTTTGGCAGTCCATGGTATTTTTAGTATTCTTCACCAAAACCATAATTCAAAGGCATTAACTCTTCTTCAGTCTTCCTTGTTCATTGTCCAGGTTTCACATGCATATTAAGCGATTGAAAATATCATGGCTTGGGTTAGGCGCACTTTAGTCTTCAAAGTGACATCTTTGCCTCTTAACACCTTAAAGGGGCCTTTGGCAGTGTATTTGCCCAGTGCAATATGACATCTGATTTCCTGACTGCTGCTCCCGTGGGTGTGGATGGTAGATCCAAGTAAAATGAAATCCCTGATAACTTCAATCTGTTCTCTGTTTATCATGATGTTGGTTATTGGTCCAGTTCCAAGGAGTTTTGTTTTCTTTATGTTGAGATGTAATCCATACTGAAGACTGAAGTCTATGATCTTCTCCAAACCCATAATAAATTCCTTTCTACCTTAAGGGACCCACCTCCACTGCCTTCCCTTCATCTCCACCCAAAATCCTACACAGCACCTGTACTTTGTGGAAGGGAGAGAGAATGGAGGGGAGGCCAAGCAGGATGCCTATATGTTTGCCTTAGGGTCTGGGGGAAGAAGATGAAACGTACTGAAACAAAACAAAACAAAACAAAAGCACCCAGGAAAACTGCTCTCCTGGCTTCTCCTACCTAAAAGGTCAGTTTTGTTTAGCCATTACTGAGTTTGTAAAGAATTCATGCTCTTTAATGAAATACAGTTCAAAACTGTGGGTGTGTTTGCAAAGATAGGGCCCAAGACTCTTGCAAGTATGAATTGCAAAGCAAGAGGCAAGTTAAGGGTCAAACTGGCTGGCCTCTCAAACTCCTTTCAGAACGAAACACACTTGTGCATGCACATGGTGTCAGCTCACTGTAAAGCTGTACCTCATCTGCGGATGTTTTCAACTTGGGCACTAACTGTCAGATGTCATATTTCACCCTCCAGCTTCACTAAATGACAGTGGATCCTCAGTTCCAATTCATGTTCCCTGAGGGGTTCCTTTAATAGGCAGAGCCTTGTGGGGACAGACAGCACCACCACCTGAGGGTATCTGATGGCCCTCTCACTGTGGCCTTCCTGGGAACACTCAGCTCTGCCCACTCCTGAGGGCACAGCTACCAGGCACCAGGCTTATCAACAGGCTCAGACAAGTGGGATAGCATTTCTTCACACTGGGCTGTAGGGCAAATCCTTTGCCTATCCTTGAAAGAGCTGCTCATTATCTTATTTAAGAGGTGTGCATGGGAGGAAACCTTCATCTACCTTTCCCTTCAAGACACAGCTTCACCCAGATCCACGGTCACAGGGAGGAGTGACTTTGCCCTCCAGCCCCTCCAGATTCTGGGAACTGGAAGGTATCACGCCCTCTACTGTTCCTCCTCTCCTGTAAACAAACCAACAAACCCAGTTGCAGTGGAGTCCACTGGGTCTCCAGATGACCCCCTGTGCATCAGAGCAGAACTGTGGCCCATAAGGTTTTCAATGGCTGATTTTTTTCTGAAGTAGATCACCAAGCCTTTTTACCCAGGTACCTCTGAGTAGACTCAAACTTCCATCCTTTTGGTTAGCAGCCAAGCATGTTAAGCAACGTTTGCACCACCCAGGGGCTCCTCCTCTCCTCTCCTCCTGTACCTGCTCTAACTTCTTTACTTCCTGGAATTCAGAAGCAGCCATCACTGGTCACCCAAGATGTTGAGAGAGAACAGAGATTGGACCCTACCACTGCTTTCCCTCCACATGTAGAGCTGCCGTTTATGTTTTTGCAAAAAGGTGTTTCCAATGAACAAGTCATTGGTCTTGCAAAATTCTACCATGCGAGTTCCAGGATTATTTCTGTCACCAAGGCCAAATTTTCCAACTACTGGTGATTCTTCTTTGTTTCCAACTTTTGCATTCCAGTCACCAGTGATAATTTACACATCCT
>NW_006921679.1:773572-774046 GCF_000298275.1 Orycteropus afer afer
GATCTTCATCCATTTCAGGAAGTGGCAAATGATCTAGAACCAATGGTACTGAAGGAGGAAGTTGAAGCTGCAATGAAAGAATTGGCGAAGAACAAGGTTCCAGGAATTGACGGAATACTCATTGACATATTTCAACAAACGGATGCCCCATTGGAGGCACCCACTTGGTTATGCCAAGAGATTTGGAAGACAGCTACCTGGCCACCTGACTAGAAGAGATCCATATTCGTACCCATTCCAAAGAAAGGTGATCCCACAGAATGTGAAATTATAGAACAATATCATTAATATCGCATGCAAGTAAGATCTTACTGAAGATAATTCAAAACGGTTGCAATAGTATATTGACAGAAAACTTCCAGAGGTGCAAGCTGGATTCAAAGAGGATTTGGAACAAGGGATATCATAGCTGTTGTCAGATGGATCTTGGCTCAAGGCAAAGAATACCAGAAAGATGTTTACTTGTGTTTTATT
>NW_006921679.1:774366-780054 GCF_000298275.1 Orycteropus afer afer
GAGGCACTTACTGATGAAGGTTGAAGAATACAGTCTGCAGTATGGATTACATCTCAATATAAAGAAAACAAAAATCTTCACAACTGGACCAATGAGCAGCATCACAATAAATGGAGAGAAGACTGGGGTTGTCAAAGAATTCACGTTGCTTGGTTCTACAATCGATGCCAATGGAAGTAGCAGTCAGGACATTAGACGACGTATAGCACTGGGAAGGTCAACCACGAAGGAACTGTTTCAAGTGCTGAGGAGCAAGAATGTCTCCTTGAGGACTAAGGTGCACCTGACACAAGCCATGATATTTCCAATTGCCTCATATGCATGTGAGAGCTGGACAATGAATAAGACAGACTGAAGAAGAGTTGATGCTTCTGAGTTATGGTGCTGGAGAAGAATGCTGAAAGTACCATGGACTGCTAAAAGAACTAACAGATCTGTCCTGGAGGAAGTGCACTTGAAATGCTCCTTGGAAGCAAGAATGGCCAGACTTCGTCTCACCTACTTTGGTCATGTTGTCAGAAGGGACCATTCCCTGGAGAAGGATGTCATACTTGGTAGAGTGGAGGGTTGACGAAAGCAGGGGAGGCCTTCAACGAGATGGATTGACACGGTGGCTGCAATGATGGGCTCAAGTATAGTAGGGATCATGGAGCTGGCACGGGATCGGGCAGTGTTTCATTCTGCTGTACATGGGGTCGCTATGAGTCGGAAATGACTCAATGGCACCTAACAACAACAACTGCTATCACTTGCAACCCCAGCTGCTGAGGAGGGTAATAAAGAGTTTTCTCAAGGTTTACGTGGTTGTTTTGGCCACTCTAGTTCATATATAGTCACTCTGTGGTAATGTGAGGTTGGAGGAAGATGGGGGGAGAAGTGGAAAGACCATAGAGTTGAAAGAATTATTAAAAAGAAAACAACAACAACAAAAACCAAACTCACTGCTGTCGAGTCAGTTCTGACTCACAGTGACCCCTCCTTGGGTTTCTGAGGCGGTATCTCTACCAAAGTAGATTGCCCAATCTTCCTTTCCAGGAGTGGCTGGTGGGTTTGAACCTCCAGCCTTCTGGTTAGCAGTCAAATGCCTCAGGCACTGCGCCATCAGAAACCACTCACAGAGAGAAAGTGCAATTTACATATTATTGGGAAATTTTCCTTTTAAAAATCATCCCTAGTTCATTGTATTCCACAATCAAAATGAATAAAAGCAGCAGTCAAGGAATCAGACAATGTATTGCACTGGGCAAATCTGCTACAAAAGACCTCTTTTAAACTGCTGAAGAGCAAAGATGTCCCTTTGAAGACTAAGGTGCACCTAACCCAAGCCATGGTGTTTTCAGCTGCCTCATATGCATGTGACAGTTGGACAATGAATAAGGAAGACTGAAGAAGAGTTGATGCTTTTGAGCTGTGGTGTTGGCGAAAATACTGAAAGTACCATAACAAATCTTTCCAAGGAGCCAGAATGCTCCTTGGAAATGAGAATGGCCAGACTTTGTCTCACCTACTTTGGTCATGTTGTCAGGAGGGACCGTTCCCTGGAGAAGATCATGTTTGGTAAAGTGGAGGCTCAGTGAGAAAGGGGAAGGCCCTCAACGAGATGGACTGACACAGTGGCTTCACCAATGGGCTCAAGTATAGTTAGGGTTGTGAGGCTGTCCACAGCGCCTAACAGCAACAACAGTTCATTGTATTAGTTTGTTTCTGTTTGAAATGTTTTATAATACATTTTTGAAATAACAACAAAAAACCCTGATAAAATATAGTTTCCATTTTATATAATTACATTTCTGTGTGGGTATGTACTTTAGTGCCTAGAGGAATAAAATGATTAATCATAATAATTGATATATAATGTAACTCCCTATATAGTAATAACGTGTATATAACTGCTAACCAGAAGGCTGGCAGTTCAAACCCACCAGCTACTCCTTGGAAGGAAGGTTAGGCAATCTACTTCTGTAGAGATAACGCCTTGGAAACCCAAGGAGGGGTCACTATAAGTCAGATCAAACTCGACGGCAGTGAGTTTGGTTTTGGTTTTGGTATAATAAAATACACACATAATAATATATATAAATAGTAATAAAAAGATTCTTTTCTGAAGGAAAAAAAAATGTATTGCCATTGAGTGAATTCCGACTCATAACAACCCCCATTGGGTTTCTGAGGAGGTAAATCTCTATGGAAATAGATTGCTCCACCTTCCTTCCACAGAATAACTAATGGGCTTGAACCGCCAAACCCTTTGAAGAAGCCAAATACACATGCACACACACACACACACACACAAAATCACATTCCATTTACTTTGTGTGTGAGAGAGCTAAACCATACAAACTGTGCACAAAACATTAGGGATAGTTCCCAATAAGCAAGGTATGCACGGGCTTAATTGTGCTTACTGACTAACCTGTAGTGAACAATTTCACCACACATTGTTGATGTGGTGAAACCTGGGTGAAATTGTTCACTACAGATTAGTAATTAGCACAATGAAGCCCACGCATTCCATGCATACTGTAAACCGGTGTGTACCATATTTACTGGTTAATCTGCCCCTGCACACAGTGTAAAGGCACTCTGGTGGCACAGTGGTTAAGGCATTTGGCTGCTAACCTAAAGGGTTGGTGGTTCTAAACCCACCAGCCTCTCTGTGGGAGAAAGGTTAGGCAGTCTGCTTCCATAAAGATTTACAGCCTTGGAAGCCCTATGGGGGTCGCTATGAGTCGGAATCGACTGGATGGCCGTGAGCTTCATTTCTTGGATAGTTTCTAAGGAGCTCTGGTGGTGCAGTGGTTAATGCATTTGTCTGCTAACCAAAAAGTCAGCTGTTTGAACTCACCAACTGCTCTGTGGGAGACAGATGAGGCAGTCAGTTTCCAAAAAGATGGACAGCCTTGGAAACCCCATGAGGCAGTTCTATTCTGTCCACTAGGGGTGCTGTGAGTCAGAATAAGCTCGATGCTAGTGGGTTTGGTTTTGGTCTGGCATGGAGTTTAAAGCATAATTACAAAGTAACTACTTCCGGAACCACCACCTCCCTTCTTCCCAGATTAATATTCTGACTTTTGTAATAACCATTTCTTTACTTTTAGGATTTGCTACTTCCATAGTGATACCGCCTTGGAAACCCAAGGAGGGGTGGCTATGAGTCAGGTCTGACTTGATGGCAACAACAATAACAAACAAGACTTTGCTTTTTGCCTATTTTTAATATTCTTATACATGGAATTGAGAATAATACTAAAGAAATGTATTAAAAATATATTATTAAACATGGAGTCTCAAAAATAAAAAAAATGCTCAGAACTGGACCAATAAGCTGCATCATAATAAATGGAGAAAAGACTGAAGTTGTCAAAGATTTCTTATTACTTGGTTCCACAATCAACCCTTTCAGAAGGAGCAGTCAAGATTTGCACTGGGCAAATCTGCTACAAAAGGCTTCTTTAAAGTGCTGAAGAGCAAAGATATCTCTTTGAAAACTAAGGTGCACCTAACCCAAGCCATAATGTTTTCAACTGCCTCATATGCACATGAAAACTGGACAAAGAATAAGGAAGACTGAAGAAGAGGTGATGCTTTTGAGATGTGTGTGGTGTTGGCAAAGAATACTTAAGGTACGGTGGACTGCCAGAGAACAAACAAATCTGTCCTGGAGGAAGTGCAGCCTGAATGCTCCTTGGAAGTGACAATTGCCAGACTTCATCTCACCTACTTTGGTCATATTGTCAAAAGGGACCATTCCCTGGAGAAGGATATCATGCTTGATAAAGTGGAGGGTCAGCGAAAAAGGGGAAGGTCCTCAACAAGATGGACTGACACGGTGGCTGCAATGATGGGCTCAGGTACAGCAAGGACCATGAGGCTGGCACAGGACCAGGCAGTGTTTCGTTCTGTTGTACATAGGGATGCTATGAGTCAGAGCTGACTTGGTGGCACCTAACAACAACAACATACATGGAATCACACTGTATGTACTGTCTTGCATCTTCTTTCACTCAACAGTATGATTTTCAGGTTCACCTACTCATTCTTACTGATGTACAACATGCCACAATTTACTTATCCATTCTTCTGCTCAGGAGCACGTGTGCTGTTCCTGGTTTGTGGCTATGGCAAACAGCACTGCCACGAACATTCTCGTATGTGTCCCAGGTGGGACTCTGGGACATAGAGTACACACATCTTCTACATTACTACTAACGTTAAGCTGTTTACCAAAGGTTCTACACCACTGACCACTGCCTCCAGTGGTGATGCAAACTCTCATCACTCTACATCCTCTCCAACACTGGGTGTTGCCATGCTTTTAAATGTTTGCTAATCTCGTGGGGTGTGTTGGTATCCCATTGAGGTTCCAATCAGTTTTAAATCATCCTACCATGTGTTCATTTAGATTGCTAATGGCAGCAAATGAATCTATTCTTTCACTTGTATGCTGACTATTTTCATCTCCTTTCCCTTCTTACAAGGAGCTCTGGTGGTGCACTAAGGTGTTTGACTCCAACCAGAAGGCTGGTGGTTCAAACTTACTAGCTTCTCTGTGGAAGGAAGATGAAATATCTACTTCTTTCAAGATTTACAGCCTCAGAATCCCAGTAGGGGTTGTTGTGAGTACGAATCAACTTCATGGCAGTGGGTTTGGTTTTGTTTTGACTTCTTACAGCAAGGCTGTCAGGGCAGGGGACAGCAACATGAAGGAAATAATCTACAAAGGAATCCCCAGACCATCAGAAGCTGAAGGGCTGCCTCCCTCCCCTGGCCAGCCTCCTGCGCAGGAAGGGTGGCGTCTGGTCCTCTTCCCAGCCATCTAAAGGTACTAGCTGAGGCATCCCTGCACCCCGTGGGCTCCAGAATGCTGTGAAATGGAGCTGGGCAGGGACTCCCGCAGACTCTCCTTGTCCTTTCATTTCAGGTTAACATCCCAGACAGCTGTACGTTTTCATTCTAGCATTCAACACTCTGAAAGGGAGCAAAGATGGACGCCATGCTATACTTGCAATATCATTTGCCTTGGCTCTCTCCTCCTATAATTGTGGTTGGAATTTTTAAAGTCAACTGCAAAAGAATTTCAAAACACTCAGAAAGATAAACCACCCAAAAGTAGTTATTTATTTATTTTTTTTTTAAATGTATAAGTATCATCTGGAACCGACCAGCCACTCCTTGGAAGGAAGGTTGGGCAATCTACTTCCATAGTGATACTGCCTAGGAAACCCAAGGAGGGGTTGCTATGGGTTGGGTCCAACTCAAGGGCAAATAACAACAAGTATCATCTGAGCTAACAGTGCCCTCACCCAAAGCCTCAAAAGGGATCCTCCACACTATAACACAATTAAGGGGAGGAGTTCATACTTATTCATTTCCTGAATGTTCTTTGTTCTTTTCTATTTCATCTGTAGAAGGACTTTTTCTTTTTTTTTTTTTAATCAGTTACCATTCACCAGTAAGGAGCTCTGGTGGTGCAGTGGCTAAAGCATTTGGCTTCTAACCAGAAGGTTCATGGTTCAAACCCACTAGCTGCTCCAGGGAAGGACTATGGGGCAATCTACTCCAGTAAAGATTTACCTTGGCTATGAGTTGCAAGGGAGCTCTGGTAGCATAGTGCCTAAGGCACTTGACTGCTAACCAGAAAGCTGGCAGTTCAAACCTACCAGCCACTCCTCGGAAGGAAGGTTGGGC
>NW_006921679.1:780319-781798 GCF_000298275.1 Orycteropus afer afer
GGTAGCATAGTGCCTAGAGCACTTGACTACTAACCAGAAGGCTGGCGGTTCAAATCCACCAGCCACTCCTCGGAAGGAAGATGGGGCAATCTACTTCCGCAGTGATACTGCCTCGGAAACCCAAGGAGAGGTCGCTCTGAGTTGGGTCCGACTCGACGGTACGTAACAACAACAACAACAACAAAGATTTACCACCTTGGAAACCCAACAGGGATCGCTATGAGTTGGAATTGACTCGACGACACTGAGTTTAGTTTTGGTAGTAAGAAATGCAGGGGAAAGTTCTAGTATCTTCTCATCCTCACTTCCTTTTTCTGCTGTTGAACTTGTGCAATATGCTAAAGAAACAACCAGTCATGAGCGAGTCATCGGGGTTCGCTCCAATTAGTTTATCCCCTCTGCACTCATCTCTGAGCTGAAGCTTGCGGATTCAGGCAATTTTGAAGAGGAGGCTCACTTGGTTTTGCTGTTGAGCTCAATTCTACGCAATGCCTTAGGGTCCTCTGTGACCAAGAAGTTCTCAATTGCAATAGATAGTCCTGGTGGCATGAAAGACTGAACTGAGGAGTGACTCCTTAGATATAGATGGCACACTGCACACTGGTCTGAATGTTGAAACCCTGTCCCAGACCAACGTGTTGTGGTTCAATTAACATCCATCAGCATAGCTAGCAAGGAGCTCTGGTGCAGTGCATAAGGTATTTGGCAGCTAACCAGAAGGTCAGTGATTCAAACCCACCAGGCACTCTGCGTAAGGAAGACTGGGCAGTAAAAACTAACCACCTTGGAAACCCAAAGGGGGTGGCTACAAGTCAGAATCGACTCGATGGCAATGATTTTGGCTTTGGTTTGGAATGACTGCTAGGATCACTTTAGTTCAAAACCTGGTTTGTACCATGTCTTTGTGAGAGTAGTGAGGAGTCTCCATTGAAAAGTCTCTTGCCTCTATTTCCCTTTAGCTAAACTCTGAGGCTTCCCAAAATCAACTGACAAGTTATCATAGACTTAGCACATGCTTTGCACCTGATATGCTGGCAGTGAATACCCAATCTGAGGAGCAGCACAAGAAGCAAGAAGACAACTCAAGATAATCAATAAAGTACTCAATGACCATGATACAAAATGTAGTATAATGAGGGTTGGGGGATATAAGTTCAAAGCATAGTCCTTGGCCCCAGGGATCTTGAATCTAGTAATTTTTTAGAGTGCTGGAGGAGAATGAGACAAGACACAGCTAATGATTAATAATAAGCAGAAAGTTGATAGGTGCAATGGTACCTGATCTGGTCGTTTCAACAACATAGAAGGGAAGTATGAGGTGGAGGTGGAGATAAGAAGGAACATCATGGGAGGCGGGGCAAGATGGCGGACTAGGCAGAAGGATTGCACAGACCCTCTTCAACAAAGAAAAGGGAAACCAATTAACAGAGACACAGAGGATAATCTTGGACCCCTGAGCCTTGAAGGAAAGGATGCAGA
>NW_006921679.1:792654-800517 GCF_000298275.1 Orycteropus afer afer
TTATTGCACCTCCTCTCTTAGTGAGCATGCCACTCAGTTCTTAGGCCTAAATTTCCCTTCTCTTGTTCTTGGTCAATTTAGGCATACCTTTCATGAGTCCTAAGGAGCTCTGGTGTGGTGTAGTGGTTAAGGCATTTGGCTGCTAACCAAAACGTTGGTGGTTCAAATCCCCCAGCTGTTCCAAGAAAGATGAGGTAGTCTGCTTCCATGAAGATTCATAGCCTTGGAAACCCAGTGGGGTCCCTTTGAGTCAGAACTGACTCAATGGCAGTGAGTTTGGGTTTTTTGTTTTTGTTTTCATGATTCCTAAATAGGTTTGATTTGTTTATTTATGTAAATTTCTTAGCTATCTAAGAACTCCAAGGACCAGAACAATGCAGGACTCAGTTCCCTTCAAAACAAGGGCTCAGGCTCACACATTTTAAGTACACAATATTGGATGAAGTGTCCTCTACTGTGGACCAATCAGCTACTGAGAATTATTTTGTCCTTTTCTGGAATCATCCCACTCTCATATTTTCTTACTTAGTTTGTGTATTTTTACATGTCCTCATTTTCATTTGCTTTTCTCATTTTTTTTAAGTCATCTTATCTTGTCTAATCCTTTTTTTGCTAATTCCCAACTGTTGGTCTTCTTTGATCCTGTTTGTTTTGTGCTTTTTTTTTTTTTTTTTTTTTTTCTTATCTTGTCTAATCCTTTTTTTGCTAATTCCCAACTGTTGGTCTTCTTTGATCCTGTTTGTTTTGTGCTTTTTTTTTTTTTTTTAATCATGCTTAGCTCTGAACTTTCAAGTTTTTCTTATGGAAATACTCCTTTTACTTTATTTATCTCCACCATCACCACCAGGTGCACACACCTAGACTAGGTCATTTACAGGTCCTTCTGCCTCTCCTCAGCTGGCCTGTTTGAAAGATGTTTATTGCACTCATTGTATTAACTGAGAAATAGCAGAAAAATGAACAGGTGGGAGCTGGAGAAGGTTTATCTTAGGTAGAAGTCAGATAATGAAATGCAACAAGAAGCAGCAGAGGACTGGCCCCAACTTACCCTTTGGGCCTGGAACTGAACTCACTCCCATGGTTTAACTTTCAGCCATGACAGGCCTACAAGCTAAACACTTACACCAGAGAGATGCACTCCTTAGAACAATCAACCATGGGAGACCAGAAGCACAACATTTGCCCAGGGAGAGAGGTAGGGAGGGAGGAAGGCACAGGCAATAAGGACATAGGGAAAGAGTAACCACAGGGAGGAAGTGGGAGGAGAGCTGTTACACTGTAGGGAATGTAACCAGTGTCATAAAACACAATGTGTTATGAACTTTGAATGTAAAAGGAATCTGCTTTGTAACATTTCACCCAAATCACAATAAAAAGTTGGGGGGTGGGGGAAAGGAAGCAGGGGACAATGGCTGTCTTCAAATCTAGGAGGGCCAGATGAGGGGTGCACTGGGCTTGATTTTAGTGTAGCCTCCAGGGAAAAGCTAAAGAGAAGACACAGAAAGTCAGTCCACCTCAATCTCAAACAGTTGGAGCTATTCAGTGGTGGAAGAAACTTCAGTGAGTTCTTCACCCCCAAAGCTGTTCAAACATGTGCAGGATGAGAATAATCTGGTACAGAAAGCACTCAAGTACTAGAGAGGGGTGTCAGGCTCCCCCTTTTAGAAATATCCAATCCTGGAGTCCATACAAATGGCACAGAGAGTTCCAATCCTGGAGTCCATACAAATGGCACAGAGAGTGATGTGGTTACTGATTTTGAAGCTTAAATTAAGAACTGTGATGGTGGTTCATGGTCTTTCTCATGAGAAACTAATGAGTCCCATGAGTTAGCTCCCTCCAGTTATATGTGTTTATGTATTTTTGTCTACTATACTCTTTGCTAAGCATTACCTCTCCTGGCTGCAATATGAAACTGGCTCCAGACCAAGGGCAAAAAAGACCTGATTGACTCATTCCTACCCACACACAACCTTCCAGGGAGAAGGTGAGGCAAATACAAGATTTCAACAACTCAAAAACAAAAGACTGCTAAATGTCACCCCACTATGACTCAAAAATTTTGTGGTTAGGTTTGTGAACTTCTTGGCCTCTTGACAATACCTGCAAGTTTTCTTGGAAGCAAGAACAAACATTCCTGAGAATTACTCAGGCAAATTTTGCTAACTAGTAGACCAGTTGATTGAACAACACATTTGACTGATGCAACAGGACACTGAGTCATACTCATGAAACACCCATTCTGTCAGGATCTCTCTGCAAAGACACGAAGGAGCAAACACTCAGGGGAAAGAGGATGAGCAATACAATGTGAACACACTGCTGGCTGCTGGGAAACGAGTCGACGTGCACTGCTGACAGCCATGGGCTGGTACCATCTCTGGAAGGCATCTGGGCCACATCTATCAAGTTGTGAACATGTTGCTCCTCTCCAACATAGCAATACCACTCTTGAAAATTACTCCATGAAGAGACTCCAGAAAAAGTGACTATCTGTACAGAGAGGCTCATAGTGGCATGATAATGGCAGAAAATTTGAAATTACCTTACAATAACTCATAGTCATGGAAAGATTACATGAAAAATAGATCAGCATATGGCTCCTAGTTACCCTTCAGGTCTAGAATTGAACTCACTCCCACCATAGCTTCCAGCCAAATTATAGACAGGCATATATGGTGAACATTTATACCAGGTAGACACACTCCTTACAAAGATCAATCATGGAGGACAGAAGGGCAGTACTAGCATAGGGAGATAGCGCAGGGGGGCAGGAGTGCATAAGAAAGAAGGACACAGGGAAGAGGTAACTACAGGGAGGAAGTGGGAAGAGAGCTGTTACATTGTGGGGAATTGCAGTCAATGTCATGAAACCAAATGTGTATGAACTGCTGTATGGAAAATGAATTTGCTCTGTAAATTTTCACCCAAATCACAATAAAAATTTAAAAGAAAAAGAAAAATAGATCAGCAGCATGAAATATCATGACTCCATTAAAGATGAAGAAAAACACATGGAATGCTTTCTTGATAGAAGCAGACAGGACCACAGAAAAATCAAAGCAGTTTTACTTAGAGCAAATGCAGGTAGTATGTTTTCCCTTTGAATTTTCTTTAAAATAAGGTTTTTAAACAAAAACAAAAAAATGAAAGGGAAGAATAGAAAGACTTTGGCCTAAGAAAAGGGCTATTCCCAACACTGTCGGGTATAGTGGCAATACCCTGTTTTTTTTTTTTCCTTGTCTTGTCTCTATTACAACACTTGCAGTGAGACAACGTTATAGAATCTGAAAGAAAGGGAAAGGTCTTGACCTTGAAAACAAATGTAATAGCAAAGAAAATCCATCTTTTTTAAAAAAAAAATTTGTATTGTGATTTGGGTGAACGTTTACAGAGAAAATTCATTTCCCACACAGCAGTTCACACATATTTTGTCTCAACATTGACTGCAATTCCCCACAATGTAACAGCTCTCTTCCCACTTCCTCCCCACAGCTATCTCTTCCCTGTGTCCTTCCCTCCCATGCATTCTTCCCCCACCTGAGTTGTCTCCCTGTGCAAACACTGCCCCTCTGTTCTCCCATGATTGTTCAGTCCCAGGAGTGTATCTATCTGATGTAAATGTTCAGGTCATAATGCCTGTCTATTATTTGGCTGGAAGCCACAGGCGTGAGCTCAATTCCAGACCAAAAATCCATCCTTTTGTGTGAATGTGAGTAATTTATCACTGCTCAGCAAGCACCCAAAAACCGATTGCCATCAAGTCAATTTTGACTCATAGTGACCCCCATTGGGTTTCCAAGGCTCTATATATTCATGGAAGTAGATTGTCTCATCTTCCTCCTGCAGAGCAGCTGATGGGTTTGAACTGCCAAGCTTCTGGTTAGCAGCCAAGTCCCTTACCCACTACACCAGCAGAGTTCCTTTCAGCAAGCACAGTGATACCTTAATGAAGCAGGCCTCTGGGAATAAAGCTTTCTTACAAAGAAGTTTGAACTTGAGCTCACTGGAGATGAGAAATTGGGAGAAATGAGATATTTAGAATCTAGAATTTAGATATCAGCAAAACACATAGTCCAAGAAGCTGGACTATATGATAAAGAACATGGTATTAAGATTGGAGGAAGATTCATGAACAGCCTACAATACGTGATGACACCTTTCCTGCCAAAAATGAAGATGACTTGAAGCACGTACTGATGATGGTCAAAGAGTACAGTCTTCATTATGGATTATACCTGAATGTGCAGAAAATGAAAATCCTCAACCTAACCAATAAGCAGTATCATGATAAACAGCAAAAACACTGAAGTTGTCAACGATTTCATTTTACTTGGATCAACAATCAACATCCATGGAAACAGCAGTCCAGAAATCAACTGACATATTGCATTGGGAAAATATACTGCAAAACGACTTCTAAAAAACAAAGATATCACATTGGTGACTACGGTGCACCTGACCCAAGTCAATCACCTCACATGCATGCAGATGCTTAATAATGAAAACAGAAGAAGAACTGATGTGAAGACTATAGAAATATACTGTAGTGTTGGCAAAGAATACAGAATATACTGCAGTCTGCCAAAAAAACAAACAAATCAGTCTTAGAAAGAAATACAAGAATATTCCTTAGAAGCAAGGATAGCAAGACTTCAATTCTTATCTACTTTGGACACGTCATCAGTCAAGACTAATTGCTGGAAAAGGACATCAGGTTTGGTAAAGCAGAGGGTCAGCAAAAATGATGGAAATCCTCAATGAGATGAATTGACACATTAGCCACAACAGTGCATTCAAACCACCAGTGATCATTCCTTCCATTGCAAGGTCGCCATGAATCAGAGAGGACCCAAAAGCAACTAACAACAACAATAACAGATATTTGGGTATCTATGGTTAATCACTCAGCTGCTAACCGAAAGATCAGTGGTTCAAGTTTACCAGCAGCTCCGTGGGAGAAAGTTGTAGCACTCTGCTTGCATAAAGATTATAGTCAAGAAAACCCTTTGGGGCAGTTCCACTCTGTCCTCTAGGGGTGCTGTGAGTCAGAATCAACTCAACAGCAGTGAATTTGGTTTGGGCTTTGCTTCTGTAAAAATTAGTCTTGAAAACGAGTTTTACTCAGTCCTATAGAATTGCTATGAGTCGGAATCAGGTCTACAGGGTTTTAAAAATTCTTATACTGTAACTGAAACATTGAGCAAATGCATATAAAAGGCAAGAAAAATCACAAAGGAGTCAAAGGCATAGAAGAACCCAGAGGAGAACATGAAGGAAGGGGAAGCAGCCTTCCCCTCAGAGCCCTGTGAGGAATGGAGGAATGCCGAGGCTGTTCCTCTAACAAGGCCCAAGCCAGGAAGCAAAGCAGCCAAACACGAGAAGCATCAGTTCTGGAAGGAAGAGAGACACAGACCAGGGTGAATGAAGAAAAGGAAGCTCAGGGAGGGAACACGAAGCTAAGGAGGCAGGGACTAGTTCAGCCAGGTCTTTCCAACCAGGAGACTCACTCAGATTCTGTATATAAAACCCACTGCCATTGAGTAGATTCCGACTCATGTCAACCTCCATTGGGTTTCCAAGGCTATAAATCTTTGTGGAAGTAGATTGCTTCATCTTCCTCCCTTGGAGTAGCTGGTGGGTTTGAACCACCAACTTTCTGGTTAACAGCCATATGCCTCTCCCACTTTGCCACTAACCAAAACAAAACCAAAAGCACTGCCATCAAGTTGGTTCCAACTCATAGCGACCCCTCCATGGGTTTCCGAGGTGGTATCTCTGCAGGAGCAGATTGCCCAATCTTCCTTCCAAGAAGTGGCTGGTGGGTTTGAACCACCAACCTTCTGGTTAGCAGTGAAATGCCTTGTTGTTGTTGTTGTTATGTGCTATCGAGTCAGACCTGACTCATAGCGACCCCTCCTTGGGTTTCCGAGGCAGTATCACTGCAGAAATAGGTTGCCCAACCTTCCTTCCAAGGAGTAGTGGGTACTGTATATATTAGTTACTTAAAAAAAAAAAAAAAAAAAAAATCCCTAAACTTTTAAGTTCAATCAAAAAAAATATATAAAATTAAGAAAATGCTACAGGAATGAGGTGAGAAAGTCAAGGGCTTGCATTTTTCTTGGCTCTTTAACTTCCCCTTACATCCTGGCCTGCCATTTTACATGACTCTTCTTGCCAAGTGCATGGGCAGAGACTGCCAACATGTATAATGTAATATTTTACTCAACCTCAACTTGTTCCTACTGAACACATGCCAGGTTAGCCACACCCTAAGCAACCCTTAGGATTTCCAACATTTTTCCTCTAAAGTAAAACTTCTAACATTACTCCACCTTCCAACTGCCTATGAGTGACTGCTTTGAACATGATTTCTCTTGTCAGGCTTCTCATGCCTCGAGCCACAAGGCTACAGTGACCTTCATTGAGCCCAAAGTCTCCAGATCAAATGATTGAGCAGGATTCTGCTCTGTTTCCTTCTCTTTGCCCTTGGAGCCAACATTTGGTAATGTTTTTCTTTCAGGGATGGAGTCTCTGGGTAGTGCAAACAGTTAAGGTGATCGACTTACTAACCTAAAGGTCAGAGGTTTGAGTCCACATAGCAGCTCCTTGGCAGAAAGGCTTGGCGATCTGGTTACAAAAAAATCTGTCATTGAAACCCCTGTGGAGCACTGCTCTATCTACTCTCACACATGAGGTCACCATGAGTCAGTCAACTGGACAACAACTTGTTTTTACTGGTTTATTCCGGAGGCAGATGTTTGAGGCAGGTAATATGCTTACTCAGTCACAGAGTAGCTAAAAAATGCTTCGGTTGCCATTTATGTAAAAAGGTCTCAGTGAAATGATTTTGTCCTTTGAGATTCTGTACAGACTATCAGAAAAAGATATAGCACTCTCCAGGCCCTGGGATGGCTTCCTTCCCACTTCATGTGTGAGAATGAGTCTTCCTGGGGATGTACAGAAACCTAATCCTTGGAGCCCTGGTGGCACAATGGTTAAGCACTCAGCTGCTAACCAAAAGGTCAGAGGTTCAAACCCACCAGCAGCTCCACAGGAGAAAAAAGCTAGCAATTGCTCTCGTGGAAGGTATAGCCGAGGAAATCCTACAGGGAGCTCAGGTGGCATAGTGGGTAAGGTATTTGGCTGCTAATCAGAAGGTCCACAGTTCAAACCCAGCAGCTGCTCTGTGGGAGGAAGTAAGGCAATCTACTTCTAAAAAGATTAATAGCCTTGGAAACCCAATAGAGGTTGCTATGAGTTGGAATTGACTTGATGGCAGTGAGTTTTGTTTGGTTTAGAAAACCCTATAGGGAGCTCTGATAGCATAGTGCCTAAGGCACTTGACTACTAACCAGAAGGCTGGCGGTTCAAACCCACCAGCCACTTCTCGGAAGGAAGATGGGGCAATCTACTTTCATAGTGATACCGCCTTGGAAACCCAAGGAGGGGTCGCTATGAGTCGGGTCCGACTCGATGGCACATAACAACAACAACAATAACAACGGGGCAGGTCGATTCTGTCCTATAAACCTGCTATGAATTGGAATTGACTCAACAGCATACAGTAACAACAATCCTTGGAAAGCTGGACTCACTAATATAGATTTATAAAAGGCGACAAGAAATCAAAGAATTGGCTGCCCCCGTGTGATCACAGCACATGATAAAAATGCAAGTGAATTTTCCATCCTTTTCCCCCGAATATATGTTCACTCTTATCAGTTCCCTTTCGGTAACCCTCTAATCCTTAAAAGAACTTTCTACACATTCTAATTGGGAGCTCTGGTAGCATAGTGGCTAAGACACTTTGCCTGCTAACCAGACGGCTGGCGGTTCAAACCCACCAGCCACTCCTCGGAA
>NW_006921679.1:800832-820714 GCF_000298275.1 Orycteropus afer afer
ATGGAAGTAGATTGCCCAACCTTCCTTCTGAGGAGTAGCTGGTGGGTTTGAACCACCAGCCTTCTGGCTAGCAGTCAAGTGCCTTAGGCACTACGCTACCAGAGCTCCTACAGAGCAGCTGGTGGGTTTGAACTGCGAACCTTCTGGTTAGCAGCCTTTTCCACTATGCCACTAGAGCTCCTCACACCAGACCCACAGGCACCTAATTCTCAGTGCTGAAGGGCAGGATGGCACACACATAAACTTCTCACAAGTTCAATTACAACAAATGTGAGGCACCTACTCTAAGCAGGAAGGAAGTCTGTTACTCCTTAAGAGATCTGGTCTGTTCAGATAGGCCATGACTGATTGCAATTTGCATTCTTCCTCAGGAAGTAAAGTGGGAAGACAAGGATGGATGAGGGAGGCAGCATGTCTGGCCTCGCAGGAATGGGCCTTGGGCTACTGATGGTGATTCTGTCTTCCTCTTGTGCAATTAGAGGTGGTCAGAAGATGCAGCCTCCTTGCCCCTTTGACAAGGCCCCAATTACAATCCCAACCATAAAAAGCTCTGCTACCTGCAAAGTTTATTATTATTTAATGTTCTATTAAGGAAGAAAAAAATGCTTCCAAGTGAACTAAGATACATCCTCAATTGTATTATGTATCCCAATTTCAGGGATGTTAAAATGTAAATATAAAATGTAAACATTTACCGGGAGGCCTTGAAGCCAATGGTTCTCACTGCATGTGCATACAAATCTCCTGGGGATTTTGTTAGAATGCAGCTTTTGACTCTGTGGATCAGGGGTAGGACCTGAGGTTCTGCATTTCAAACCAGTTCCCATGGAGATGGCTGGACTGGGCCACTGACCACACTTTGGACAGTGAGGATGGCAGCAGGTCAGCTCAGAGCTACCTTCAGTGAGGACCACCTGTTGCATAAACACATAGGCAGTTAGGAAATGCCTCATCATCCTCATCTTTATAACATTCATCGAACAATGATAATGTGCCAGACACTATCCTGGGCCCTTCACGTATATAAACCAAAAAACCCGCTGCCTTCAAGTCGACTCCAACTCCAGCAACCCTATAGGATGGAGCAGAACTGCCCCATAGAGTGTCCAAAGATGTGACGGGGCAATCTACTTCCGTAGTGATACTGCTTCAGAAACCCAAGGAGGGGTCGCTATGAGTCGGGTTCGACTCGATGGCAAGCAACAACAACAACAACAACAACAACAACAATCTCTATGGAAGGAGACGGCCATATCTTTCTCCTCCTCAGCTGGTAGGTTCAAATTTTTTGGTTAGCAGCCAAATGCTTTAACCATTATGCCACAAGATTTTCCCATATATATCCCAACTGAATCCTCATGCTACACCCCTAAGAAATCAGTTCTACAATTCCCTCCACCTTACAGAAGAGAACACTGAAGTACAGAGGGTTAAGAAAAGTGCTAGAGGTCACTAACACAGGCGTGAAGTCACCAACACAGGCTTATATCAGACAGTGTGGCATTCACTGAACCAGTGTGCTACTCTGGGCTACTTAATTTGGAAAGACAAAGAAAAAAAAAAAAAAAAAAAAGCCTCTCTTGGCTTTAAGGATAAAACAATGTGAAAATATCTGAAAATCGTGTGACATTTAAAGGAAACTACTTTGCAAAAACTTTGAAATCATATGTAAACTGAAGTTAATCTGGTAAGTCAGCTGTTCTCAATGGTTTGCAATGGTGAAGACTCCTGTGTTATGTTCTCATAAATTTCTTCTTCATAGAAAATCATGCTCATGTATCAACTTGGCTAGGCCTGGTTGAGTGGTTGGGCAGCTAGATGTAGTTATTCCCCACGGTGAGACTGGTAATCAACTCCATGGTGGAATCTACTGGAGCAGCTGAGTAGCTGCCTTAGGGATGTGGTCTGCTTGAAGTATATAAGAAGACAGCTTTGAGAAAGGTCTCACAGCCTTTTGGCACACTTGGACCCTGCACATAGTTGAGTCTTCATTCAGCAGCCTGCCATGTTTCCTGCCGATCTTGGGACTATCTCTGAACTTGAACTAGTGGCCTGCCATGTTGTTTGGTAATCTTGGAACTGTGCCATTTATTTGGTGACCGTGGGTTTGTCTGAGTTAAGAGAAGCCTCCAGCTTCAGTGGGCCAGGAGCAAGAGGCAGAGCTGAAGTCCAAGGTTGAGGGGCCTTCACCCAGCCCCTAGAGCTGGTACTTTGAACCTGGACTTCTAGCCTCCTAAACTGCAAGAGAATAAATCTCTGTTTGTTAAAGCCATCAACTTGTGGTATTTTCTGTCAGAGTGGCACTAGGTAACCACAAGAGTGGGTTTACACAAAAAGCTTCTTCTGTTAATTTTATGGCATGATCTTTCAGATACACTTTATTAATTGAAACAATTCCTCATAACAGCTGAGATTTGTGTCTGAAATAAAGCTCAAAGTTCTGGAACCCCACTGAGTCCTGCCTATGCCCCACAGACCCACACTGCCTGACAAAGCAAGAAACCCAGAAGTGAATTTTTAAAGCTCAGGGCCCTCAGGGAAGAAAAACAGAAGGATGGGTAAAGTCTGAGATAAGCAATTTTCAAAGCTCATCACCACAAACACATTTCAACAGGCAGAGAAGCTGCTGATGGCTTCGTGATTCACTGCTGCTCACCTCCACCTACTATCACTCGATGGTGCAAGAATCTGTGGGGAAGTCACACACAAGTATTGTCTGGTCAAGAGTGTATCATCATGGCACAACTTCCTTTATTGTGCTATTAGTACCTTAAGACTGTTGACTTAAAAGCACATTCCAGGCAAACAGGATTCTGTCACGCAGTGATCCAGTCTCTGGGCAAGGGAAACATGTGCTACTAAGTGGTAGCAAGGAGCTCTGGTAGCATAGAGCCTAAGGCATTTGACTGCTAACCAGAAGGCTGGTGGTTCAAACCCACCAGGCACTCCTCGGAAGGAAGACTGGGCGATCTACATCCGTAGTGATACTGCCCCGGACACTCAAGGAGGGGTCGCTATGAGTCGGATCTGGTCCAACGGCAGTGAGTTGGTTTTTTAGTAAGTGGTAGCAAGAATTGTCTGTCTGGAATTGTCTAGTCGACAAAGGCTACTCCAGTGCAATTCTGAAGCCAAACTTGAAGGAAATAAAGGGAGTGAGCATGTGTGAGCTGGTACAACGGAACCAGCTCCTTCATTCTTTCAGATATTTGGGTGTACATTCTGCTCACCAATGGTGCCCTTGAGTGGCTTATACGTGTCACATGGGAACAGACACACAAACAGCTATGACAAGACAGTGTATCATAACCCAAGATGAGATAAATACAAGGTGCTTTGGATTCCTAGCACTCTCTCTCTCTCTGACCTACAAATAATGCCTGAAGCTTGACTTTCCCCTTCACGATGCCCATGGCTCATATGCCTGCCTAGAAGTCCCTCTACCATGTCCCTCTTCTATCTTTCTTGGGATTTCTCTTTGATGCTTACCTCCAAGTACTAAAATATCCTCTCCAGAGTGAGTAAAATGAAAAGCAGTAGAGAAAATCAAGGAAATAAAAAGTTGGTTCTTTGAAAAAGAAATACAATGGATAAACCGTTAGCAAGACTAACTAAGATAAAGATAACACACAAATCACCAAGACCAGGAATTAAACAGGAGCAATTACTACAAATCCTATACTCATTAAAAAGTTAATAAGGAAGAACTATGAACACTTTCCAGTCATAAATTTACAACTTAGAAGAAATGGACCAATTTCCATGCTCATGATCATTATCCATTAGAGAGATGCAAATCAAAACAACAAGATATCATCTCACCCCAGCAATAATAGCAAAATTCAACAAGACAGAAAATAACAAATGCTGGCAAGGATGTAGAGAGATAAGGGACTCTCATACACTGCTATTGGGACTGTAAAATGATATAACCACTGTGGAAAATGGTAATGATGCTTCCTTAAAAAGTTGGAAACAGAAATACTATTCGATCCAACAATCTCATTACTAGGTATATATTCTAAAGAAGGGACAGACAGGACATGAACAGATATATGCACACCCATGTTAATTGCAGCGCTATTCACAATAGCAAAGAGATGGAAACAACCTACGTGTCCATCAGTGGAGGAATGGATAACCAAACTATGGTACATACACACAATGGAATACTATACAACACTAAAAAATAATTAAGAATTTGTGAAACGCCTCACAACATGGATGAAGTTGGAGTTATGTTGAGTATTATGCTGAGAGAAATAAGTCAATCACAGAAGGACAAATATTGTACTAGTCCACTGTTGTAAAAAGTCAAGGAAAGGTTACATATGGAAAGAAACTTTATTTGTTGGTTACCAGAGATGAGAAGGGAGGGGAGGGAAAATTGCTAGATAGGTAAGATTTTGGTGAAGGGAAAGGCAATATACCAAAAGTGAGTGACCAGAACAATAACATTAAGGAAAAAGAAGGCATGGAGAGGTACAAAATAAGTACAGACAACAAAGGTAAACACTTTTATATACACAATGCTGCATTACCAGTAATAACATTAATCTACAGATGGATAATCTACAGAGGTAGACAGGCATAATGATCAGGTAAGGCTAGGCATACTTGACCATATGTAAGTTTGGCAGATGATATTTCTACACATATATTTGTATGTGCTATAAGAATGTCCACAGATATAATAGAGCTAATGGGGCAATGTTATGATAACTTCCTAGCCACTGCCAAACACCTTGAGGGAGTAAGTTGCTGGGCCTGCAGGCTTGAGACCACGGTCATGGGGGACTTCAAGATCAATCTGCATAACATACTACACAAAAACTCTGTTCTACATCCTACTTTGGTGAGTAGTGACTGGGGTTTTAAAAGCTTACAAGCAGCCATCTAAGATCCAGCTATTGGTCTCTCTTCGTCCTACTGTTGGTCAAGTTCTGAAATAATGACTAGAAAGTCAGCTGTAGCACAGAGAGAAATTTAGTAAGAGGATAGTAACCTTGCAAAGTGGAGACACATGGGGCCACAGGCAATGCCATGTGTGTCCTCCCAAGCCTTACAGTCTAGGGGTTTTTATAATAGTTTTAAAAAACTATGGGGTATGTGGGGGTACGTAATTTCAAAAGACCTTATGAAGACAGGTTACCGATAAAATTCTGACCCTTTTGTGAAAGTCAGGAAGCAGAACAAGGCTGTGATAAATTCCTAATGATAAATCTCAACTTCCTTCATGACCCTGAGGCCAGAAGAACTAGATGGTGCCTGGCACCACTTGTCAGCCACTCAGAGCTGGATGGAGTAGGAGAAAAATGTGGAACAAAACTCTAAGTCACAAAAAAGACCAGGCTTACTGCTCTGATAGAGACTGTAGAAACGCCCAAGACTATGACTCCTAATCACCTTTCGGGCCTAGAAGTGGACTCACTCCCATGGCTTCCAGCCAAACAACAGAGGTATATAAGGTGAACATTCACACCAGGTAGATACACTCCTTAGAACAATCAATCATGGGAGATCAGAAGGGCAATATTTGCACAGAGAGATATTTCAGAGGGCAGGAATGCATAGGAAAGGACAGGGAAAAGGTAACCAGAGGAAGGAAGTGGGAAGAGAGCTGTTACATTGTAGGGATTGCAATCAATGAACCCTTGAATGGAAAGTGAATTTGCTCTGTAAACTTTTACCCAAATCTTAGTTTAAAATATATATATATATACATATGTAAATTTTCTTTAATAAAAAAATTTCTCCTTGAATTGTATTATTAAAAAAAAGAAGAAGAAATGGACAAATTTCTAGAAAACCACAATCTGCCAAAACTCAACCTCAATGAAGCAGACAACCTGAATAATCCCATAACCATTGAAGAAATTAAATGCATAATTTAAAATTTCCATTAAAAAAACTCTCTAGGCCCACACGCTATTAATGGAGATGTCTACCAAAGTTTTAAAGCAGAATTAGCAAAAAATTTACACAATCATTTGTAGAAAACAGAATGGGGAGGAACACTTTTTATGTTTTTATGTTTTATGTCATTTTATGAGGCTAATATTACCCTGATACCAAAATCAGACAGACAGTACAAGAAAAGGAAAAGTACAGACCAATATCTCTCATGAATTTAGATGCAAAAGTTATCAACAAAATAGGAGCAAATTTAATGTGTCAATAGATTAAAAATAATTACATACATCACAATCAAGTGGGATTTACTCCAAGTACGCAAGGCAGGTCCAGCATTCAAATATTGATTGACTGCTATGGTGACTGTAATTCAGAGTTAATCTACTGCTATTGAGTCAATTGCGACTCATAGTGACCCCCATTGGGTTTCCAAGGCAGTAATCTTTACAGAAGTAGATTGCCCCATCTTCCTTCTGGGGAGCGGCTGGTGGGTTTGAACTGCCAACCTTCTAGTTAGGAGTCAAATGCCTTAGGCACTGTGCCACAAGAGCTCCTTAATTCACAGAGTTAGTGAGAGGGAAAGCAACTTCCTCTTGTTCATTCCATCCCAGTATCAAGACACAGTCCTGGCTGGGGTAGAACAGCAAGTCATAACTGACCAGTCCTACTGCTGGCCCCACTCCTGCTCACACCTTGCCTTAGGGGTTGTGCCTGGCATCCTGAGCACTCAGGAGAGGGGCCCACCAGCCCATCTCCACATAGGGTCTCTCAGGACCTCTAATAGGGCCCCCTTTGCCTTTCCAACCCTGAAAGTACACCAACTCTAACCAATGAAAGTCCCAAGCTTGGGTTAAAGTGTATGCCAAACTTCAACTTGCTTTGTGAATCCAGAAGGAAACAGAAGCCCCCCACCACTGTGAGCCCTGAGAAGGAGCAGCGCCCTCTGGTCTTGCCAAGAGAAGGACTCTGAAAGTCACCCTCTTACTGTATTTAACGCTGCTAAGCATTCAGTTAAGGAGCTCTGGTGGTGCATTGCCTAAGGCATTTCACTGCTAACCAGAAGGTTGGTGGTTCAAATCTACAAGCCACTCAGCGGAAGGAAGACTGGGCAATCTACTTCTGTAAAGATTTACTGCCTCAGAAACCCAAAGGGGGTCACTATGAGCCCTGAGAGACTTGATGGCCGTGGGTCTGTGTTTTTTTTTGTTTGTTTGTTTGTTTGTTTTTTTGAAGTGCTCAGTTGCTTCTGATCACAGGGAAGATACATCACTCAGAAAGAGAACCTTTGCAAGCTCCTGGAAGCCTCTGAACTTGAAATTTCTTCAAACCTTTAGTTCTAGACTTTCAGCAAGGCAATTCTTTGGGTTCTATTCACACTTTCTTAGCCTTCACATTTTGATTGGTGGCTTGCTTCTCTCATTCTAAAGCTGTATCTTGACAGATGTCAAGCTGCTGATGGAGGCTCTAGATGTGTGGGTTACCATGGTAACTAAGAATCTCACCCCTGTGTGGAGGTCAGGGGTAAAGATGTTCCTGCTAGCCAGTGATGTATTGACACTCGGGCTGCCACTAACATCTCACTAAAGAAAGCTGGGCAAAACGAGCCAAGGAAATGTCCAGAAAGGCCAAACTAAACATACCCCCTCCCCCAGCCTTCTCTCCACCTCCAACCAGTCATGGAGACAATGGGCTACTCCTCCTGGTGGTTCTTCCCAGCTTAGATCTTCCAAACTACAAGAAGTTCTGGTTTGTGGTCAAAACAGAGAGAATTCTTTGTGCATCTGTAGTCCTTTGTACAAATAGAAACAGGAGTGTACAGCTCTAATTAATTCCCTTACAACAGAATCTCTCCAGAAGGAAGGGAAGTTTTTCCATTCACTGGCTCACATCTTTCTGGTTGAAGAAAGCAACACTTAACTCAAGGGTTTTATTTGTGTCTTTAGGAATTCAAAGTACCTTACAAATAAAAAGTAAAACTGCAGTATGGAATTTTTCTTTTGGCTTCTTAAATTGTTCCCCTCCTCTAAAACTTCTGTGAGTCAATTCTGACTTATAGTGACCCCCACTGGGTTTCCAAGGCAGTAAATCTTTTTTTTTTTTTAATTGTGATTTGGGTGAAAATTTACAGAGCAAATTCACTTTCCATACAGCAATTCACATACACTGTGTCTCATGACATTGACCACAATTGACCACAATGCAATGCAACAACTCCCCTCCACTTCCTCCCAATAGTTACCTCTTCCCTGTGTCCATCCCTCCATGCACTCCTGCCCCCTGAGCTGTCTCCTTGTGCATAAGCAGCCCTTCTTTCTCCCATGATTGTTCTCTCCAAGGAGTGTATCTACCTCAGGTAAATGTTCAACTCATATATGCCTGCCTCTTGTTCGGCTGGAAACCACAGGTGTGGGTTCAATTCCAGACCTGAAGGGCAGCTAGGGGCCATAGTCTCAGTGGTTCCACCAGGCTCTATCGGACCCGCAAACCTGGTCCCCCTGCCTTTTTTTTTCTCCAAATGATTTTGAGTTTTGTTCCACCAAGGCAGTAAATCTTGATAGAAGTAGCTTGCCCAGTCTTCTTCCTTCTCCCCTCCTCTAAACAACAAAAAAATTAAACCCACTGCCATCGAGTCAATTCTGACTCATACCAATTGGGTTTCTGAGGCAGTAAATCTTTATGAAGTCGATTGCCCCATTTTCCTTCCATGGAGCAGCTAGTGGGTTTAAACCACCAACCTTCTGGACAGCAATCAAATGCCTTAGGCACCAAGCCACCTGAGCTCCTTTTTCCCCTCCTCTAGACAAATGGAAATACTACATTAGTCTCTGAGGGGGTGCTGCTAGTTCAGTATTTCCTACCTGTGTTACCTGACTGTTGACAGGCAAAAACACTACAATTTTTAAGAATCTAAACTGCAAACTTAACAATGGAAACACCAGTATCATATCTTGAAGATACAACAGCATTTTGCTGATTTAAGTTTGAGGACATAGTGGGGATGTGCCACAGAGGATGTTGTGTGGCAAATGTTCATGGCAGTGAAGGCAAAAGATTAACCTAATAAGGAGCTGAACCAATGCCAGAACCAGGAATTGGGAGGGTCACGTACCACATGCACATTTACCTGGCTCTTCAGTGACTGCTGGGAAGTGAAAACACAACACTCAAGGAAGCTAGATCTAGGCCAGCTTCCTGGTTCTCGTTTTAGGGATGGGATTGGTATGCAGCCACGCAAGTCATGGCAAGGAACCATGGACTGATTCCAGGCCCAGACAGTTCAAGCATGAACACCATTCTCCTCCCTTGTGAACCTACAAAGCTGCACTCCTGCCACCATGTTTTTGCAGAACGGGTGTGGGCAAAGGAGCTGCCTTCCCCATGCAGACGTTGGGGAGTCAGACGGTGAGTGAACACAAGCCCAAAGTGTCTGACCCCAGTTACTCTCCTGCCCACTCTACCCTTGACATGCTCTGAAGTGCACCCTGTAGGTACCTTCGTCCTCCTGGTACAAATAGAAACATGATGGACAGAACTAAGTAATTTCTTAACTCATGTGTAAAATCTTTTAATTAAAGGATGAGGTTAAATATGTGTATATATAGGTAGTCCCTGACTTATGACATATTCTAGACTCGACAAACCACACTTAGGTATTCTAGTTATGACGAACTATGCGCTTACAACCATCAGTTTTTTGGGGCACATCTTATTGTTAGTAATATGGACTGCATATAATGTTGCAGCATGTAATTTGCTGAGATTATCATTCTCATTTCAATCCCCAAACACAAACTGGATTTATAAAGATATTGATAATAAAAAGCAATAATAATGAAAACTTAAAAAAAAAAAAAAAAGCGTCTTTGACTAACATCAGAACCAGCTTATGATGGAGTCTGTCACAAATCAGGGACTATCTGTATATATTTCCTACTTTTATATAAGAAAGGCATATTACTAACAAGTTTGATATTTATTCATTTCATGTATTATTTCTTCCTCATGTTCTTAAAATAAGTTGGGTTCCTTCAGGGGATACACACTTACTTTATTCAAAATATAATCATTTCTTCTCTTGAAAAGTTATAACAGGAGGATGGGGGTGAAAAGGTAGGGGTGAGGGGGGTGGTACCTGAGACTGTGGGAAAATGCAGTAAGTCACAAATAGATAATTATGCACTAATGATATGAAAAGGTATGAAAAAGAGAAGTCTGTCATCATGTCTTAAGATCCAAAGACATACTGTGAGCAGAATTCCTGAAACATAAAATGAACTACTCTGTTAAATTTTCTTTCGTTTCTCTTTTGACTGAACCTGAGAGGAAAGTCTGTCATTAGGGTCCTGAATGGAGCTAGACACACTGAGTACTATTTGACTTGTTCTATTCCTTCACTCAGACTGCCAGACAGGAAGACGAGGAGTTCACATACGTCCACAAGCCTCCAGGCCTCAGCGATGATGGCGTACTGGAGACGGTTCAGGGCGAAGCCATCGACTTCCTTCAGAATTCTGACCGGAGATTGCCCAATCTTCTTCATTAGGGCGTGTGTTCTGTCCATGGTTGAAGGGTCCGTTTCCGGGTGCGGAATTAGTTCCACCAATGGGATGTAGTAGGGTGGATTTACCTTATAAATAGGAGAGAGAAAAGGAGGGAGGTCAAGAAGATAGCACTGAAGGTTTGAGGTGTTGTACTGGCAGTCTTTGCTCAATGAGCTTGGGTGGTTGGGTAGGAGGATTCATTTTTAGAAAGTAATGGCGTCTTTAGATTTAGCAACCACTGAAAAGAAACTTGAGAACTAAATTAATTCACGTAGGACAGAGAAAATGAGAAAAAAAATTTGTGGTTTTGTTTAAGTAACAAAAAATCATAACCAACAGATGAGATTGAAATATGGAGGTTCAGGTTACCACCCCCAAAAGTTTCTGGACAACCTCCAGACCTGGGATCTCCAACTTTCTCCCCATTAGAGGAATTCTCTTCTACCATTTGTTTTTTAACTTCACAGACTCCTGCCCATCCCCCACCCCAATTCTAACACCAGTTCTTTCTACTCTTAGTAACTACAGGTTTCTGCCATTGTAATGTGTCCCTGTAAAAACATCAGTGACAATATCTTACCAAAACTTGACTTTTCTGTAATTTCTCCATGTGTGTCTCAAACATCTACTTCCACACCTGTAATCCACTAGCACCAGAAACCACACAGCATTAAATATCTTAGCAGCCTTGACACCAAGACATGGATGTGAGATAAGAAGATGTCCTTCACTGAAGAAATGGAAAGCTTGTGTAGTCAAGGATTTACTTTGGAGCTCTGTTTTTCTTGTTTTACTTAGAATAATTCTTGATTTTCCCCACAGAGAAGTACCTAATGTCCAAGGAAAACAGTGCTTGGCAGAACCTAATTAGCCTCACCTCAAACGTACCACAGTAAAACCTGTGCCTTTGAGTTGATTCCCACTCATGGCGACCTCATGTGTGTCACAGAAGAACCGTGCTCCACAGGGTTTTTGACGGCTGATTTTTCAGAAGTAGATCACCAGGCCTTTATTGAACTTTCTGGTTAGTAGCAAAGCTCTTAACATACCACAGTAAATTGATGCCAAAATAGATTTTTAAATTGTTTTTCCTCTATGTCTGAGTAATAATTGGTAAAATATTACATTTACCTAATAAGTAAAAGAAACACCCCTTTTAAAATAACTTCTAGAAGAAATGGGAAAGGACACCATCCAGGAGGGGCCAAGCAATCCACACGTGACTCAGATTCAGAGTCCCCTGACATGTTCTCTCTCAACCCACTAAAAGAGAGGATGTTACCTGTATCCTAATAAATTAATAATCCATCAATACCTTCATTGAATCCTCTGTCTCCTGCTTATTATTGCATTCTTATAAAAATGGCCTTTTTAAAATCAGAAATACAAGAACTGCCAGCATGCCAGTCTCAAATGAACTCCACCCTAGTATAAAGCAAGATGTGCTGGGATTTAGGATCTTTTCAGCATTGCAGGGCTCATAAGTGCTAAAAATACAGACTGAGAGCAACAGTTAAAAGGCAGCTCCCTCATTCTCTCATCTTGGTTGTCTTTGCAGGTTCTTCTCCTGCCCACACTTTAAATGAGGTGCTTCCCAGGGCTCCAAAGCTGCCTCCACCCCTGCTCACTTTTCAGACTCCTTAGGACAGCTAGCTCATCAAGTCCCAGCCAAAGATGCTAAGTGTGGTAGTTAAGTGATTGTGGTAGTTAAGTTGTGGGTCAACTTGGCTGGGCCTGGTGCTGAGTGGCTGGGCAACTGGATGTAGTAAGTCCCCATGATGAGACTGGTCATCAACTCCATGGTGGAAGCTATTGGAGAAGCTGAGTAGCTGCCTTAGGAAATGTCTCCTGCTTCTAGTATATAAGAAGACAGTTTTGAGAAAGGTCTTTGGAGCTTTTTGGCATGCTCAAATCCTGCATGTAGCCAAGTCATTGTTCAGCAGCCATGTTGTCTGCCAATCTTGGACTCTTAATGGACTTGAATCAATGGCCTGCCATATGGTTTGGTAGTATGAGGACTGTCTTTTTACCTGTTGACCTTGAGTTTGTCACTCAGCAGCCAGCAGCTGCCTGAGTGAAGAGACGCCTCTAGCTTCAGTGGGCCGGGAGCAAGAGGCAGAGCTGAAACCCAAGGTCAACGGGCTTTTACCCAGCCCCTAGAGCTTGACATTTTGACCTTGGACTTCTTAGCCTCTAAAACTGTAAGAGACTAAAACTCCTGTGTGTTAAAGCCACCCATTTGTGGTATCTTCTGTTCGAACAGCACGAAGTAACCAAAACACTAAGGATTTCCAGATCTCTGTGTGTATCTCTGGTGGCATAACCCAACCAACAACCAACCCACTGCCCTCAAGTCGGATCCAACTCATAGCAAGTCCTCCTTGGGTTTCCGAGACAGTATCACTATGGAAGTAGATTGCCCAACCTTCCTTCCAAGGAGTGGCTGGTGGGTTTGAACTGCCAGCCTTCTGGTTTTTTTTTTTTTAAATCCTATATAATTAGCCCCATGGCCATAACTCAGCAGACTTCATTAAGCTTTCTCATGCTGATGGTTTCCCTCATCCAGGATGACTGTCTTTGTTTTTGTCTTTGTTCTGTCCAAGGATTAATAAAAAGTGTCTCTACTGACCCTATTTGACACGACCTCAAGTATGTCAGAGTGGAGTTGTCATAGGGTTCTCAATGACTGCTTATTTGGAAGCAAATTGCCAGGCCTTTCTTCTGAGGTGCCCCTGGAAGGGCTTGAACCTCCAACCTTTCAGCTAGCAGCCAAGCACTAAATCTGCACAACACAGCCTGCCTGACAATAGTGATGTTGTTCTTCATTGTCATCAAGTTGATTCTGACTCATGGTGACTCCATGTGTGCAGAGCAGAACCACTCCACATGGTATTCAAGGCTGTGAGCTTCCAGAAGCAGAGCCCTAGGGCTGTCTTCCAAGGCATCGCTGGGGGGTGGGGTTTGAACCACCAACCTTTCCACTAGCAGTCAGTGCTAAACCGTTTTTGCTTTAAATTTAGTGGTTGAGAAGTTGAGAGGATGGAAATAACCAAATTAAACCAAACCCACTGCCACTGAGTTCATTCCAACTCATAGTAACCCTCATTGTGTTTATGAGGTGGTAAATTTTTATGGAAGTAGATTGCCCCATCTTCCTTCCTCAGAATGACTGATGGGTTTGAGCCACCAGCCTTCTGGTTAGCATTCAAATAACTTAGGTACTGCACCACCAGCACTCCTTAACCAAATTAAGTGACTTAATTCAAAGGGTTAAGAAAAAGCTACCTTTAAGCTGCCATCTAGATGCAACGATGGGTCTCTCCTCATCAAAAGCAAAGAAGAATGAAGAAAACCAAAAATCATTGGAAACAATTAGTCCTAGCAACTGGTACACCATCTGATCTGCAGCCTATACAACTATGAGACCAGAAGAACTAGATGGTGCCCGGTTACCAATGTCAACCACTTGGAAAGGGATCTACGCAGGAGATCCTGGATAGAGAGGAAGAACAATGTGGAACAAAACTCAAAATCATTTGGAGAAAAAAAAAAGAGGGGGGGAACAGGTTTGCTAGTCCAATAGAGCCTGGTGGAACCACTGAGACTACGGCCCCTAGCTGCCCTTCAGGTCTGGAATTGAACCCACGCCTGTGGCTTCCAGCCAAACAAAAGACAGGCGTAGGAGTTTAACATTTACCTGAAGTAGATACACTCCTTGGAGAGAACAATCATGGGAGAAAGAAGGGCTGCTTATGCACAGGAAGACAGCTCAGGGGCAGGAGTGCATGGAGGGATGGACACAGGGAAGAGGTAACTATTGGGAGGAAATGGGAGGGGAGCTATTGCATTGTGGTAAATTGTGGTCAATGTCATGAGACAAAGTGTATGTGAACTGCTGCATGGAAAGTGAATTTGCTCTGTAAATTTTCACCCAAATCACAAGAACAATAAAAAAAGCTACTTTTACTGAACCCTGTGATCTTTCTGACACAGCAAACAGCAGCCACACTCTTGATACAGGGACAGTGAGACAGCCCCTTTTGCAAACAGAACCTGGTAGGAAGACTGGGAAGCATGCCCTTAAGAAGTGGGCAGATAAATAGACCAGAAGAGTAGGCAAGGCATTGAAGGTTCCACAGCCATCCCTGGACCCTGCCCCAGGGCCTGGGCTATGCTCCCTGGGGGCACAAGAGGGGATTGTATAGCTGTGAGGCTCTTTGAGGGCTCAGGCTGAGCAAGCGACACAGTGGAGCTTTCTCTCATTCATCTCTCTGAAAGGCCCGCGAAGCTGACACCGAGCCCTGGAGGCATGTGATTACTGCGATAGCACAGCACACCCGGCACAGAGGTTCCATTTATTACCCAGCCGAGGATCAAATGGAGCCAAATGGCCACAGGAAAGGCAGACCGGCCTCCTCGCAAAAGGCAGCTGCAACAATTTCTAATTCATTCACACAAACGCCTCCAAGAGTACATGTGGAGGAGGGGACATGGGCCTGGGCCCTCCTGCCCAGCAAACTGGTGAAACTCTTCTCCTTGGGACAGACACAGCAAGCACTTAAAAATGAACAGGGCTTCTCCTGGTTTACTTATGGCTGAAAGTATTTAACAGAACAGCATTTTTATCAGCTATTAATACTCTAAGGAGCTCTGGTGGCACAGTGCCTAAGGCATTTGACTGGTAACCATAAGGTTGGTAGTTCAAACCTACTAGCTGCTCCACAGAAGGGAGATGGGGCGATCAACTTCCATAAAGATTTACCATCTGGTAAACCCAAGGGGTCGCTATGAGTCGAAATCAACTTGATGGCAGTGAGGTTTTTTTTTTTGGTATTAATACTCTACATAAACCCTCAGTCACTAGGATCAGTCCCCAGTGCAGGCTTCACAGAAAGATGTACAAAGTCCCCTCTGACCTGTGGGAGGTCAGGATCTGGAAGCAGCAGGGCAGTGCAGGCATACAAAGGGACATGAGGACACACATGCAGCTCTGAAAACAGAAATGCAGAAATCAAACACCACCCATCAATGAGGGCAGGTGGGTCTGGGTCTGACACAGGCAGGTGAGCGCGCAGGCAGCAACCCTGGGGTGGCTCACGGTAAACATAGCTGACTAGTAGTAGTAATATGTACTGTAGCTACACATTTTAGGGAATGTTTCTACCCAAGAAGTGTGTCTCTGAGCAGGACGGGCAGTCCCCAGGCTGGCCTCACTCACAGGGGAGCCAGATGAGGCAGTAGCGGCACCAAGAGGTGATGTGATTGGGCAAAAGAGTCCACCACTATCTCTGTCAGGTCATTAAGTTATCCCACATGGAAGCAGGGACAAATAAGGGTGGGGGAGGGGGACACAGAAAAGTGGACACAAACAGTTAGCCTTCATGCTTCCCACCCCCATGGAGTACCCTGCTGGCATCTTTTCTCCTCCAAGCATCTTACTGCTCCCAAAGGCCTAACTCAGAGCTCTTCCCAGCCATGTCCTGGTTCTTGACAACCCCCTTCCACATACACCTCATCTGTTTATGTGCCCACTCGTTAGTTAAGGGCATGCTTCCCAGTCTTCCTACCAGACTCTGTGGCAGAAGGGGCTATCTTGCTGTCACTGTGTCAAGAGTGTGGCTGCAGTTTGTTGTATGTAGCTTTTTCTTATCTTTGTAAACTGGAGATGAAACCTTCAGTAGAAAACTCGGCTCCTTTTAGCCAAGGTTAACAACAGAGATTGTGAAGCAAATTCAACTTTAAGACAATCATCAGCCAACTACCCACTGACTGCTGTCTCTCTGCTCCTTAAAAAGGAAGGGGAGGAAAAACTCCTTTGTCGTTGAGTTGATTCCAACTCATAGTGACCCCTCTTGGGTTTTCAAGGCTGTAAATCTTTACAGAAGTAGATTGCCTCATCCTCCTCCCATGGAGCAGCTGGTGGGTTTGAACCACCCAACCTACTGGTTTGCAGCCAAATGTCTTCCCCACCACACCAGCAGAGCTCCTTCTTTATGCTCCTGTAGGAGCACAAATTGTTAAGCACTCTACTACTAATGGAAAAGGTGCTGGTTTGAACTCACTCAGAGGAACCGCTGAAGAAAGGCTTGGCAATTTCCTTCCAAAAGGTCACAACCTTGAAAACTCCATGGATTCCTAATCTGCACATGTGGGGTCACCATCATCAGAATCAACTCTATAGCAACTGGTTATGGTTATACAACTCCACATAGAAATTCTGGACTCACCACAAAGTGAGTGAAGGGGAGAATACAGAAGTGTTTCCTAGTACCAACTAGTAGATGAACCTGAATGAAAACAGTGAATAAGGAGACAAACAGAACTGCAGATTGTTGGCTGTTTTGACAGCAGGGGGACAGGTAGGCCAGGAAGGCAGACAAAAGAAATCTGAGAGGAAGATCAAGTATATAGAGAATGGTTGTCTTAACATTCTACCTATTGGGCCTTTAGTGTATAGGTATCAGCTGCCACTTTCCCTCTTTTGTTTTGTTTTGCTATGAAGCACATTCTAGAAGTCCACTTGAGTCACCTCAGCTCTTAGACTGCATGTGCACCTTGCTCACCAATGAAATATAGTGAACTGATCTAAGAGACTTCCCTAGATAAGGCGTCCAGGAGAATACCTTTGTGTCCAACAGGTCGGCTGTCTGATTCTCTGTGGGTGTGAGGATATTGTTTTGCATTGCTGAGTCTCCACCTTTCAACAGCATCAATAGGCTTCCTTTTACTTTACCCTGTTTCCTGGCCCATGCAAAGAGTCACTGACTTGTAAATATTGATGGTGAAGGCAACAGGGTGTGAACTAATGTGCTGGCCCTTCCTGCCTGGCTCTGCAAGAAGTGACAAAGCTTTGTAGATCCTCAAAGATTATAAACAGCTCTGGGGTTATTTAGGGACTTCCTGTCCAGCATGGAGCCCTTGGGTGGTGCAAAAATGGTAAGTGATCATATGCTAGCCAAAAGGCTGGAGGTTCCAGTCCATTCAGAGGCACCTCAGAAGTAAGACAAAAAAATCAGCCATTGAAAACTTTATGGTAGACTTCCAGCAAGATGGTGGAATAGGCAGAAAAGCTACACAGACCCTCTGCAACAAAGAAATGAGAAATCAATTGAGACAGTTAACTCTGAAACCCTGAGCTTTGAAGGGAAGGATACAGAAATATATCCTAGTACCAACTAGTAGATGAACCTGAATGAAAACAGTGAATAAGGAGACAAACAGAGCTGCAGGTTGTTGGCTGTTTTGACAGCAAGGCCAATTTGAGTGTTTATGAATGGGATTCAGATATGTGCAGCAACCTAAGAATTGGTTCTGCTGGCCAATGATTGCATAGACAACTGCACTGATGGCTGACGACTAGAAAGGAAAACTGAGAAGAAGGAGACAACAGAGCTGTGGACTGCTGGCTGTTCTGAGCATGCAGCCATTATGAATTATCCGCAAGTGGCGTTCTGATCAGGGCAGCAACCAAGGACAGCACAGGCAACCACACTGGAGGCTGACAAATAGAAAGGTGAGACATTCCCCTTGTTACTCTCATACCCCACGCTCTCTTGGTGAACAGAGGTGTGGCTATTCCCTGCCTCCACCCACCTTCTGTACTGGCAGGAATTCCATCCCAGTCTGTGTGCTCTGACAGAGCCTGGGTGCCCTGCCCGATACCCCCAAGTTTTATTTTTGTTTGTTTTTAAATTATTCTTTTACTCTTTCTCCTCCTTTCCTTTTTATTTTTTCTCTTTCCCTTCTCTCTTTTTCCCCCCTTCTTCCCTTTTCCTGATTCTCCTCTTCTTCATTTCTTTTATTCTTTTGGTTCTTCCCATGCCTTGTTTTACTTTTTGCAGTTTTCTCATTTTCTCTTTACTGTTCTTTTATTCTTGCTCTTTTCTCCTCCCCACATATTGTGGGTTTTTTTTTTTCCCTCTTTACCGTTCTTTTCTCTCTCTTTATACACACACACACACACACACACACACATATGAAATTTTTTTCTCATTTATTGTTTTTCTTTTTCTTTTTTTTTTCACAATTATGCTGCTTGTTTAGGAGGTTTGTGTTTTTTGTTCTCTTGTTTTCATTTTTTTTTTCTAGTTTATTTATTTATTGCCTAACTGAGTGGGAGACAGCAACCTTTCCCACGAGACCCAAACATACCTATACCTCCTACAGCCCCAACCACTCAGTGAGGGCCATCACTTGCTTCTACACCAACTGACCAATGACAGATGGAGGTCATTACTAGCCCGACTCTGCTTGTCACAAACATCAAACAGTGATTTATGTACAAACTCTCATCCTCTATCACACTCATCAGGAGACAGATGGTGAGTGCCTAAGTACTGCCAACCAGTGAATAGAGGAGCACAGTACCCTGCTCACACAGATGTATCAAAACAGAATAAAGGAAAAAAATATCTTGGGCAAATCACACCAACATACAATGACCAATTAAATACAATTATGACATCACAACGTCTCAGAGACAAATGACCATCCCAGTCCACATAAAGAAGATAAAGGAGCACAAACAGGGGACCAATATATAGACCCAAAAATCATCCCTGAAGAAGAAGTAGCATTGGAAATCCTTGAAAAAGAATTCAAAAGAATTATATTAAGGTGCCTTCTATGGATTGAGAGACAGATCGAGAAAAACACTGACAAAGAAAACACAGACAAAACTCAAGAACAATTTAGAAAAACAATACAAGAACAAACTGAAAAAATAAATAAAAAATTAGAAATAATATGAATATAACAAATAGAAATCAGGAAGATTAATACTAAGATTTCAGAAATAGGTTAACACATTGAATGGACAAAGGAGTAGAACTGAATTGATGTAAGACAGAATTAATGAGATTAAAGACAAATACTTCAATACTACTTTGTTAAGGGATTGTTCTGGTTATCTAGTGCCACTCTGACAAGACTATACCACAGATGGGATGGCCTTAACAAACAGGAGTATATTCTTACAATTTGGAGGCTTTAAGTCCAAGTTCAAAGTGCCAGGCTCTAGGGACTGGGTCAAAGCCCCTCAACCTTGGGGTCTAGCTTTGCCTCCAGCTCCCGGCCCACCGAAGCTAGAGGCTTATCTTCACTCAGACAGCTGCTGGTTGCTGAGACTGACAAACCCAAGGTTGACAAGTAAAAAGGCACAGTCCCGATGTTACCAAACCACACGGCAGGCCATTAATTTAAGTCCACTGAAAGCCCCAAGGTTGACAGAGTATGGCAGGCTGCTGAATAATGACATGGCTACATGCAGGGTCCAAGTATACCATAAGCTAGAGACCATTCCCCAAGGCTTCTGCTTATGTACAGGAAGCAGACCATAGTCCCTAAGACAGCTGCTCAGCTGCTCACAGTAGATTCCACCATGGAGTTGATTACCAGTCTCATCATGGGGAATACTACATCCAGCTGCCCAG
>NW_006921679.1:821090-825136 GCF_000298275.1 Orycteropus afer afer
AAAAGAAAATTGCCAACCAAGAATTACATACCCAGCAAAATTGTCCCTCAAATATGTTGGTGAAATTAGGGTATTTCCTGATAAACAGAAATTAATGGAATTTGTTAAAACCAGATCAACCTTATAAGAGATGCTAAAGAGAGTCCTTCGGACAGAGAACCAACAAGAGGAGGCAAAAACTGATGATAAACACACATGACGAAATAACCCAGAAATCAACCCACTTATAGAAGTATCCAAGGTAAAGTAAGCTTACAAGACTATAAACAGGGAACCAGAGACATCAACTGGTAAATGAGGATAACTACAAACCAAAAAGAGACAGTAAATAGTGTACGCACAGAACTTCCAAATAGTGAGGAAGTCAAGCCAATAGTGAGATAGAACGAACTGTTCTAAATTTGGGAAGAAAATTATAAACCATAGGGTAACCTGAAAGTAAAATAATAAACCCTCACATTAAAATTAAAAAGAGGAGAGGCACGAATAGTTAGCCCATGTTCAAACAATAGCAATGAAGGAAATAATAACAAAATTCATAAACAAAATAAGCTCAGCACAGAAAATTACATGGAACAAAGAAATCAAGCACCATCACGAAAAAATACATAACAACATGACAGCAATAAATTCATACTTGATAATTATGTACATAATTATATGTAAATATAATGTATGTATGCCATAATGTATGACATGTCATAATGTATGCTATTGTATGTAATGGATTAACTGCACCACTCAAGAGATGGAGAGTTGCAAACTGGGTAAGGAAACGTGACCCATCAATATGCTGTCTACAAGAGATTCATCTTAGATACAAAGACAAAAACAGACTAAAAATCAAAGATCTATCAAGCAAATGGTAATCTAAAAAGAGCAGGAGTGGCAATATGGATTTTTGATAAAATAGACTTTAAGACAAAAACCACCATAAGATACAAGGAAGGACATATATAATGATTAAAGGATTGTGATAGTTGGAGCTGTGTGTCAACTTGGCTGGACCCCAGTTCTGTGTGGTTGTTCCCATGATGGCATCAGATGACTGTGTTCTGAGTGGCCAGTCTGCCCAAGGGGAGTTTCCCTAGGGGTGTGGCCTGCTTGCAATGATATCCAAGGACAATCTGGAAGAACGGCATTCCTTAAGGAATTGGAACCCTGGTGTGCGAACTACAGACTTCCTTGAGTGAGCGGCCCACCGCTCGGCCTGGAGATCTCGGATTCATCTTTTGTTAGAATCAACAACCAGTATACTGCATGTCAGCTTGAATCTCTCGGTTCCCCTGTGCTTGCGGAAGCCAAGGTGGCCGCAAGCCCCATCTCCTCCAGAGATGGACTTTTCGGCTTGGACTTGTCGGCTTCTATATGCTTGTAAGCCATTTTCCTAAGATAAATTTCTCTCTCTCTCTCTAAATATATATATATATACTTTGCTGGTTTTTTGTGTTTCTCTAGAGAACCCAATCTAACACAAGGATCAACTGAACAAGAGGACATAACCATAAGAAATATCTATGCACCAATGACAGAGCCCCAAAATACATAAATCCTGACTTTAACAGAATTGACAAGACAAATAAATGACTCCACAGTCATAGTAGGAGACTTTAATATACCAGCTTTAATAAAAAGATAGAACTGGAAAGAAAATCAAGAAAGATGCTAAGGAACTAAACAATACAATCAACTAAAACTTGACCTTATAGACATCTACAGAGCACTTCACCCCCAAAAAGCACAATATACATTCTTCAGTGCATGTGGAACATTCTCTAGGATAGACCATATGCTAGGCCACAAAGCAAGATCAATAAATTTAAAAACAATGAAATATTGCAAAGCAGCTTCTCAGATCACAATGCTATAAAATTAGAAATCAACAATAGGAAGATCAATGGGAAAAAAGGAAACACATGGAAACTGAGTAACAACGTCCTTAAAAGTGACTGGGTAACAAATTGGTAAGGAAGAAGAAATAAAAAATGAAATTAAAATATTTCCTCAAATCAAATGAGAATGAAAATACAACATACCAAAATCTTTGGGAAACAGCAAAAGAGGTGTTCAGAGGACCATTTATAGCAATAAATGCACACATCAAAAAGGGAGAAAGACCCAAAATCAACACCTTAACTCAACATCTCCAGCAATTAGAAAAAGAGCAGGGAAAAAAAAAAGCCCACAATCACTAGAAGAAAAGAAATACTAAAGATTTCAGCAGAAATAAATAAAACAGAAAATAGAAAGACAACAGAAAAAATCAACAAGACTACAAGTTCGTTCTTTGAAAAGATTAACAAACTACTGGCAAACTTAACAAAGAAAAGAAGAAGAGACAAATAAGAAATGAAATGGCTAAAAATAAATAAATAAAGAAATGAAATGGCTGACATCACAACAGAACTAACCAAAATAAAAAGGATAATATCAGGATACTCTGAAGAACTATATGACAACAAATTTGAAATACTGTAAGAAATGGACAGACTTCTAGAAACACACTAACTTAACGAAAGTAACACAGACTGAGGTAGAAAATTTGAAAAGACCTGCAATAAAAGAAGAAATTGAACAGGTCATTAAAAAATTACCAACAACAAAAAAAAAGTCCTGGCCCTGACGGTTTCACCAGAGAATTCTCCCAATCATTCACACCAATCCTATTCAAACTATTCCAGAACAAAGAAAAGGATGGAATCCTCCCAAATTCATTTTATGAAGCAAGCATAACCCTGATATCAAAACCAGGCAAAGTCACCACTAAAAAGGAAAACTACAGACTAATATCCTTTGTGAATATACACACAAAAATCTTCAACAAAATCCTAGCCAATAGGCTTCAACAACAAATCCAAAAAATAATACATTATGACCAAGTGGGGTTCATATCAGGTATGCAAGCACAGCTGAACACTAGAAAAAGCATCAATGCAATCCAACATAGTTAAAAGAAAAGGATCACATGATCATATCAAGAGATGCAGGAAAGGCATCTGATAAAATCCAACACCCATTCCTGATAAAAACTCTCAGAAAAACAGGAATAGAAGGGAAATTCCTTAACATAATAAAGGGCATATATACAAGGCTAAGAGCTAACATTATTCTCAATGGAGAGAGACTGAAACCATTCCCCTTGTGAGTAGGAACCAGACAAGGAGGCCCTCTATCACCACTTCTATTCAACACTGGATTGGAAGTCCTAGCCAGGAAGGCAAGAAAGGGAAATCAAAGGCATCCAAATTGGTAAGGAAGAAGTCAAACTACCTCTATTAGCTGACGATATCATCCTATACCTAGAAAACTCAAGAGACTCAGTCAAAAATCTACTGGAACTAATTGAAAGATTTAGCATCGTAGTAGGATACAAGATCAACATTCAAAAATCAGTTGGATTCCTCTACACCAGCAATGAGATTGGTGAAAAAGAAATAAGGAAATCACTACTATATACAATAGCTAGCAGACAGATAAAATACTTGGGAATAAATCCTATCAGGAACACAAAAGACCTATACAAAGAAAACTACAAAACACTCCTTCAAAAAACTATTAAAATATCTACATAAATGGAAGAACGTATCATGCTAGTGGATAGGAAGATTGAACACTGTGAAAATGTCAACACTACCCAAAGCAATCACACATTCAATGCAATCTCAATCCAGATTCCATCAACATTCTTTAAGGACATGGAAAAGCCAATCACTAATTTTATATGGAAAGGAAAGAGACCTCAGATAAGCAAAGCACTATTGGAGAAGAAGAACAAAGTAGGTCTCACTCCCAGATCTCAAAACCCACTACTATACAGCCACAGTTGTCAAAACAGCCAGGTATTGGTACAATGACAGACACAAAGACTTTGTTGTTGTTGTTGTTAAGTGCCGTTGAGTCGTTTCCGACTCATAGTGACCCCATGCACAGCAGAACGAAACAGTGCCCGATCCCGCGCCAGCCCCACAAATCCCTGCTATACTCGAGCCCATCATCGCAGCCACCGTATCAATCCATCTCCTTGAAGGCCTCCCCCTCTTTCGTCG
>NW_006921679.1:825771-826932 GCF_000298275.1 Orycteropus afer afer
ATATCTCAGGTTGTTAATGATTCTTCCTCCAATCCTGATACCACATTTTTCTTCATATAGTCCAGCTTCTCGGATTATTTGTCTCAGCGACACAAAGACTAGTGGAACAGAATTGAGAACCCAGAAACAGAACCACTGACCTATGGCCAGTTGACCTTTGACAAAGGGCCAAATCCATTAAATGAGGAAGAGAGACTCCTTTAACCATTTAACAAATAGTGCTAGCAAAAGTGGATATCCATTTATAGAAAAATGAAACAAGATCCATAACTCACACCATATACAAAAATTAATTCTAGATGGATCAAAGACTTAAATGTGAAACCAGAAACTATAAAGTTCACCAAAGAAAAAAACAGGGGCAAACTTGTTGTTGTTGTTGTTGTTATGTGCCGTTGAGTCAGACCTGACTCATAGTGACCCTTCCTTGGGTTTCCGAGGCAGTATCACTATGAAAGTAGATTGCCCCATCTTCCTTCCGAGGAGCGACTGGTGAGTTTGAACCGCCAGCCTTCTGGTTAGCAGTCAAGTGCCTCAGGCACTATGCTACCAGAGCTCCTGGGGCAAACTTAGGGGTCCTAATTTATGGAATAAACAGACTATAAAGCATAACCCCAAATGCACAAACAGCAAAGATAAACTAGATTATTAGAATCTTTCAAAAATTAAGTTATTTGCGTCAAAAGACATCTCCGAAAGAGTAAAAAGAGGACCTACAGATTGGGAAAAAAATATTTGGCAATAACGTACCCGATAAAAGTCTTATTTCTAAAATATACAGAAGACTCCAACACTTCAACATCAAAAAGACAATCATATTAAAAAATGGTTGGCGTTGTTATTAGGTACTGTCAAGTCATTTCCGACTCATAGCGACCCCATGCACAGCAGAACGAAACATCACCCGATCCCGCACCAGCTCCACGATCCTTGCTATATTTGAGCTCACTGTCACAGCCAATGTGTCAATCCATCTCGTTGAAGGTCTTCCCCTCCTTCGTTGACCCTCCACCTTACCAAGCATGACATCTGTGATGGTGATGTTTGTATGTCAACTTGGCTAGGCCTGACTGAGTGGCTGGGCAGCTGGATGTAGTATTCCCCATGATGAGACTGGTAATCAACTCCATGGTGGAATCTACTGGGAGCAGTTGAGTAGCT
>NW_006921679.1:837251-846503 GCF_000298275.1 Orycteropus afer afer
AACATACATACACATGGATATATACACATGATATATGAATATATATACATACATATGTATATGCAAACACATGTGTATTATGTATGTTGTTGTTAGGTGTCATTGAGTCGACATTCCCAGGATGTCCATAGATATACTATATATATATATATATATATACACACACACACACACACACATATATATACACACACACACACACACACATATATATACATGTATACAAATATGCAAGGAGCTCTGGTGGCATAGTGCCTAAGGCATCTGACTGCTAACCAGAAGGCTGGTGGTTCAAACCCACCAGCCACTCCGTGAAAGAAGTGGAAATTTACTTCTCTAAGGATTTACTGCCTCGGAAACCCAAAGAGGGTCACTATGAGTCAGAACTGACTCAATGGCAGTGAGTTAGGTTTTAGTTTTATACATAAATACATACATATACATAATACATACATAATACATGTGTGTGTGCGTATACCAAAGATTATTAGTGGTTACCAGAACCAGAGGAGGGGGAAAGAGAAAGCTTTTGTTTGTGATACATTGAATTCATGCTAATGGTATTTATGTTAATAGTGGTGGAAAATTGGAATATTTTGGAAAAAGATAGCAATAATAATGGCACACCATGAAAAGTGTCATCAATGTCCTTAAGCTGTAAATATGGAAGTTGTTATGTTGGTAAATGTCTTGGTATGTATGTATTCAGCACAATCAAATTAAAAAAAAAAAAAAGGAAATTAAATAAAACAAAACCTTATAGACTCGGTGGAAACTGGTTTGGTTTTTGGGTTTGTCCAGCTGAGATTGAATTATTCAAGACTTTTTTTCACTCCCATAGAAATCAATGCAATGATAAAAGGGTAGGTAGTACAAGCAGAACAAGAAACCGAAACCAAACCCACTGCCATCTAGTTGATTCTGACTCCTAGCTACCCCCATTGGATTTCCAAGGCTGTAAATCTTTATGGAAGTAGATTCCCTTATCTTCCTCCTGCAGAGTAGCTCGTGGGTTTAAACCACTGGCATTCTGGTTAGCAACCACATGCCTTACTCCTAGCCCACCAGAGCTCCTTAAGCAGAACAAAGAAGGGATACAATTCAAAGACAGTTAATATGAGTTACTTGATTTGCTTTAGTTACAAGTGATTTAGGTGACAACAACTTATACAAGTAATGAGAGATTAATTTTTAAAATACAATTTGGCTTTTCTTTAACTCTGCTGGTTGATTTTAATTAAATAAGTGAAAATGAGCCACAATTGTGTGGGAGAAAAAAGTCATTATTCACCATCTATTGACTGTCCACCAGTCAGAGGCACTGTGCTAGGTGCAACAAATGAGAAAATAAATAATCTTAATCTCACTTATAAGATAGTTTATTACTGAAGAGACTTGGCAAAGTCTTTTCAAATGACTTCAAAGGTATTTTCTAAACAATCTGATTTGTTTAGAAACATGGAAATAAAAATATTCGTTGAAAATCAAAAGTTTTCAAGCAAGAGGCCACTGGGACCACTTTTCACTGAGGTCATCAGGTAGTAAGTGGCTTGTCTCTGCATCCTTCTAATGGACATGTGTATGTCATAGGAGTGAAGGCAAGACAGACTACATAAAACTTTGGGACTTGGTCTTTAGATGCTCTCAATTCTAGTCTCTTCTGATACAAATTCCACTTGTATTAGACATGAAAATACCATAGATGTAGTGGTAGCAAAACGTGGTGGGTTTTCCTATCTGTTCTATGGATATAAGTTTCATTATCTAATCATTCTTCACACTTTGCATCATATTTTAGTATGAGGTAAAACATCCAGAATTGTATGATTATTCAAATGGCGGTCCAAGTAGCCCTTCTCAGCACAAACATGTAGTAGGCATGTATGACTCACTCTTCTTTACCTCCTTAAACAAATATATTACCTCCCCCACCCTAAACCACTCTTTTTAAAACAAATAAAAAAAAATTGTAGTGAAAATATACCTAGTAAAACATATGCAAACTCAACAACTTCTGTGTGTACAATTCAGTGACAATGATGATATTTTTTATGTTGTTTAAGCATTCCCTCTATCCTTTTCCAAATCATTCTGGTATCATTGACATGAATTCAATGCCCCCTAAGCAAAAACTTCCCCTTTCCCCCTCCCTCTCTCTCACCCTTAGTAACCATTAATAATTTTTGGTTATTACATGTTTGCTTATTTCATATAAGTGAGATCATATAATATCTATCCTATTTGTTACAGACTTATTTCACTCAGCATGATGAATTTAAACTACTCATACTCAGAAAGAGAAATTTCCCTGCTCTTAATTCTAGGACCTATCCCCAGACCATGTCAATGTGGATTACACTTCAACACGCTGGTGTTGTTGTTATATGCCATCGAGTTGGACTCGACTTATAGCGACCCCTCCTTGGGTTTCCGAGGCAGTATCACTACAGAAGTAGATTGCCCCATCTTCCTTCCGAGGAGTGACTGATGGGTTTGAACTGCCAGCCTTCTGGTTAGCAGTCAAGTGCCTTAGGCACACGCTACCAGAGCTCCTAAGTATTACACTTCAACATAAAGAAAACAAAAATCCTCACAACTGGACCAATAAGCAGCATCATGATAAATGGCAAAAAGATTGAAGTTGTCAGGGATTTCATTTTACTTGGATCTACAATCAACATCCATGGGAACAGCAGTCAAGAAATCAGACATCATATTGCACTGGGCAAATCTGCTGCCAAACAAAGACCTCTTCAAAGTGCTAAGAAGCAAAGATGTCAATTTGAAGTGTAAGTTGCACCTAACCCAAGCCATGGTATTTTCAATTGCCTCATATGCATGTAAAAGTTGAACAATGAATGAGGAAGACTGAAGAAGAGTTGAATTGTAGTGTTGGCAAAGAATACAGAAAATACAATGGTCTACCAGAGGAACAAAAAAATCTGTCCTAGAAGAAGTGCAGCTGGAATGCTCCTTGGAAGTGAGAATGGCCAGACTTCACCTGACCCACTTTGGTCATGTTGTCAGAGGGACCATTCCCTAGATATCATGCTTGGAAAAGTGGAGGGTCAGTGAAAAAGGGGCACACCCTCAATGAGATGGATTAATACAGTGACTGCAATGGGCTCTATATAGCAGGGATTGTGAAGATGATGCACAATCCATTAGTGTTTCATTCTGCAGGGTTGCTATGAGTTGGAGCTGACTCAATGGCACCTAACAACAACAATCTTAGATGAAGGTGTGCATGACCCAAGCCATGGTATTTCCAATTATCTCATACACATAGAATATAATCAGGGCTGTATTTTCATTCTCATTGACTTGTCTTCACTTTCTCAACTTCAACTAGAACTTGCAGTTGAGCACCTGACAGTCTGTTCCTCAGTCAACACCTTTGATGAAATTGAGCTTCTCTATTGCATTTTTCCACAGATGTAGTCAATCAGATTTCTGTGTATCCCATCTGGTGAGGTACACACGTATGGTCGCCATTTATGTTGCTGAGAAAAGATATTTACAGAGAGATTTCCAGTAAGATGGTGGAAAAGGCAGACAAGCTACACAGATCATCTCCAACAAAGAAAAGAGAAACTAATTGACAGAGATACAGAAGATAATCCTGGAGTCCTGAGCTTTGAAAGGAAATATATAGAAGTGGATTAGGCACCAGCTAGTGGAAAAACCTGAACGAAAACAGTGAGTATGGAGACGGTCAGAGCAGCAGAGCTACTGTGATGGGACCAACAGCCTGAATATTTCCAAGTGGTGTTGAGATCTGAGAACTGATATAAAGATCAGGCCTGGTCACCATGGGCTGCAGGGACAGCTACGCTGGTGATCTATGACTTCTTGTTGCTGTTATGTGCCATGGAGTTGGCCCTGACTCATAGCGACCCCTCCTTGGGCTTCTGAGGCGGTATCACTACAGAAGTAGATTACCCAACCTTCCTTCTGAGGAGTGACTGATGGGTTTGAATCACCAGCCTTCTGGTTAGCAGTCAGGTGCCTTAGGCACTATGCTACCAGAGCTCCTGACCTATGACTAGGAAGGAAAATAGCAAGGGAGACAACCTGAGCTGTGGACTTTTGGCTGTCCAGAGGGCACAGCCATTTTGATTATTTACAAGTGGCAGCTATTTTGGATATTTAAAGTGACGGAGGGCACAATCATTTTGAATGTTTAAAAGCGGTGGCCATTTTGGATATTTAAAGTGACCGAGCGTGCAGCAAGTTTGAATGTTTATAAGCGGTGGCCATTTTGGATTTTAAAGTGACAGCATTCTCATTTGTATTCCAAGAACCTAAGAATAGGCTCTGTTTGCGAAGGATGGCAGGGACATACTGGAGGCACACAATGGGAAAGGAGACAGATGGTGAGTGTATAAGTGCTGCCAACTAATGAATAGAGGAGCACAACACAGTACCCTGCTTATGTAGACAACATACAAAGAAAACAAAAACTGTGGGCAAGTCACTACAACACACAATCACCAATCAAATATAAACACAAAAATGTCACAATGCCTTGGAGACAACAGAGTATCACAGGCCACACAAAGAAGCAAGATAAAGCAGGAGAAAAAAGGGACCTGGATACAGACCCAAACACAACCTTGAGGAAAATGCAGCATTGGAACTCCCTGATAAGGAATTCAAAAGAATTATATTTAGGTACCTTCAACAAATTGAGAAACAGATCATGGAAAGCACTGACAAAATGGAGGAAAACCCAGAGAAACCCTAGAACAATTTGGAAGGACAATACAAAAATAAAATGACAAAATAAATGAAAAATTAGAAATGATACAAAATCTACAGATAGAAATCCAGAAGATGAATACTAAGTTCTCAGAAATAGATAAGACATTGAATGGGCAAAGGAGCAGAATTGAATCAATGGAAGACAGAATTAGTGAGAGTAAAGGCAAATACCTCAATACTTCTTTGGAAAGGGATCAATCAGGAAAAAGATCAAAAGACAATGAAGAAAGCCTAAGGTTCACATGGGATACCATCAAAAGTAATAACCTATGTGTCATCGGAATTCCAGAACAGGAAGAAACAAATAAAACCACAGAAAAAATTGTTGAAGATTTGTTGGAAGAGAATTTTCCTGGTATGATGAAAGATAAGAATATATCCATTCAAGAAGTCCAACAAATCCCAAACAGGATAGACCCCAAAAGCAAATCACCAAGACATATTATTATCAAACTCACCAAAACCAAAGACAAAAAAAGAATCTTGAAAGCAGTATGGGAAAAATGAAAAGTTACCTAAAAGGGGAAATTGTAGCCAATGTCATGATTCAAAGTGTATGTGAGCTGCTGTATGGAAAGTGAATTTGCTCTGTAAACTTTCACCCAAATCACAATAAAAATTAAAAAATAGAAAAAAGGTATTTGCAATGAGTAAATCGTTGGCCTTGCAAAATTCTATCATGCGATCTCTGAAGTCATTTCTATCAACAAGGCTATATCTGATGCTTCTTCTGTTTTCTACTTTCACATTCCAATCACCAGTTGCATCTTGATTGCATGTTTGATCAATCTCAGACTGCAGAAGTTGGTGTAAATCTTCAATTTCTTTATCTTTGGCTTTAGTGGATGGTGCATAAATTTCAATACTAGTCATATTAACTAACTGGTCTTCCTTGTAACGTTATGGATATTATTCTATCACTGACAGCACTGTACTTCAGGATAGATCTTGAAATGTTCTTTTTCACTATGAACACAATGCCATTCCTCTTCAGTTTGTTATTCTCAGCATACTAGACCACATGACTGTCCAATTCAAAACAGTCAATGCCAGTCCATTTCAGCTCACTAATGTACAGACTATCAATTTTTACATGTCCCATTTAATTTTTCACAATTTCCAATTTCCCTAGTTCATACTTCATGCATTCCATGTTCCAATTATTAATGGATGTTTACAGATCTTTCTTCTCATTTTGAGTTGTGCCACACTGGCAAATGAGGGTCCCCATAGCTTTACTCCATCCACATCATAAAGGTCGACTCTAAGGAGGCAGCTCTTCTTCCTCAGTTGAATTTTCAGTGCCTTCCAACCTTAGGGGCTCATCTTATGGCACTATATCAGACAATATTCTACTACTATTCATAAGGTTTTTAGTGGCAAATTTTTTCAGAAGTAGACCGCAACATCCTTCTTCCTAGTCTGTCTTAGTCTTGGAAGCTTCACTGAAACCTGTGTTACCATTCATGACGCTGATGGTATTTGAAATACAGGTGGCATAGCTTCCAGTACGACAGCAACACACAAGCCACTAGAGTATGACAAGCTCCATGAGAGCCAACATATGACCTTGATTATATCCCACCTCCTGAGGGAGCAGGAGCAAACAGAAAAAGGGAACACTGCATCATTTAAAATCAAGAAGGAAGTGTGTCAGGTTGTATGCTTTCACCATACTTATTCAATCTGTATGCTGAGCAAATAATCCAAGAAGCTGGACTATATGAAGAAGAACATGGCATCAGGATTGGGGGAAGAATCATTAACAACCTGTGATATGCTGATGACACAACTTTGCTTGCAGAAACTGAGGATGACTTGATGTCCTTACTGATGAAGATTGAAGAATACAGTCTGCAGTATGGATTACATCTCAATATAAAGAAAACGAAAATCCTCACAACTGGACCTATAAGCACCTTCATGATAAATGGAGAAAAGACTGAAACTGTCAAAAACTTCAGTGGCTTGGTTCTACAATCAATGTCAACAGAAGCAGCAGTCAGGACATCAGATGACATGTAGCACTGGACAAACTGGCTGCAAAGGACCTCTTTGAAGTGCTGAAGAGCAAAGATGTCTCCTTGAGGACTAAGGTGCACCTGACACAAGCCATGGTATTTTCAATTGCCTCGTATGCACGTCAGAGCTGGACAATGAATAAGGAGGACCGAAGAAGAGTGGATACTTTTGAGCTGTGGTGTTGGCAAAGAATGCTGAAAGTACTGTGGACTGCTAAAAAACTAACAGGTTTGTCCTGGAGGAAGTGCAGCCGAATGCTCCTTGGAGGCAAGAATGGCCACATATTTTGTTCATGCTGTCAGAAGGGACCATTCCCTAGAGAAGGATGCCATGCTTGGTAAGGTAGAAGGTCGATGAAAGAGGGGAAGGCCCTTAATGAGATGGATTTACACGGTGGCAGTGGTGATGGACTCAAGTATAGCAAGAATCATAGAGCTGGCTTAGGACTGGGTGGTGTTTCATTCTGCTGTGTCGGAGATGACTTGATGGCACCTAACAACAACAACATATCCCACCTGAAATTACAGACCTGAAGAATAGCTTTGATTAATGAGCACCAATGACCAAAGATCAGAGGAGTTGTGGGATGACATCAAGGACATCATACATGAAGAAAGCAAAAAGTTCATTAAAAATACAGCAAAAGGTTCATTAAAAATACAACAAAGAAAGGAAAGACCAAAATGGATGTTAGAAGAGACTCTGAAACTTGCTCTTGAAAGGAGAGTAGCTAAAGCAAATGGAAGAAATGACAAGATAAAAGAGCTAAACAGAAGATTTCAAAGAGCAGCTCGAAAAGACAAAGTCAATTATTATAATGAAATGAGCAAAGACCTACAGTTAGAAAAACCGAAAGGGAAGAAAACACTCAGCATTTCTCAAACTGAAATAACTGAAGAAAAAATTCAAACCTCAAGTTGCAATATTCAAAGATTCTATGGGCAAAATATTGAATGATGCAGAAAGCATCCATCAAAAGATGTGCCTGACCAAAGCCATGGTATTTTCAATAACGTCATATGCATATGAAAGCTGAACAATGAATAAGGAAGACTGAAAAAGAACTGATGCATTTGAATTGTGGTGTTGGGGAAGAATACTGAAAATACCACAGACTGCCAGGAGAACAAACAAATTTGTCTTGGAAGAAGTACAGCTGGAAGACTCCTTAGAAGTGAGAATGGCTAGATTTCATCTCACATACTTTGGTCATAATGTCCAAAGAGACCAGTCCCTAAAGAAGAATATCTTTTTGGGAAAGTAGAGGGTCACTGAAAAAGGGCAGGACCTTCAATGAGACTGACTGACACAATGGCTTACAATGGGCTCAAGCATAGCAAAGATTGTGAGGATGGTGCAGGACCGGGTAGTGAGTGGTTCATTTCATTGTGAGTCAGAACTGACTTGATGATACCTTGATGACAACAACAACAACAACAAAGTAGAGGGTCAGCAAAAAAACAAGATGACTCTCAATGAGACCTGTTACAGTGGCTTTACCAATCAGCTCAAAAATAGCAACTATTGTGAGGATGGTGCAGGACCGGGTAGTGAGTGGTTCATTTCATTGTGAGTCAGAACTGACTTGATGATACCTTGATGACAACAACAACAACAACAAAGTAGAGGGTCAGCAAAAAAACAAGATGACTCTCAATGAGACCTGTTACAGTGGCTTTACCAATCAGCTCAAAAATAGCAACTATTGTGAGGATGGTGCAGGATTGGGCAGTGTTTTGTTCTGTTGTGCATAGGGTAATTATGAGTCCTTATATTACCTTCCAAAAACAGGTTTCCCAAAATCATGATGCTGCTCTGTACCTAAGTAAGTCCCAGTTCTTCAGAGTAGCCTTGATGGTCCTCTATAACCCAACTATTACCTCTTAAGTATCTCCTACTGCCCCCAGGTATGTGTCTCTCTCAGTCAAGTGGCTCTTCTTATTTCACATATCTCATGCTTGTTCTTGAGGTAGTGTCTTTTGTACACATTTCCCCAACCTTAAACACTACCCATAAACCCAACAACTCAACTAGATCCTATCCAGTCTAGTCCCAGCTTCTCTGTGTGATGTGTCTTTCACATAAACCTTTGAGGATCCAGTGATGCTATGGATTTGGTCACCATCATACACTCTAATATTTACTATAGCTGAAGTTAAATTAGCTTTATCATACTAACTTGGCTGTCTTGGCCCTCAAAAGCCATGATGAGCTCATAGGGGGTCCTCAAGAGTCATTCACTGAGTAACACTTGAATCTCCTCTCTGGTTAGCATTTCCTTGTGTTAATAATATTTTAAAAATATGTACTGAGAACTTGCATGACAATTTGGAACTCACTGTCAGATACGTGCCATCATGTGTTCCTATAAGTCTGCGCAGTTAATTACAATGAGTGAGTGAAGAGGAACAACAAAGGAAGGTGTTTAAAATCAGACCTACCAAATCAGAATCTTCATCTTAACAA
>NW_006921679.1:851073-874666 GCF_000298275.1 Orycteropus afer afer
GGGTTTGAACCACCAGCCTTCTGGTTAGCAGTCAAGTGCCTTAGGCACTATGCTACCAGAGCTCCACAAATTACACTATATAGAAAATCCAATGAGTTTTTGGATAAAATTCTTTTTTAAAATGCTAGGACTCCACAACTCTGTCAATATATTAAAAACCATTGAAGTGCAGAGTTTAAATTGGCAAATTGCATGGTATGTGAATTATATCTCAATAAAGCTATTTTTAAAAAATACCAGTGGAGTAGTCTCAATGTATTTATTGCCCCTGAAAAACAGTAAGATGCAATCAGTTCTTAAGGCTTAAAATACTCACAGGATGAGCCACAATGCATTGCTTTACATGCGTCAAACCAGCAAACAGCTTGGAAGGCAAGAGGCAAGAGCTTGAGCTGCTTATGACAACTTTATCATCAACGATGTGATCCAACTGGGCAAAAATCTTCTTCTTCAATTCTAGGTTTTCGGGAACACATTCCTGAAAAGGACACATTAATTTACTATTCATGATCACTTTAGTCAGGCACCAAGCAAACTGTTTCAGGTTTGATTAACTCTGAAAATGAACCAATGAGGAAAACCACTAGCAATATGTAAGAGCAGCCAAAGGTTGCCAAAAAAAAAAAAAAAGACAAAATGGTGATAACTGTGGAATCCACATGATGAGTACATGGGAATCTGTTGTCTTTTCTACGTGTGGGCAGATCTGAAAATTTTCATAATAAAAATGCCTGCCAACCATATGGAGGTGGATTCTACAAACAGAATACACAACAGCACCTCAGGCAAAGTGGTGTGAACATTAATAATCACTGTAGTCATTTCTTTTCTCTATCTGTCCTGACCATCAGATCAACTTATCTCCACAGAAAAATCTTATCTTCATGCAATGATTAAACGTTTACATCCATAATTCCCACAAGGCTTCCTGAGAACTCATTTCTAATTGGAAGTCCTTTTGTAAAAGACCTTTGTTTCTAAATATCTAACGTCACTTTAAAAGGAGGAAGGGAGCGGCATAGAGAACAAATTTGGATTAAATACCGCAGATAACAACCTCTGAATTCTAATTGCAAAGCTAGAGGTGGGAGTGAGAAGACATTCTCAAAACCCCAGATCATCCACAGGTGAGACGTTTTCCTGGGAACATGAGGACAAAGTTGTCCTGCCCTGTTGTGGTGAAAGCAGAAAGGTGAAGACAGTTCAGCTCTAGTGTTTTGGAAATACTAGAGGCGTCTTTCCCCTCCTGCCTCCAACATCTCTAGGAAATCACAGCAGGAAGCACTCTTACCCAACATGGGCCCTCGCATACACGGATGCCACAGGCACAGGTTGGCAGTATGAATGCCCAGCGTTTGTTGGTGCTTTTGGCACAATGATTCTCAGTATGACTCAGTAGCCACCCACATCCGCATCAACTGGGTGCTTGTTAAAAATGCAAATTCTTATCTCAAACCAATAGAATCAGAATCTCTGAGGGTGTGCCCAGGCATCTTGATAATTCCAGTTCCTACTAAAGTTTTGAGAACCACTGTTCTGAGATGTGGATCCAAAGTGTGGTTACCCAATACTCTCAGCGTGGTGGTGTGCTACAAATACGTCTTCAAGGATCTCCTCTCCACACTATTGCCTGGGCACCCTCCATCCTACACTCAGGATACTAACCAAGTATCCCTGAGGGGTAACACGGAGAATATTAAGGATATTAGCACTGTGATAATTTCATGATTTCTAGCCTTATGATAAGGAGTTCAGGTGGCACAGTGTCTAAAGCATTTGACTGTTAACCAGAAGGTTGGCAGTTCAAACCCATCAGCCGCTTCACGGAAGGAAGATTGTGGCAATCTACTTCTGTAAAGATCTACTGCCTGGGAAACCCAATGAGGGTTGCTATGAGTCAGAAATGACTCGATGGTCATGGATTTGTTTTTTTGGGGGGAGGTTTTAACCCTATGATACTCATGACTGCTTCTGGCCAATCTCACTGAAGCGTTACTCAAACTTACAGATCATGTAAGTTAATGAAAATAGTTAAATAACAGTAGATAACCAGAAGTGTGCAAAAGTGGACATTCTATGCTGAAGTACTACTAGTAATGATGCCAGAATCACCCCTCAAAAATAAAGAAAATATTTTCCAGTCTGATGTAATAATATCTGATAGTTACTATTTAATACATTGGAATCAGCTGTGTAAATATTATGACATGAATCCTACTTCTATATCATCTACAATTAAAAATAAAGATCAAAACTTTTACTTTAAGGGCCAATATCCTGCTGGTTTATACTTTAAAAAATATTAAAATATACTCACACTATGCAACGTTTTATTAAGAACAAAAGGTCATATAAGTAGCGCATCTCAAAGACAGGAAAAAAAATGGAGTCATTTGAGCACTGTAAAGCCCATTGTGCTAAATTCCCTTATCAAAAAAAAAGAGCTACAGTACTTGGCTAGTTGTATTGAGTAATTCCTGGATCAGTTAAGCCTGCAAGTTGGGTTAAGTTTAAATGAAGCCTTGTAGTAAAGCCAGAGACTAAGAATGATGCGGATATCATTTAAGCTAATAAAAGAGCACTCGTGAATAGCCTCATTGTGAGCCTGTCATACAGATTCCCCCTGAAATTCTAGGCCTTTCTTCAGATCACTTGATTATCAAAGAGGCAAGAAAACTTGAACCAGAGGAAACCCAAACCTGCTACAATGACTTAAGAGGGGTTTTTTTTTTTTTTTTAATGGCACATTTGCTTGAAGTTTTGTTGTTGTTGTTGTTGTGTTAATAGTAATTCAATTGTGTTTAATTTGCTGGGCTAGAGTTATAATGCCTCTGTCCATGTCAACCCTTGAATTCATTTCTTTGCTATTCATAAGTGACTCAAAACGTCTTGTTTGAGAAAGGGATTCTGAAAGACTAATAATCAGCACCTTCATCTTTGCAGTTGATTACAAAGCCAAGAGAGGCTACAGCCATCCTCTTTGCCCTAAAGAGGCTGGGAGGAAAGGCAGGGAAGAACAGCAAACAATGAAATAACTGAGAAGTTCACCACAACATAGCTTTGCTGTCTCTAAACCACAGCAGTGTGACCAGGTGAGAATCCATCCTATGCATTTTCAACTGAACTGTGGGAGTCATTCCCTACAGAAGGCAATTAGCTTGACTTTACTTAATTAATAAGGTATTTGGCTGTTGTTTTTGTTATGTGCCATCAAGTAGAAGGTATTTGGCTGGTAACCAGAAAATCAGTGGTTCAAATCCTCCAGCGCTCCACAGAAGGAAGATGGGATGATGATCTACTTCCTTAAAGATTTATGGCCTCAGAAACCCAATAAGGGTCGCTATGAGTCAGAATCGACTTAACGGCAGTGAGTTTGGTTTTCTGAGTGTTACTTAATTAAACTTCACCTGTATCTTTCAAAGTTCAAACTTTACCTGTATCTTTCAAAGCAGTGATTTTTGTTTGCTTTGGGTTTTATTTGTTTTGAAGCAGACACAACACATATATTCTCATGCACAACCACTATGACAGGTATGCCCAGATTTCGACAAAACAAAATTTTCGAGTGAAGTAAACCACAATGAAACTTCCCAATAGTTAGAACTAGTAATCAAAAAATCATCTAAAAAAAAAAAAAGAAAGAAAGAAAAGGAAAGTAAAAAAAGCTTACTCATCTCAAACCAAACCCAACGCTATTAAGTTGATTCTGATTCTTAGTGACTCTATCGGACAAAGCAGAACTGCCCCATAGGGTTTCCAAGGCTGTAAGTCTATAGAAGCTGGCTCCTTCATTTTTCTCTCATGGAGTGGCTGGTGGGTTTAATCCACTGACCACCTGGTTAGCAGTCAAATCTATTAACCACTGTGCTACCACAGCTCCTTTTACTCATCGCAAGCAGTGTCAAATAGCTGAAAGTAGAGTTAAGTTTAAATACTTGCTTTTTTCTTTTACTGCAGTATGTCTTCTGATGTGGAATTTAAAATCAAAAGGTAAGGCTTTCACACAGATGTAAATCCTGTTGATTAGGAACGAACCCTATCATTAAGGCAGGCTAAGAATGTGAATATCATGCATCGTAAAGCCTGTAACCAACACCTACCTTATTGAGACTCTTTGTATCAGATCTCCCCAGATCTCGTGCCCTAGGTGAGGAAATTTTTAACAATCTATGGGAGCTCTGGTGGTGTAATACCTAAGGCATTTGATTGCTAACCAGAAGGCTGGAGGTTCAAACCCATCAGCCACTTCTCAGAAGGAAGATTGGCCAATCTACTTCCGTAGAGATACTGCCTCGAAAACCCAAGGAGGGGTCCTTATGAGTCACAATCGACTCCATGGCAGTGAGTTTGGTTTTTTGGTATTCTTGAAAACATACATCATGCCATTATTTTGATTGGTCATAACGTATTCCCACATACCTTGTAATTATGTCCATTTAGCCAAGTAATTGATTCCAGTGTATTAGTTTATTAAAACAATCAATAATGTTAATAACCATGCTTCACTTTGTCCTGTCTTTAAGTGACCTCAATCACTATAAATCAATCAGACTGTATTTTGTAGTTCCTTGTACAGCACATTAACTGTGTGAGATTTGTACTCCTCTCTTGGATTCTTGAGCATCAAATTTTGAAGTTTTCATGATTCTCCACTTGAATCTGATTTTAGCTTCAATAAATCTCTTTGGTTTTTATTTGACAGAGTTAGCGAGTCATATCTCTAGTACATTTGGCATAGTTGGCAGGATTTGGAGATGTCTTCCCTGGCAAACCCCAAGGAGGAATTGAAAAACTGAAGTCAGGTGCTGATCTGTGCCCTCCTGCTTTCTGACCCCTGGGGGCCTGTCCAGATGTGAGCGCTTCCAAATGGAGCCCTGAGCATTTCTGTGTGGCTCTTTGGGATTTATCAAAGTCATTCTCCATTTCCCTTTCTCATATGTGGTTGAAAACATTTGTTGAAGGTTTGTATTTTCAATTGTGGTTTGGGTGTTACAGGCTACTGGCTTTATCCTGTTGAATGTGTTCATGCTGACCTTTGTTCTCTGTTTACCTGTTTCTGATTCATGGTTTAAACAGCTGTCTACTAAGATGCTTTTGCAACTTACTCCACAAAAATGAAGGGCAGAAATCAATCTTTAAGGGCCACAAGGGTGGTTGGCAGCCATGGGACAGTTAAAGACTCCTGTGTCAGGATAAACTGGACATGGGCTGGGTCAGAGCTATAGGCTGCCCACTGGTCAGAAGCAAATGCCCATGCAATGAAAGGAACCTACTGGTACAAGCAAACTACAGCCCAAACCCACAGCAAAATTCATGATAGGTTTTTATCAGACCCTGAATATGCTGAAGTTCTCATTTGAGAAGCTCTTTTGAGCTTTTGGTCTTTTGCTTCTGTTTGTCTTGTTTCTGTCCACAGTCTGCATATTTTGTAGAAATTTTAAGGTGACAAGTCTCCAATTTAGCAGGAAAAAAATGCATTAATCCCTATGGAAACCTTTTCTTTTTGTTTCTTTAAGGGTGCATCAGGCATGTACAGGTTTTTGGTAAGAGGGGGGGAATGCACCTCAAAAGATCACAGCAGATCCCCCCCATTGGGCCTGTTTGTTTTACGATTTAAAATTCTGGCCCCAGTACAGTTCAATATCTTGGAAGGTGGCATGCACTTACTAAAGAAAGTCTTAAGGATCAGTGGCCAATTTGGGGAAGTTTTGAGCTCACAGAGTTAACTTTTTTTGCATAGTAAACTAGAGGCTAAAAGCTCCAGGACTAATCAGAACCAGTGAGAAGCCTATTTTAATTGTTTTTTTGAAACTTCCAAGAGAAAAAACTACAAAAGATTTGTCTCACTACAGGGCACACACACAGAGAAAAACCCACACTCACTACCATCGAATCAATTCCAACTCAGGGATGCCCGCTGAGTTTCCAAGGTGGTATATCTTTACAGAAGTAGACTGCCCCATCTTCCTCCTCTGGAGCAGCTAGTGAGTTTGAACCACCAACCTTCTGGTTAGCAGTCAAATGCCTTAGGCACTGCAACACAGGTGAAGGCAAATAAGTATTGATTTGCAGGATGCACTGGGATACTGGAAAGGGCACTGTGAATGAAGGTCCACTACAGTAAACTGAGTAGTCTCAGGGGGAATATTAGCAAGGAACAAATGAAGGTTAGGAACTACAGGGAACTACAGAATATCAATGCAATTAATGGCACAGAAGTCCTGTGCAAAATGCCATCCCCAGTTTCCAGGTTTCCTTGTAGAAAACACAGTAGTATTACAAGGGTAGTGCAAAGGATGATGTGTCTTTTGGCTAAGAAGTCCAGGACCACAGGTTTCAATCTTTCCCTAGCTTCCTATTTAAGAGTATTGGGAAATCTTAGGCAGCGGTTTAGAATAATCTATTTAGATTTTAATGGTCTCAGCAGGTTGGATCCAACCAATGTCAGTGGAAGATATAGTCCACAGTGTTTCTAGTACCACAGAGAGACAGTCAGGAATGGTGATCTGGGTCAATGTGTCCTCCTGTAAGGGCATGGTAAGCCCCTGGGAGAAACAGAGGGTGTCTTCATTGACTATAGGTTCTTTTACCTTGGATTGGGAAGCACTAGGTATCTCTAAAAGTATCTCTCCTTGTTCAATAAATTGCAAATGACAGTTCCACCTTTATAAGATATCCCTTCCTAACCAATTAGCAGGGGTATTTGAGCTTAATAAAAATGGATGCATATCCTCAATATGTTCCAAAGAGACTGTGGCTGGTTAGCAATGAATTAAAGTCTGTTCATGATTTGAAACCCCTACAACTTTAAAAGTTTTTGTACTATGGTGGTAGTGGTGTTGTTTGTGCTATTGAGTTGGTCCTAATTCACAGCAACCCCTCCTTGGGTTTCCGAGGCGGTATCACTATGGAAGTAGATTTCCCATCTTCCTTCTGGGGAGTGGCTGCTGGGTTTGAACCACCAGCCTTCTGGTTAGCAGTCAAGTGCCTTAGGCACTACACTACCAGAGCTCCCAGACTCTGATGTAGAAGCTTTTGTAAACGTGTGGAGTTAATATCAGAAAGATTAGCCCCTATGTCAATTAAGAAGTCATATGGTTGTCCATTAATTTGGAGGGTTGTGACGAATCGACAGAGCTACTGGAAAAAACCTCTAATATATCCCCGGAGCTCCTTCATTCAGGCTTGGGTGGTGCTGATGGCAAAATATCAAGCTTGTTCTTCAATTGAAGGCCATCTTTCCTGAAGCGCCCTGGCTTTTTGCAATAATAGCAAATGCTAGGAACTCCTGACAGGGACCCCTGGGTTTGTTCCCAAACCAGGGTTTGAATCTGTCATTACATCCTGAAGACTGTAATAGATGTAACTGTAATGCCATTAATTTACTTTGGGTCAATTTGATTCTTTGCTCAAATATCTTATTTTTTGATCTTACATCCCTGGCTCCTAAACTGTCTCAAACTGTACAAAAAGTGTATTGCTGATTGCCTCTTATGCCTGACGACTACGTTTATTTTGGAAGAGATGTCAATTAAAGGATTCACCTGAGCCCCACTGCAAGGGTCCATATCTAGTCCTTCTAACTAATCTTTGTGCTGCCAAATTACAGGAGGTTAAGTCTTTTTTTTTTTTTTAATTTTATTTTATTTACTGTGATTTCGGTGAAGATTTACAGAGCAAATTCACTTTCCATACAGCAGTTCACATATACTTTGTCTCATGTCACTGACCACAGTTAGGAGGTTAAGTCTTAGATCCATTTGTCTCAGCTAAAGAAGGCTCTATCACCCAAGCAGACTGCTGAACCTGCTCAGGGACTCAGATTAAAATTTAAGCAATCCAGGGACAAGAAGTAGGTGACATATGAGTAGATGGCTTGCTTTCCCAAGGTATCTGGACCACGCCTGTATTTCCCCTTCAAAATCTTTAAGGACTTATGAATAAAGATAAGATTATTGGACCTGGTATCAGTGCCTTCCTTCTCCGCATTTGTTATTCTCTCTCTCTTTTGCACACTTTCAAAATTTTAGAATTAAAAATTCTCCTAACAGGCACATGGTAAATGTCTTTCTTTAGACACTACCATACTTTCTACAAATTGCTTGTATGTGTGTGTATTTATGTATGTACATATATATATATAGAGAGAGTTAACCTGTTTTGAATGCTTGTAATATTATTCTTTTGCTTTCTTGTAACAATGATCCCAACTGTAGTTGTTTTTTTTTTTCCATTACTTTCCCCCTTATCTGTTGCCTGGCAAGACAATGGCTTCATTAAATTATCATAATCAGTAGCTAGCATGGGGAATTTGACCAGTTGTCAGATTTGCCATTCTTCCCCTTGATCACTGCAAGAATACTCGAACCTCACCCCTATTTTGGCTCATAACTTAGTTCCTCCTCCAACCTTCAATGATAACCTTTGAAGTGAAGCGTATGTGTTATATTATAGCATCCTCCTGAATTATGACACCACCCTCGAATTCCATGACTTTACTTAACTCATGTGAAATTATGAGAACAGGACTTCTCCATTGTTAACCGGATTGATCCTACAGTTAACTGTAAACAAGATATTTTTTAATAGAATGGCATAGTACCTCTGGATTTTATAATTCCTAGTTGGGTGACTCTATGAAGAAATTAAATATAACTGTTCATTTGTAAAATAATGTCTGCCTGTACAAATATTGAAAATAGGAATTAAACTTAGGTAGACTATCCTTGTTGTTGTTATGTGTCGTGGAGTCGGACCTGACTCATAGCAACCCCTCCTTGGGTTTCCAAGGTGGTATCACTACAGAAGTAGATTGCCCCACCTTCCTTCCAGGGAATGGCTGCTGGGTTTGAACTGCTAGCCTTCTGGTTAGAAGTCAAGTGCCTTAGGCACTACACTATCAGAGACTATCCTTATGTAATAATTTTGTTTTTGAAGCTTGGTTATCATATGCTAACCTTACTACTCCTGCACCAAATAATTTGGAATAGGGTATGATTTGTGTACCCTATAGATATATTTTCTTTTGTGTAGGCTCTAACTAGAGCTCTGCAAGAGAACCTTTCCTGGAGGACAGCCCACATGCATGAGCTGTTCTTTTTCTAAATAGCTGGAGAATGAGAAGCCAGTGAACTCTGGGAACTTTAGGTATTCCTCTAAGCATCCACACCTATGCAAACAGTGTTAAGCAAACAAGTTATATTAAAATCGTTTCCATTTCTAGAACTCTGCAGTTACAGGGACTCTGTAGTAATAGCTGCAGAGCTGTAGTTATAATTCTGCAGTTACAGCTGACTACCTGGATGGGAATGGTCATTTTTGTGTGCCACTATACCCTGTTTAGGAACTGTACAATTAGAGCAGTATATATGCAACTTATTGGCCACCATGCCCCTAACTGCTGGTGATGTGGTCAATGGAATGGCCACACAACAAAAATCTAGAATCCTTAGCAAAGGTCGTACTGGACAATAGAATAACCATGGATTACCATTCAGCTCATCAAGGAGAGGTGAGTGCCATTGCTAACCCCTCCCCCCCCCCATTGCTTTTAGGTTAATACCACTGGAAAAGTTGAACAGGCTATTGCTAAGATTCATTAAAAGGCTGTTTGGTTACATTCTGTACCCCTCTGGCTTTACCATCCATTTTTGATCTCTTCAGTTGGCTGCCTAATAGTGTAGGTTTTTGATTATGGCTTCTGCTGCAAACTGGGTTAATTATATTGATAATAATAATCCTCATTAATGGAGTTACAAAATTTATTATAATATGTGCATCTACCATAAGAACTAATAACCCTGCTTCATCCCATGTTCAGAGTATTATGCATACCAACACTGCATTCAGGAGCCCAACATTTGAGAAGCCTTATGACTTAGGGAGCTCTGGTAGCATAGTGGCTAAGACACTTGCCTGCTAACCAGACAGCTGGCGGTTCAAACCCACCAGCCACTCCTCGGAAGGAAGGTTGGGCAATCCTACTTCCATAGTGATACTGCCTTGGAAATCCAAGGAGGGGTCGCTATGAGTTGGGTTTGACTCGACGGCACATAACAACAACAACAACATGACTTAGGTTAGCCATTTGAAAGTATGTCAAGTTATTTCTCCAATGTGACCATATCCTATCCATTTCCCCATACTGAGATCACTGAAGATGGCTGCTCAGCCATAACATGGCAGACTTACCAGATTGCCTGGCAACCACAGTACCAGTGGTCCCCAACTATGGGGAAAAGGCAGCTTAAGTTTAAGCTACCACCTGGGAGCTTTTTTATTGACAAATTCATACTGAAAAATGTGTGCCCTTGAGGGTGATCAAAGAATGTTCTTTGAAATCCTTCATCAACGGAAGGGAATGATGTGGGAAATAAAATCAAAGGAGGCATCTGAATTAAGGTAAAATACCTGAACTAATGCTAAAGCTTAGCATAACCTTTCACACAGATTCAAACCTTTCTGTTTTGGAACCAACCTTATCATTAAGGCAGGCTAAGAATGTGGATATTAAGCACCATGGGGTCATAACTGACACCTTATCATAACTCTTTGTACCAGATCTCCCCAGGAGATCTAGTGCTCTGGGTGAGGTAATTTTAAACAACTTATTCCTGAAAACATCCATCATGCCACTGTTTTATGATAGGTCATGAGACCCCTCCATGACTACATGCCTTGTAATTATGTCTTTTAGCCAATCAATTTATTCCAGTTGTATTAAAATAACCAATAATGTTAATACTCACACCTCACTTTGTCCTGCCTTTAGCTTATCTCAATCGCTGTAAACCAACCAGAATCCTTAATTTTGTAGTTTGTCATACAGCACTATAACAATGTGTGATTTGCACCCCTCCTTTGGATTCATGAGCTTCAGATTTTGAGGTTTTCATGATTCCCTGTTTAAATGATATTTTAGCTTCAATAAATCTCTTTGATTTTCCTTTAACAGATTTAGAAAGTAATTTCTCTAATAAACTTCTCAAAGGGAAGAAACTTTGATATTACAGTGGCACTTTTATTCCTTTCTTTCTTTCCTTTTTTCAGTTGCTTCATATGGAGCTCTGGTACACAGTACCTAAGGCATTTTACTGATAACCGTAAGGTTGGTAGTTCAAACCCACCAGCCACTCTGCAGAAGGAAGACAGGACAATCTACTTCTGTAAAGATTTACCACCTTGGAAACTCAATGGAGGTCAGAATCTGCTTGATGGCAGTAGATTTGTTTTTTTGGTATGTGTGTGTGAAAGCTAGACAACAAATAAGGAAGACTGAAGAACAGTTGATGCCTTTGAATTGTAGTGTTTGTGAAAATACCGTGGACTGCCAGAAGAACATCAAATCTGTCCTGGAAGAAGTGCAGCTGGAATGCTCCTTAGAAGTCAGAACTGCCAGAATTCATCTCATCTACTTTGGCCATGTTGTCAAAAGGGATAATTTCCTGGAGAAGGACATCATGCTTTGTAAAGTAGAGAGTAAACAAAAAGGGGGAAGACCCTCAATGAAATGGATTGACATAGTGGCTGCAGTGATGGGTTCAAGCCTATCAAGGACTGTGAGGATGGCACAGGACTAGGCGTTGTTGTTCTGTTGTAACCTAACAAGAACTTTTTTAAGTCAATCATTCATAAACATCACTGTTTTCTTGTTATTAAAAAGCTACTTGTGATAGTATTCAACTCATTAGGACTCCATTCCGGGAAGTGGCACAGCCATAAAGAGTCTGTTTATTGGATTTACAAGACAGTTCCTGGGGAAAGGCAACAGTAGGTAAGCACTTGTTTCTGAAGTTTAACCACTCATTATGTAATTTTTCAAAACAAATATTTTCTTGCTGAAAATTATGACATAATATTCACATGATATTTGTATGGCATAACATTAGTAGCAATTTAGTGGGAACTTTTTTTTTTTTCTTAAAGGTAATTCAGGCATTTTAAATAGGCTACTTGCTGCTAGAAAATCTACATTTGTGTGGTAGTTCAGTTTGTGTGTAAACTTGGCTGGGCCTAGTTGAATGGCTGGGCAGCTGATGGTAGTTATTTCCCATGATGAGATTGGCAATCAACTCCATGATGGAATCTACCACAAGCAGCTGAGTAGCTGCCTTTGGGATGTGGTCTGCTTCCTGTATTTAAGGAGAAGCCTTGGGGATAGTCTCTAGCTTATGGCACCTTGAACCCTGCATGTAGCTGTGTCATTGTTCAGCAGCCTGCCATGCTCTGCCAAGCTTGGGACTTATAATGGACTTGAGTTAATGGCCTGCTGTGTGGTTTGGTAACAGCAGGACTATGCCTTTTTACTTGTCAACCTTGGGGCTTCTCAGCCTCAGCAGCCAGCAGCTGTCTAAGTGAAGAAACGCCTCTAGCTCCAGTGGGCCGGAAGCAGGAGGCAGAGCTGGACCCCAAGGTTGAGGAGCTTTCACCCAGCTCCTAGAGCCTGGCACTTTGAACTTGGACCTAAAACCTCCAAATTTTAAGAATAAACTCCTGTTTGTTAAGGCCATCCCATTTGTAGTATATTTCTTGTAAGAGTGGCACTAGGTAACCAGAACAATTTGTTAATGCTAAATATAGGTAAGCAATCTTAATGTACTCTCTAGAAAGAAAACTAATTTAGAAGACTTCGGTACTGAATGCATTTTATATGTAAAGCTAGAAGTTCTTTAGGCATTCTATTAGCTAACTTCATGGCAAGAAAAGAAAGATGAGCTAAAATCTATTACTACCATGGCAGAAGTGAATTCATCTTAGACTGAAGATGGGAGTAATTTACATTTGTAAACTTTATTCTGCTGTCAGCAGGGAAATTCTCTGCTACAGCCTGTCTAATCAATACCACTAATTTCTCTTCATTGTTTCTCTCAAGAGTAAATCTTAAAAATCTGTCATATTAATAGACTGTTAGGGCTAGATTTCTCAAAGGGTACATACTATAATTATCAAAAAGACTAATCTTCTACAACATGGATGAGCCTCAAAGACATTACACTGAGTAAAATAAGTCAATCACAAAATGACAAATATTACGTGATCTCACTTATATGAAATAACAAGAATAGGTAAATATATAAACACCAATGGTTATTGGCAGTTACCAGGGGTGGGCGTGAGAAGAGAGAGAAAGAATCACCGTCTAGTAAGTAGTGAATTTTTATTGGTGGTTATGGAAAGATTGGGATAGATTAAGGGCAATGGTTATACAACTTGACTAATGTAATTAATACCAGTAATTAGTACACCAAAAAAACAGTGGAATGATAAATGTTGTGTTATATATAATGTTACAGCAACAACAAAACAAAAAGTGCAGCTGTTGATACTACATAGGTACAACCAGACACCTCATGGGATTAGTTCTCTTAGTTCATTGGCTTATGGTCATGGTTTCATGAGACAATCCAGTAAATTGGTCTCATGTTGTTTTTAGAGTTTCTGCTCTATTTCCTAGTTTGGTGAGTAGTATCTGGAGTCTTAACAGTTTAAAACAATTGGTCTCTATTCACCTGGAGCAGCAGAGGAAGAATGAAATCAGAGAAGGAATTGGACTTCAGATCAAATCACCTCCATGAATTTCTCCTTTACCATGAGACTACAAGAACTAGATGGTGCTCAGCTACCATTACAGAACATTTTGACTGGGACTCAACAGATGGCACCTGTGATCGTTAAGGTTGTGTGTCAACTTGGCTGGGCCATGTGTTTAAGTGACTTTGCAGCTGGATAGAGTTATTCACCATGATGAGATGGGATGTGGTGTAATCACGTCCACGGTATAATCAGCTGTGAGCAATTAATCAGTTAAAGGAGAGCTGCCTTTGGAGTGTGGTCTGCTTCCAGCATATATAGAAAGGATCCTCCATTTAGTTCAGGTTTCATCTCCAGTTCCGGGACTTGAACCAGTGGCCTGCTGTGTTACTGGCTGATCTTGGGACTGTGCCATTTTACCTGCTGATCTTGTGTTCATCATCCTCAGCAGCCAACAGCTGCATGAGTTAAGAGAACCTTCCAGCTCCACTGGGTCTGGAACAAGAGGCAGAACTGAAGGCCCTAGAGCCAACACTCTGAATTCAGATTTCTAGCTTCCTAAACTGTAAAAGAATAAATTCATTTGTTAAAGCCATCCACTTGTATTTCTATTATAGAAGCACTAAAGAAGACAAGTACTGATCAAAAGGGGGAAAATGTGGAACAGAATGTGAAATTCCTATAGAATTCAGATTTACTTCACCCATTGAAACTAGAGTAACCCCTCAATCTATTGCCCTGAGATAATCTTTTAAACCTTGAACTGAAGCTATCCCAAGGTCATCTTTAAACTAAATAACAGTTTAGTTCAATTAGTAAAAAAATGTTTGCCTTGAACATTGTGCTCCTTTAAAGAAGTATCTGTGTGAGATCAAATTGACAAAAGTAACTCTAAGCATAGATAAGAAGTTTAGGAGGCGATGAATCAAAGTTAAGCGCATTGTTTGTCAAGTCGATTCCAACTCATAGTGACCCTACAGGACAGAGGAAAACTGTACCAAAATGTTTCCATAGCTATAATCTTTACAGAAGCAGACTGCCACATCTTTCTTCCCCAGAGCAGCTGGTGAGTTCAAACCACTGAACTTACAGTTAGCAGTCAAGCACTTTAACCACTGAGCCATCAGGGCTCCTTGAGTAGAAGTTAATGGTAGTGAAATAATTTGGGTAAAGATAGCAAGAATGATGACACAATGTGAAGAATGTAACCATGTCACTGAATTGTACGTGTTCAGTTCTTGAATGAGTGTATGTTTTACTGTATATACATTTTTGCCAAAAATAAAAAATATATGTAATTTTTGGAGAAGTATTATACTACGTTAAGAAAACAGAAAGGGAAAGAGTACATCAGTTTTCAATGTCACAAGTAATAAAGTACATTATGCCCTAACCAGGGACTCATCATTTATTCTTAAAAATAAAAATAAAGTTAAAAAAAAAAGAATATTAAAAATCCCAAACAGAGTTCTAAAACAAATTATACCTAATTAAGAGAGATTTTTCCAAAATAAAAACTAACATGGGTTACGGATGTTACTTCCTGGGGTTAGGTGTTAAGGTTACAAGGATTATTGCTGTGTGCTTAAACCACAATTCTTTCTCACAGTAACCACAGCAAGCCTAGAAGACGATAAAGTGGTATAGGCATCAGTTGGTATCCTGATAATGCATTTGTTCCCATCCAGTGGATTTTGTTGTACTTTTAATGAAATCATTTATTTAGAATTGGGTTAAAATGCTTGGCATGAATAAATAATACAACTAAAAACATTTCATTTAAGCCTGCAGTTAAAATACAGTTTTACTGCATTTCTAAACACCATTTTTCCTGAGGAAGAATTTAGATTTTAAATGTTTTTATTAACAAAGTACTAGGAATAACATGAAACACAAAATTGAAAAAAAAGCTTCTTTAAATAAGGCACCAGAAACAAAATTTTAAAGAAGAAAAATGGGAAATACATCAAGGTAATGTGAAAGACATTGGTACCTAACAGAAGGCAGCAATCACTAAGACCAGTATCAGTGAGGAATATCTTAACTGTCCATTGACAATTGAGACCACATAAGTTACTCTCAAACTTATTTCCACTTCTGTATGTTAATATTTGTAGTGGATTTCTATCAGTAACCTCTCTGTTTATAATGAAGCAATTCTCAAATTAGTAGAGGACAGAGAGAGAGATAGTCTACTTGTGAAGTTTAGGGACAAAATTTAGAAATTATAATATGATCCTCTTACTGAGAATAACTTAACCATGTATTTTTAGCCAAAAAAATCTTGTTACTGCTATGAATAAAATAATAGATTTCATTCAGTATATTTCTTGTTAGGATGACAGCCACTGTTATATGAAAACATTCGCATATTTGAAAACTCAGGTTTTGTTTTATAGTACCATAAGATTATATACATACGTATGTATGTATTTGACTAGGAGCTCTAGTGGCATAGTGCCTAAAGCACTGGACTGCTAACCAGAAAGCTGGTGTTCAAACCCACCAGCCACTCCTTGGAAGGAAGACTGGGCAATCTACTTCTGTAGAGATACCACCTCAGAAAGCCAAAGAGGGGTCACTATGAGTTGGAATCAATTCAACAGTAGTGAGGTTTTTTTTTTTTTGGACGTTGTTGTTGTTGTATGCTGTCGAGTCAGCCCCGACTCACAGCGACCCCACCCTGGGTTTCCGCGGCAGTATCACTACGGAAGTAGGATTGCCCAACCTTCCTCGGACTTGACTATAAAACAACTTTATAGTATTTTAAATGTAAATAGCATCTTGAAGTCACTAACTATACATATCTTGAATCCCTTTGCTCATGGGAGGAGAAACCAAGAAATAAAGTCATTTATGCCTATAGTTGCAAAAGTGCAACATAAAGCAAACATAAGCAAAAGCTTGTGTTAGTATTCTAAAAGGCAGTTTTAGAATACATGCTCTCTAGTTCCTGGGACAAGTAGTTGACAGTAAAGAAAAGTATTTTGATGGACAATAAAGGTTTTCAAATTTAGCTGAGCTTGCAAACTTCAAGTAGAATTGTATAACTTATTTAGAAGAAATTCTGGCTATTTTTAAAATACAAATGATGACTTTTTTTAAAAGAGCAACATTTGACAATCAGTTATATTTGTCTCTCTTTTCCCGATTCCTTTCTTATCCACTCATTTTCTCTTCCTTATCTATGTCACTGAAGAAAATAAAAATATTACTCTTTTTTAATAAAAAGGTATAATTCTTAACAATAAATGGGAGAAGGACATTAACTCTCCACTAATCAGCCATATCTACTGCATCTACTGCTTCACCCAATGGGTGAGCACCACCACCTACCAGTGGATCAACAACAGACTGGGACATCACCTGCTCATCCCACCCGCAGTTCTTCTTCACAACAAACAGAGACCCATACTCCTACCCACCCACCAGGAGACAGCTAGGGAGCACTCCAGTGCTGCCAAGCTAACAACCAAAGAAGAATGCCTGCCCCACCCATCCAGATATATTGAAATAAAGTAAAACAAAAAATCAGGGTGAAACAAACCAACACATAATAAACAACAACTTCAAGATATCTCAAGAGACAACAGACAACTTCAAAACCAGCAAAGAAACAAGACAAAATAGCAGAAGCAAGTGACCCAAATAAAGAACTAGGAAACCTTTCCTAGTAAGAACATGTAATAGAACCACCTGGTAAAGAATTCTAAATATAGATATATGTATCTCCTTACAAAGCTCGAGGAAACTATAAACAAAAGAACAAAAGCAAGGAAAAGGCAGACAATATCCTTGAAGAATTCAGGAAAACAATACAGCTCAATTGGCATAACATAGTACACAAAAGCACTGTTCTCCATCCTACTTTGGTGAGTAGTGTCTAGGGTCTTAGAAGCTTGTAAGTAGCCATCTAAGATGCAACTACTGGGCTCTCCTCATTCGGAGCAAAAAAGAGTGAAGAAAATCAAAGGCACATGGAACCAATTAATTCAAAGGACTAGTGGACCATGGGAATCTTCACCTACCTTAGCCTACCCTGAGACTAGAACTAGATGGTGCCTGGTTACCACTGCCAACTACTCTGAAGGTAATCAAAATTAGAGACCCTAGAAAGAGTGGGAGAAAAATGGGGAATATAACCCCAAACCATTTTTAAAAGAAGCCCAGGCTTACTTGACCTATAAGAGACTGGTGGAACCCTCAAGATTATGGCCCTTCATCACCCTTTGGGCCTGGAATTGGACTCACTCCTGTGGCTTAACTTTCAGCGAAATGGAAGGATCTACTAGATGAACAATTACATAAGGGATATAGGCACTCCTTAAAACAATCAACCTATGAGATCTAAAGGGCAGTATTTGCACAGGGATAAAGCTCAGAAGGCGGGAATGCATAGGAAAACACACAGGGAAAAGATAACCACAGGGAGAAAGTAGGAAGAGCGCTGTTACATTTTGGGGATTGTAATCAGTCTCACTAAACGAAATGTGTATTAACCGTTATATGGAAAATTAATTTGCTCTGTAACCTTCTCACCAAATCACAATAAATTTAAAAAAATATACATATTTAGAAAGAACTAACAAAAATACGGGAGCTCTGGTAGCATAGTGGCTAAGACACTTGCCTGCTAACCAGACGGCTGGCGGTTCAACCCCACCAGCCACTCCTCGGAAGGAAGGTTGGGCAATCCTACTTCCGTAATGATACTGCCTCGGAAACCCAAGGAGGGGTCGCTATGAGTCGGTTTTGACTCGACGGCACATAACAACAACAACAACAACAACAACAAAAATACATTAATATTATAATTTAGAGTGTTGCAATTATAAGTGATATATTTCTCTACATTTTTTAAGGTTTTTCTATTAACTTTATGGTGGAGGAATGTTGAAAGATAGTATCAAGAATTATGAAGGATTTGAGATTTACTATCTTCCAAGATTTCTATTTTCCAAGGCTGTTAGTTATACCAAACCAAACTCACTGCCGTTGAATCAGTTCCGACTCATAGCAACCCCTCCTTGGGTTTCCAAGGAGGCATCTCTGCAGAAGTAGATTGTCCAGTCTTCTTTCCGAGGAGTGGCTGGTGGGTTTGAACTGCGAACAGTCAAATGCCTTAGGCACTATGCTACCAGAGCTCCCATGTTAGTTATACAAACATGCTTAAAAATATAGTCCAGGGCAAAAAGGCAGTTAGTACCTCTGCTTACAACACATGCAGAAATCCAAGATACCCATGGAGAATTGTCTCCCAAAAGCCAGATTCCCATGTAATATGGGAAAAAGCATTTTCTGCTCTTCTTTTTTTTCCCATGTCCTCTTAAAAGGAAAAAAAGATGAGAATACATGATAAAGAGTCTTGGTCAAGGATAAATTTAAGGATATGCTAAAATTCTATACTAGTCTGAAACCTCTAACCTAAGAAACAAAAAACAAACAAACAAACAAAAAAAAAACTCAAGATAAACACCATATTCTGCAGACAGCATATATTTAGAAGGGGATATACATCAGTTCCTGATAACACTGACCTGGTTTTTAGAAAATTAGCAAGGGACAGAAATAAAAACCACTGATATTCCCTCTGCTCCTAATTAAGTGTGCTAGTTCTAGAGTCCCTTCTGCTGGGAGAAGACTGGAGATGCTCAGTGCCTATGAATAACTAGGTTCAGTGCAATTCAGCAGTGATGGGGGAACAAATATCAATGATCTTCTGACTTGTTTACATTCAGGAAGCCCTTACTAGAGAGGATCTTTCCCACCCTAAAGATTTTGAAGGGCTTCTCATAAATTAAAGGAGCTATAAGTAGTACAAAACTTGTCTTGGTAAAACAGTTAATGAGAACACACAACCTATCAACAGATACTTGTTTTTAAACAGAGCCTTTAGATTAACAAAACTGCAATCTTCCATGATTTAAAAGCAACCAACCAAACAAACAAACAAGACACCTTCTGAATCCATGAGTCACAGCCTTGAGGGAAAAGTAGTCAAGTCCCTGCCAGGGGTTAAGACCTATTTTGAGAGCTGAGAGCCTAGGTGTAAGGATAAGGTATCTACACAGCTTTTGTCACCTTAAAATTTCAGCTTCTAGTTAAAAATCTACTCTGGGTGGCTCTACTCCTTCTTCTCCTTCCTTCAAACACATGCAAGGACATTCAGAGTGCCAAGCAGAGGGGGGCTTTTCACTCACTTAACAAAGCGATCTAGGTCTCTAAGTGGTGCTAACAGGAAAGCATTCCACTACTAACTGAAAGGTCAGCAGTTCAAACCCACCCAGAGGTACCTGAGGTGGGTTTCTGAAGGTCACAGCCTTGAAAACCCTACGGAGTGGTTCTATTCTGCACACATGAGGTCACCATGAGCTGAAACTGACCTGATGGCAACTAAAAACAACAATAACAACATCTATGTCATACGTCATTCAATATAGTCAACAAGAAGATTAAAAAATATATATCTACTGAAAACCAATTTTTAGTGTAAAAAGTAGTGGCTGTTCTAATTTTGTATATAGTGTGGAGCTTTAAAACCACTTAGTACATAGTTTCATGTGTATTACCACTGCATTAACTTGAATAATATTCTTAGCTAGTTAAAGATTTCTAGGAAGCCAGATCAAAAACAGGAACAACTGGGCTGGTTAATAATGTCCTCTTCTTCTTCTACTCTCTGTTTAATCTAACAACAGGGTCAGAAAATTCCTTGACACTCCCTTAGTAAGCCAGCTAAATATAGGTTATTAAGCACTAAAAAGAAAGGCATTCTTCTTTGTGGGAAAACTATTTTATAATCTAGTCTAGAATTTTTTAAACAAAGATTTCTTTTAAGTCTATAGGTATGTCCAATCTTCTATATCTGGAAGACATGCCCAGAAACTGAAATTTTTTGTTATATATTGCAAGAGTTTCTGGTATTTAGAACAGATTTACAGGATTACTCCTGGGGCAGAAAGCTAACAAACATTACATGAGTGAAAAAGAGGCCTATGGTTAAGATTTAAGACTGCCATTGGTGAAAATATATTTCTCAAAGTTCAAATGTCCACAGAAAAAGTCCAAAGACAGTTGTGGCTCTTTGTAATTCCAAGGGTCCATCAAAGATCTGAGTCATTTAATGTGTGATGTCAATACATCAACTTCACTGAAGTGACTGGAGACCTCACATTACTGAAGAAGGCCCACTTGCTTGGTCATAGTGTGCAACCATTGGTACAACGAGGTAGCATAAGTAATGTACACCTCTGCTTATTTTCTCCAGCTTAAACTCAGGAGAAGGTATAAAGGATAGGGATACTTAGAAAAGGAACAAGAAAGAATATTCAGATCCTAGTCATATTTCCACCACTAGTCTGTCAGTTTTTCATACCATGGTGGCTTACATGTTGCTGTGAGGCTGGAGGCAATGCCACCAGTATTTCAAATACCAGCAGGGTCAAACATGGTAGATAGGTTTTAGTGGTATTTCCAGACTAAGACAGACTCAGAAAATAGAAGAGACCTCTTCTCAAAAAATTGGCCAGTGAAAACCTTATGAATAGCAGTGAACACTGTCTCACATATTACTGAAAAAATCATGAATAGCCCTGAAACACTGTCTGATATAGAAAATTAGATGCTCAGGTTGGAAGGCACTCAAAATATGACTGGAGAAGAGCTGTCTCCTCAAAGTAGAGTCGACCTTAATGATATGGATGGAGTAAACATTTTGAGACCTCTATTCACTGAGGGGGCATGACTCAAAATGGGAAGAAACAGGTGCAAACACCCATTAATAAATTGGAACATGGAGTGTATGAAGTATGAATGTAGGAAAACTGGAAGTTGTCAAAAATGAAATGGAACACATAAAGATTGATATCGTAGGCATTAGTGAGCTGAAATGGACTGGTTTTGGCCATTTTGAATCAGACAATCATATTATCTACTACAGAGGGAATGACAAATTCAAGAGGAATGGCGTGCCATTCACTGTCACAAAGAATGTTTCAAAATCTATCCTTAAGGACAATGCTGTCAGTGATACGATAATATCCATACACCTACAAGGAAGACCAGTTAACACTACTATTAATCAAATTTATGCACCAACCACTAACGTCAAAGATGAGGAAGTTGAAGATTTTTACCAACTTCTGCAGTCTAAAATTGACCAGACATGCAATCAAGATACATTGATTATTATTGCTTGAATATGAAAGTTGGAAACCAAGAAGAATCACTGGTAATTGGAAAATAAGGCCCTGGGGATAGAAATAATGCTGGAGACTGCATGATAGAATTTTGCTAAATCAACAACTTACTCATTGCAAATAAGTTTTTTCAACAACATAAGCAGTGGTTATACACGTGGACCTAGCCAGATGGAATACACAGGAATAAGATCAACTACATCTGTGGAAATAGGTGATGGAAAAGCTCATTATCTTCAGCCAAAACAGGGCCAGGAGCTGACTGTGAAACAGACTATCAACTGCTTATACACAAGTTCAAGCTGAAACTGAAGACAATTAAAACAAATCCATGAGAACCAAAATATGACCTTGATTATATTCCACCTTAATTTAGAGACCATCTGAAGAACAAATTTGACACAATGAACATCAGTGACCAAAAACCATAGGAATTTTGGTATGATGACATCAAGAACATCATCCATGAAGAAAGCAAAAGATCATTAAAAAGACAGGAAAGGAAGAAATGGATGTCAGAAGAGACTCTGAAACTTGCTCTTGGATGGGGAGTAGCTAAAGCAAATGGAGGAAATAACACTATAAAAGAGCTGAACAGAAGATTTCAAATAGCAGCTTGAGAAGATAAATTCAATTATTATAATGACATGTTCAAAGACCTACAGTTAGAAAACCAAAAGGGAAGAACACTCTCAGCATTTCTCAAGCTGAAATAACTGAAGAAAAAAATTCAAGCCTCAAGTTGCAATATTCAAAGATTGTATGGGCAAAATACTGAATGATGCAGAAAATATCAAAAGAAGATGGAAAGAATACATAGTCACTGTACCAAAGAGAATTTGTCAATGTTCATCTGTTTTGGGAGGTGGCATATGATCAAGAACCAATGGTACTGAGGGTAGAAGTTGAAGCTGCACTGAAAGAATTGGCAAAAACAAGCCTCCAGGAATTGACAGAATTCCCATTGAGATGTTCCAACAAACAGATGCCACACCGGAGGCACTTACTCATCTATGCCAAGAAATGTGAAAGACAATTACCTGGCCAACTGACTGGAAAAGATCTGTATTTGTACCCATTCCAAAAAAAAGTAATGCAACAAAATGTGGAGATAATCAAACAATATCATTAATATCACACACAAGTAAAATTCTGCTGAATATAATTAAAAAATGGTTGCAGTAGAATATTGACAGAGAATTTCCAGAAATGCAGGCTGTATTCAGAACAGGATGTGGAATGAGGGATACAATTTCTGATGTCAGATGGATCCTGCTGAACGTGAAGAGTAGCAGAAAGGTGTTTACTTGTATTTTATTGACTACGCAAAAGGCATTCAACTGTGCGGATCATAACAAATTATGGATAACATTAAGAATGGGAATTCCAGAACATTTAATTGTGCTCATGGGGAACCTGTACATACACCAAGAGGCTGCAGTTCAAACAGAACAAGGGGATACTGCATGGTTTAAAATCAGGAAGAGTGTGAGTCAGGGTACTGTCTTTCACTGTATTAATTCAGTCTGTATGCTGAGCAAATAATTCGAGAAACTGGACTAGATGAAGAAGAAGGCAGCATCAGGACCGGGGAAAGACTCATTAACAATGTACGATATGCAGACAACACAACCTTGCTTGCTGAAAGTGAAGATGACTTGAAGCACTTACTGATGAAGATTAAAGACTACAGTCTGCAAGTATGGATTGCACCTCAATATAAAGAAAACAAAAATCCTCACAACCAGACCAATAAGCACCAGCACGATAAATGGAGAAAAGATTGAAATTGTCAAAGATTTAATATTACTTGGATCCATGATCAACACCAATGGAAGCAGCAGGCAAAAAAAAAAAAAATCGGA
>NW_006921679.1:875683-887007 GCF_000298275.1 Orycteropus afer afer
GTAAACTGTGGTCAATGACATGAGACAAAGTATATGTGAACTGCTGTATGGAAAGTGAATTTGCTCTGTAAATCTTCACCCAAATTAAAAAAATTCATTAATCTCAAAAAAAAAAAAAAAAGTGAATTTGCTTTGTAAATCTTCACCCAAATCACAATAAATAAAATAAAATAAAATAAAGAATGGTCAGACTTCATCTCACCTCCTTTGGTCATTCTGTTCTACATAAGTCATCATGAGTCAAAACCAATTTGACATCACCTAACAACAACAGTCCCTCACCTTTAGGATTCCAGAAGTCCTCTGTCCCTGAAACTCCAAGGATACACATTCTCCAAGAGCCTCTGCTGCTTACAGTTGGCAAGGGATATACCCTTGCCTATCCCCCAAGGGGCTCAGGTATAGTAGGCATCATGAGGTTGGCACCGGACCAGGTAGTGTTTTGTTCTGTTGCACATAAGGTCGCTATGAGTCAGAGACAACTTGACAGCCCACAACAACAGCATCCCCCAAGGTGAGGTATGGTTGGAAACAGACACATTGACAACTCTCTTCAAAAAAAAGTTCTTCTTTTCCTTCAGTGTCTGTCTGGAGGTGGATGAGTAAAACTAGCTGCACCCATTGTTAAGCCAACAGATGGTCCAGCACCTCACTGTGTAATATGAGATCTGGTAATAGTGTTCAGTTCTTAATCTTTTCAGACTCCAACATAAATGAGAGACAATAAGACAATCACTTTTACATCCAGTAACATGCAGTAAAAAGTAAGAGTTGGCATTGAAAATGAGCTACTACAGAGAAAGAAGCAATGCCACTTTACAAAAGTTGGGATTACTAGCTCCAATAAAGCAAACAAAGGTGACTGTCACATAAATAAATGGTTAGGGAACACAGAAGAAAGAATTCCATGAGGCTTAATGACAAGGTTCCATAAGGTTTAATATTGTCCCCAGAGCAATACTGAGTATTCCCAAAAACAGGAAGTAAGAGATAGTGCATGCAGCTCACAAAACAAAGTCCTTTGCTAGAGACCTTGGCTAGGATGATGGTGCTGGGCTGTGGGAAAACAGCTGAACCTACAGCATCAGGATGAAGTGGTCTCATGATAGACCAGGCAGGTAAGTGACAGAGTGCCCTAACCAGTGACGATGCAAAAAATAGTTAACCGCCGAGGGGGAGAAGTCTTGCAAATACCTCTGTTCACTGCTAGAGGAGATATGAGAGAAGTATGCATGGCTCCACTTCCATAGAGAACCTCCCAGAACTCCCCTGGCCAGGCAGTGCCTTCTGTCCACCATGCAGTCAATAGAAATGCCCAGAAACCTAGTTGTGCTGCAGGGAAGAGGCACTGCCAAGAAAGCCTCTCCTGGATTTAGCTCCCAGGACTGAGCTAAGGCCAAAGGCCTGACTTTAGGGCTTTTTCTGTTCTTCCAAGTATTTACATTTGCTCACCTACGATGAAAGAGCTGTGGTTGCTATTGCTAGTTGTCATCTAGTATGCTCAGACTGATGGTGACCCCAAGTACAACAGAACAAAATGTTCTGCATCATCTTCAAGGTCACTGATATGCTTGCATACATTGTTGTGGCCACTGTGTATTTTGAGTGCCTTCTAACCTACACCTCACCTTGCAGCACTATATTGAACAATAGTTTGCTGTGATCCACAGGCTAATTTTTGTGATCCATTGGCTAATTTTTGAAATGAGATCACTAGGCCTTTCTTTCTAGTCTGTCTTAGTCCTGGAAGTCCCATTGAAGCCTGCCTACCATGGGTGACCTTGCTAGTATTTGAAATATCAAGGGAATAGCTTCCAGTATCATAGCAACATGAAAGCCACCTGTGGTAATTAAGATTGTGTGTCAACTTGGCTGGGCCTGGTTGAGTGGCTGGGGAACTGGTAATAGTTATTCCCCATGATGAGATTGGCAATCAACGCCATGGTGAGATCTACTGTGAGCAGCTGAGTAGCTGCTTTAGGGATGTGGTCTGCTTCCTGTATATAAGCAGCAGCTTTGGGAATGGTCTCTGGCTTATGGTATGCTTGAACCCTGCATGTAGCTGAGTCATTGTTCAGCAGCCTGCCATACTCTGCCAATCTTGGGACTTTTAATTGACTTGAATTAATGGCCTGCTGTGTGGTTTGGTAATATGGAGACTGTGCCTTGTTACTTGTCGACATTGGGTTTGTCAGCCTCAGCAGCCAGCACCTGAGTGAAGAAAAGCCTCAAGCTTCAGTGGGCCGGGAGCAGGAGGCAGAGCTGAAGCCCAAGGTTGAGGGGCTTTCACCCAGTCCCTAGAGCCTAATACTTTAAACTCAGACTTAAAGCCTACAAATTGTAAGAATAAACTCCTGTTTGTTAAAGCCATCCCATTTGTGGTATATTCCTGTCAGAGAAGCAGTAGGTAACCAAAACACCACCACAGTATGACAGACTGACAAATGGAAGAGCTAAGTGCATGGGAAAAGAAACATGGTACCATGGCTGTATCACAAAGGAGTAGCTGCCTGAGGGAATGAGGGGGCTCAGAGGCACAAGGACCCCATCTTTATGTAAAGAATGAGGGTGTAAGAGAGAAGTCCATGCAAAAAGCCTTGGAGATAGGAACAGGCCACTCCAGGTAAAGCATACACCGCTGACATATGTGTACAACAGGAGGCCAGTTTTGGCTACAACTCTGCCACGTTTTGTGTGACTTGGGAAAGGTATTTTACTTCTCTGGACCTCACTCAGTATCTTCACCTGTAAAAATGTCAAAGTGAGCTACATGATTTAAGGTTCTTTCCAGAACTGCCATCTATGAATCTAAATTAAATGTAGCACAAAAAGAAAGCAGAATAGCTGTGGTTTCCAAGGTCTGCAAGCTAGGTCACTAGCCACTGAAATCATGAGTTTTGTGGGTCTGTCAGGAGTTTGCTGTGGTTGTTGTTGATCTTTTGTTTTTAACACTATATATTCACTCCAGGAAGTGAAGAGAGGCAGTTCTAAGAGTCTGAGGAAAATTCTAAAATGAGATCATGTTGATGATGAAATAATTTAAGTCAAGTTTCGATGGCCTAGCACAATGTAGTGAGACTAGAAGGACAAAAGGAGAGACTCAATGGAGAGAATGGTGTGGGAGTCGAGGTCAGTTAATGGGTATCACCCAAATAAACAGTTAAGGAGCACGGAAGGAAGAATTCCATGAAGGTTAATGACGAGGTTCCAATCTCTCTGCCTCCCACCTCTCAGAACTTAGCAAAGGCTCCCTTACTATCTGGTGTTGAATAAGAGAGTGTTGGGGACACAGTCAAAGGCAGAGATCAGCAGGGTACTGTGGTGCTGCACACAGACTCAGCCATCTGAATATCTGAATATCTGGCCACTTGGCTCAAATCCTGACTCTCCACTCAGCAAGCTGTGTCAAGCTGGGCTAGTCACTTCATCTCTCTGTGTCGTAACTATAAAATAGGAATGATGATGATATTAATAATGTCTACCTCACAGAGTTACTATGATAGTTCATATCTCCAAAATAGTTAGAACAATGCCTGGAACATAATAATGCTTCATAAACACTGTTACACGTTTTTATAAAATGAAAATCATTTCTGCTGTTGTCTATGGGTGTCTGAGCTTGTTGCTTACTCTTTGAGAACAACAGGGCGAGACCGTTCTCTGCAGCAGATTTAGAGGAGAGCGTTGAGATGCATGGTATTCCCCAAATGTCTGAATTCAAGTCCTCATTCCAACTACAGCCTTCACTTCTCAGCACCAGCCTACCTCAATGCCTAGATACCACATCCATCCATTACCCACCTCCCTTCCACATTTCCCTAGACTCCTTGAAGACACAGTTGCTAAATAAGATGATGAAGCCGGTCTAGCACTATTAATAACGAGCAAATAGCATATTTTTAGAACTTACACAAATAAGAAATGCTTTCCTGTATTCCCAACTTAGGTTTAGATAGTCTCTTTCTGAAGTAACTGCTTCTATCAACCTATAACATCCCTGACACAGCCCTTCCTGCTAACTCCATCTGGAGCTCCTTGAAGCATTCTGAAGTGCCTGCAGCAGTCTCACCCCTCCTATTCAGGCCCATTCTGCTCTCTGGCTTTGGTTTCCCTCCCAAGGCCCTAGGAGATTCACTGGTCTACAGAGCAGTGACCAAAACCACCCTTTTAAAAAGTAAATATTTTACTTCTTAAACCACAACTTACACAGGAAAAAAAATTCTTTACATTAATTGTTTTCAAAAGAATGCTACATGCTTCTTTTGTTGTCGTTGTAAGGTGCCATCAAGTCAGCTCTGAGTCATAACGACCTTATGTATGACAGGATGAAACACTGCCCAGTCCTGAGCCCATAGCTGCAACCATTGTGTCAATCCATCTCATTGAAGGTCTTCCACTTTTTTGCTGACCCTCCACTTTACAGATCATGATATCCTTCGCCAGGGAATGGTCCCTTCTGACAACATAACCAAAGTAGGTCAAACGAAGTCTGGCCATTCTCGCCTCCAAAGAGCATTCTGACTGCACTCCTTTCAGGACAGATGTGTTAGTTCTTCTGGCAGTCCATGGTAGTTTCAGTATTCTTCACCAACACCACAACTCAAAAGCATCGACTCTTCTTCGGTCTTCCTTATTCATTGTCCAGCTTTCACATGTGTATGAGGCATGCGATTAGGCATGGTTGGGTTAGGCGCACCTTCGTCTTCAAAGTGACATCTGTGCTCTTCAACACATTAAAGAGCTCTTTTGTAGCAGATTTGCTAAGTGCATTATTGACATTGGATTTCTTGACTGCTGCTTCCATTGGTGTTGACTGTGGATCCAAGTAAAATGAAATCTTCAACAATTTCTATCTTTTCTCCACTTATCATGATTCTGCTTATTGATCCAGTTGTGAGGATTTTTGTTTTCTTTATGTTGAGGTGGGCTTCAAATCACCTTCATTTTCAGCAAGCATCTGCATATCACAGGTTGTTAATGGCTTGTCCTCCAATCCTGATACCATGTTCTTCATATAGTACAATTTCGTGGGTTATTTGCTCAGCATACAGATTGAATAAGTATAGCGAAAAGATACAACCCTGACTCACACCCTTCCTGATTTTAAACAATGGAGAATCCCCCTGTTCTATCAGAATGGCAGCCTCTTTGTCTATGTACAGGTTCTTTATGAGCACAATTAAGTGTTCTAGAATTCCCATTCTTCTCAATGTTATCCATAATTTGTTACAATCCACACAGTTGAATGCTTTTGCATTGTCAATAAAATATAAGTAAACATCTTTCTTGTACTCTTTGCTTTCAGCCTGGACCCATTTGACATATCCCTTTTTCCACGTCCTTTTCTGAATCCAGCTTGCATTTCTGGAAGTTCTCTGTCAATATACTGATGCAACCATTTTTTTAATTATCTTCAGCAAAATTTTACTTATGTGTGATATTAATGATATTGCTCTATAATTTCCACATTCTGTGGGATCAACTTTCTTTGGAATGGGTACAAATATGGATCTCTTCCAATCAGTTGCCCAGGTAGCTGTCTTCCAAATTACTTAGCACAGACGACTAAGCATCTGTTTGTCGGAACATCTCAATGGGTACTCTGTCAATTCCTGCAGCCTTGTTCTTTGCCAATTCCTTCACTGAAGCTTTGCCTTTCTCTTTCAATACCATTGATTCTTGATCATATGCCACCTCCTGAAATAGTTGAACACTGACCAATATTTTTTGTATGAAATCTGTGTATTCCTTCCATCTTCTTTTGATGCTTCCTGTGTCATTTAATATTTTGTCTATAGAATCCTTCAATAAGGCAACTCGAGGCTTGCATTTTTCCTTCAGTTCTTTCAGCCAAGAAATGCCAAGCACGTTCTTCCCTTTTGGTTTTCTAACTTCAGGTCTTTGCACATTTCATTATCATAACTGACTTTGTCCTCTTGAGCTGCTCCTTAAAATCTTCTGTTCAACTCTTTTATCTTGCCATTTCTTCCACTTGCTTTAACTACTCTCCATTCAAGAGCAAGTTTGAGTCTCTTCTGACATCCATTTTGGTCTTTCCTTCCTTTCCTGTCTTTTTAATGACCTTTTCCTTTCTTCATGTAGAAAATCAGACCTAAAATATAAGTCATGATTTAAACAACAATCTGTTGCATACATTTATCAACCTGAGATAAACTGTCTTCTAAGAAAATAAAACAATAAAACAATAGGCAAAGAGAAAATACAAAGACTCTCAAAGAGATCAGCATTAAGTATCTAGACCAGACTGTGAGTAAAAAAACGCAACGCAACCATTGCCATTGCCGTGGTGTCAGATCCAACTCATAGCGACCCCTCCTTGGGTTTCTGAGGCAGTATCACTATGGAAGTAGATTGCCCAACCTTTCTTCTGGGAGTGGCTGTGAGTAGAGATCACAAATATAATTGCAATTGTACCAAGATTTAAAAATCAAAAACCAAAAGTGCAGAATTCTCACTTATTTGGTATGGGATAAAGAATTTAGCTTTATGCAAATTTATCCTTTGTTCCTGAGATAACTTCTAAGAACCCTGGAATTTACCCAGTGAAACTGAAGTGTCTCTGAAGTCTCCAGACCACCCCTGAGAGTTTATGCCAATGAGGTGACTCACTTGAGGCTAGAAAGACCACTCAGTGATATCAGCCCAACTTGGGGGATAAGGGTGGAAGATGATTCATTTCTGAACATGGAAGCTCCACAGGCTTTCTGGTTGGTGACAGACACTGATTCACAAGGAAGGTATTTCATCCTTTTTTTGGACATGGAACCCTCCCCAACCTCACCCTGTATGTCTCTGCATTTGTATCCTTCTATAATAAAATTTTAATTGTAAGTAAAATGTTTTCCTTGAGTTTTGTGAGTCATTCTAGTGAATTGGGCCCTGAAGCTTATAGCTGGCACCCTGAAAAGGCAGTGGGAAAACCCTAAATTTGTAGCCAGCAGGTCAGAAGTGAGAGTGTTGTGTGGATTCCCAAGCTTATGGTTGGTGTCTGAGGTCTTGGGGACCCTTGGTAGTCTGGAGGACTGTGTCCTTTAACTTGGGAAGAGGAAGAAGTGCTGCATGTGCAGCTAGTGTCAGAACAGAAGTTGAGCAAGGGGGAACAGAAACTAAATAGGTCAAAGATTAAAACTGATCTTTACAGTTTGGTGCCCAAAAAGTGAAAAGTGGAATTTGATGTCCCCCACCCCCATACCCATCCCCCAGCACTTGGTTAACCTGTGAAAATCAGAAGATCTAGTCAATACCAGGTGCCCTTCCTGGGACTACCTATACTTTTCTCTTTTGGAAGGGACTAATTTTCAGGTGACTAAAGCCTGACCTAAACAATGCTGATCTATATCACTAGTCAGGCCCTACAGGACTTGATATTGTCATCCCTGTTCTCAACAACTGGTGTCAACTGGTTGCCAATTCTGAAGAGAATCCAAATTAATCTGTATGTAGGACTCAAAATATCCCTAATAGAACCAATAAAAAATCAAAGGTTCTCATCAGATCCATCTGGTGTTAATTTTAATAAATGGACTTTTTTTTTACTCATTGTCTATTTACCTCCCTATTTCTCCTTGTCCTATTTACCAGATACTCATTATCTTAAAACTCATCTCCACCTGCCCTGTTGAAATGTTTGTACTTCCTGCTTATCATACTGCCATCTCTCCTGTCTCCCATGAGTATGTCATACCCTTTTTCTCTTTGAAAAGCACCCACTTTATACATATTTACCTTTTAGAATGTCCTTCTTTTCACATCCCAATCACTTCGTTCTCTTCTTCTTCAAAAAAAAAAACCAAACTACTCACTGCCATAGAGTCAGATCCGACACACAGTGACCCCTCCTTGGGTTTCCAAGGCGGTATCACTATAGAAGTAGATCACCCAACCTTCCTTCCGAAGAGTGGCATTCTCTTTCTTAGTCAGCTATTTTTCCATTGTGTTTACTCTTGCCCACTCCACCCTCTCCACATCATTTTTACACCATCCTTTGTAATCTAGCACAGGGAAATCACTCTTACGGATGACCAAATGAGAGACTGAATCTGTGAGGGATTAAATATGGAGGAAGACAGCCTGTAGCAGCAGATGACAGTGCAGACAAAAAGAAGACTGTGCCAGCTACCAATTTATTACCTCTCAGGTATAAATCCATACCTCTTTGTCTTGTTTTGTGATACTAGAACTGGACCTTTGAACACTTCTCCTTTGCCAAACCAAACCACCCCCACTGCTGTCAAGTTGACTCCAACTCATAGCCATCCCACTGGACAGAATAGAACTACCCCATAGGGTTTCCGTAGCCATAAATGTTTACAGAAGCAGACGGTTACAACTTTCTCCCATGGAGTGGCCAGTGGGTTCCACCAACTGAGTGTTTAACCACTGTGCCACCAGGGCTCCCCCTCTCCTTTGCCAGGTGGCAAAATGTTACACTTTGTCAGTAGAGGGTGCTGGAGAAGCACTGCATAAAGAAGGGGCTTCTCTTCCTGGATCTGGTGTGCTTCCTCCCTTCTTCTGGCTCTTAGAGCACAGGCTGCCATTGGGATATACACGGAACACCCAGGGATACCCATCCTCTAGCAAATTTATTGGTGGCCCAGCTCATGGTTTCCTGCTTGCCAGTCGGGGCCGACTCGATGGCAAACAACAACAACAACAACAACAACTTACCCCCACTGACACTCTGACAAGCAGTTTCCTGCTCACAATTCTAGCTCAACATGTCTTGCTTTTATCAGCCTCAGCCCAGTAGTTATACACTAGCTCTTGTCCAGATCAACTAGAGAACATTTTTACCATCCAATGGGCCATAGCCACATCCTTTCCAACAAGGTCTGTCTGAATCTCAGCCTCAGGATAGGGATCCCTTGCAAGTTTGTTCCTTTCTTAGTATTCTCCTTCTGCCATAAGGTGGTCTTTGTGTTCTCTTTGATCCTCTCTTAGCTGTTAGTCCCCTATTACTAGTTAACAATATCTTATATTCAAATTTTTTCTAGTTCAAATTACTGGTGTGGTTTCCATTTCTTGACTGAATTCTGACACAGGAACTACATGTACTTACTTGTTTAAAATAATCCCTGTCACCCACCACATTGTAATGATTCATAAAATGTAATTTTTATAAGATTTCAGGCTTAATCTGAATAACCAAAAAACCAAACCAAACTCGCTTCCATCGAGTCAACTCCAATTTATAGCAAACCCCATTGGGTTTCCAAGGCTGTAAATCTCTACAGAAGCAGACTGCTTCATCTTTCTTCTACACAGCACCTGATAGGTTCAAACATCAACTTTTTTGGTTAGCAACCAAATGCCTTAACCACTACATCACTAACCAAATAGTTATTATTAAATCTGTAAAAATAACTGATGTGGCAATAAGCTGAGAAATTCAGATGAAATGCAACATTCATCCAATTCTAGAACAACAAGTCAAAACAAAAACAAAAATCACAAGGTCTATGACACTTAATAAGGACTTCTTGTGTCATAGTGGGTAAAGTATTTGGCTGCTAACCAGAAGGTTGGTGATGCAAACCCACCAGCTGCTCTGTGGGAGGAAGATGAGGCAATCTACTTCCATAAAGATTTACAGCCTTGGAATCACAATGGGGGTAGAGCTATGAGTCACAATCAACTCAATGGCAATAGGTTTGGTTTGTTTTTGGTTTATGACACTTAATGAAGTCTTAAAGTTACTTTAATTTCAGAGAAACAATACAATAGTAAGGCTTTGGTGTCATAAAATAAATTCTAATCTACCACTCTCTAAATGTATCCAAACCCATTGCCACCGAGTTGATTCTGATTCATAGCAACCCTATAAAACAGAGTAGAATGGCCCAAAGCTATAAATCCTTACAGAAGTAGACTGCCTCATCTTTCTCCCATGGAGCAGCTGATAGGTTTGAACCATCAACCATTTTATAGCAGCCAAATGCCTTAGCCACTGCACCACCAGTGCTTCTGTCTAAGTGTATGACCTTGGTCAATTCCATTTCGTAATCTGTACACTAGGAATAACTTATCTACCTCAAAGGACTGAAAGACTAGCCACACTTTATTGTGCTTGCTCTGTGCTAGGCACTGTTTCAAGTGCTTTACATAGATTAACTCATTTAACATATGCAACACAATGCAACCACTGCCATGGAATGGGATCCAACTCCTAGAGACCCCTCCTTGGGTTTCCAAGGCAGTATCGCTATGGAAGTAGATTGTGCAATCTTCCTTCCAGGCAGTGGCTGGTGGGTTTGAATGGCCAGCCTTCTGGTTAGCAGTCAAATGCCTTTTTTGTTGTTGTTGTTATGTGCCATCGAGTCAGCCATTCTCATGGCAATTCTATGATAATAGGTACAACTACTATTTTAATTTCACAGATGATGAAAGTAAAGCATAAAGAAATCATATCACCTACCCAGCTTATACAGAGAGTAAATGGTAGAAAAATCTGAACCAGGCAATCTGGCTCCAAAGGCATGCTCTTGAACTGATTCAATAAATTCTAAAGATCTTTGTAAAAAGTTAAAGTGACCTGGTGGGATAGTGGTTAAGCCCTCAGCTGCTAACATAAAGGCTGGCAGTTCAAATCCACCAACTGCCCAACAGGAGAAAGATGTGGCAGTCTGCTTCCATAAAGATTATAGCTGGTGTGTTGGATTGGGTTCTTTAGAGAAACACAAAAACCAGCAAAGTGTATATATATATTTACAGAGAGAGAAAGAGAGAGAGAGAGAGATTAATCTTAGATAAATGGCTCACAAGCGTGTAGAAGCCGACAAGTTCAAGCTGAAAAGTTCGTCTCTGGAGGGGGGATGGGGCCCAGAGCCACCTGGCTTTCGCACGCACGGCAGAGGAGTTCAAGCCACAAAGTTCATCTCTGGAGGGGACGGGGCCCGGAGCCGCCTGGCTTTCGCACGCACGGCAGAGGAGTTCAAGCCACAAAGTTCATCTCTGGAGGAGATGAGGCCCAGAGCCACCTGGTTCCCGTAAGCACAACAGAGCCGAGAGAATCAAACTGGTACGCAGCACGCTGGTTGCTGTTACCAACAAAGGACGGATCAGAAACCTCCAGGGCGAGCGGCGAGCCACTCATTCAAGGAAGTATATAGTCCAGAATGCCGTTCTTCCAGCCTATCCCTGGGATAGCACTGCAGGCAGGCCACACCCCCGGGGAAACTCCCCCCAGGCAGACCGGCCGCTCAGAACCCAGTCATGTGATCCATCATGGGAACCACCACTCACAACTGGAGTCCAGCCAAGTTGACACATCTTCAACTATCACAGTCCACCCCTTGTCAACTTGG
>NW_006921679.1:893772-896537 GCF_000298275.1 Orycteropus afer afer
CCTTCAGGTCTGGAATTGAACCCACACCTGTGGTTGCCAGCCAAACAATGTACAGGCATGTGAGTTAAATATTTACCTCAAGTAGACACACGCCCTAGAGAGAACAATCATGGGAGAAGGAAGGGCTGCTTATGCACAGGGAGACAGCTCAGGGGGCAGGAGAGTATGTCTGGATGGTCACTGGGAAGAGGTAACTATGGGGAGGAAGTGGAAGGGGAGCTGTTGCATTGTAGTAAACTGTGGTCAGTGACATGAGGCAAAGTATATGTGAACTGCTGTATGGAAAGTGAATTTGCTCTGTAAATCTTCACCCAAATAAAAAATAAATTAATTAATTTTAAAAAAATTAATGACATCTTTCACATTTATCATACTGTCTTTAGAATCCACTAGGAAATTTACACTTACAGTCAATCTCTGTTTGGACCAGCCCAATTCAAGTGCTCTATAGCCATATTGCTCATGGCTACCATATTGGACAGTATAGCTCTCGATACAGATTTCTGCAACAGTCTTATGCCCAAGGCAAACCTACTGCCAAAGCAATTGCAAGCATCCATTTTACCAACAGTGGCAGCCAAAACACAGTAGAAATCTCTCAAAAGCCAGTTTCTGAAAAATTGTTTAATCTCTCCTTTTTTAAATTATGAGACTATAGGCAATGCAACAAAATAGACTATGAAATCATATCTGAAGTAGAAAGTGAGGGTCTTTCTCTTTACAATCTAATCTTCATGTCTAGAACACTTCAGTGTGTATATTTTTATATATATTATTTCAGCTTATACCAACATGTTGTTGTTTTTGTTAGGTGTCGGGAAGTCAGTTCAAACTCATAACGACCCTATGTACAACAGAACGAAACACTGCCCGGTCCTGTGCCATCCTCACAATCCTTGCATGAGCCCCTCATTGTAGCCACTATGCCAAATCCATCTCATTGAGGGTCTTCCACTTTTTTGCTGATCCTCTACTTTACACCAAAGGATGATATCCTTCTCCAGGAACTGGTCCTTTCTGACAATATGACCAAAGTATGAAAGATGAAGCTGTGTAATTCTTGTTTCTAAGGCTCATTCTAGCTGTACTTCCTCCAAGACAGATGTTTATTCTTCTAGCAGTCCATGGTACATTCAATATTCTGTGCCAACATCACAATTCAAATGCATCAATTCTTCTGTGGTCTTCCTTATTCATTTTCCAGCTCCAATGTGTATATAAGGCTACTAAAAAATACCATGGCTTGGGTCAGGCGCACCATAGTCTTCAAAGTGACACCTTTACTCTTCAACACTTTAAAGAGGTCTTTTATAGCAGATTTTCCCAATGTGATACATCATTTGATTTCCTGACTGCTGCTTCCCTGGATGTTAATTGTGGATGCAAGTAAGATGAAATCCCTGACAACTTCAATCTTTTCTCCATTTATCATGATATTGCTTATTGGTCCAGTTGTGAGGATTTTTGTTTTCTTAATATTGAGGTGGAATCTACACCGAAGGCTGTAGTCTTTGATCTTCATCAGTAAGTGTTTTAAGTCTCCCTCAATTTCAGCAAGCAAGATTATGTCATCTGCACATTACAGGTTGTTAATAAGTCTTTGTCCAATCCCTGTATATACAAACATGTTTATAAATACTTTGAATTTTTTTCTTTTAACCAAAAACAGCTCCTATTTTATACAGTGAAATCTGCAATGGCTGGAACTTGGTGGGACTCGCTTGTTTTTTCAGATGTCTCAAGTTTTCTGCCTTTGACAGCGTATATTTGTACCACTTTTCTATCTCTCCTTTTAATGAAAATATTTGAGTTTTCTTTCTCTGGCAGATTCCCACCTTGCACAGGCTGTGGTTTTCACAGGTCTCACTGCATGTTGTTCAACAATTTGCTCACCATGTGATATCTTGTAAACACCTTTAAGCCTTCCATGGATAGATGTGCCAATATTTAACTATTTCTCTATATACAGACATTTAGGTTCTTTCCTATTTTTTTGTTATCACTAACAATGCTGTGATAAACAACTTTCCACTATATTTGTGTATTTGTGGAGCATTTTTGCAGTATGTAGTTGTTGTTGTTAGGTACAGTCCAGTCGGTTCAGACTCATAGGAACCCTATATACAATACAATGAAACACTGCCTGGTCCTGTGCCAACCTCACAATCCTTGCTTTACCTGAGCCCATCGTTGCAGCCACTGTGTCAATCCATCCTGTTGAGGGCCTTCTCCTTTTTCACTGACCCTTCACTTTACCAAGCATGTTATCCTCCTCCAGGGAATGGTCCCTTCTGAGAACATGACCAAAGTAGGTCAGATGAAGTCTGGCCAGTCTCACTTCCAAGGAGCATTCCAGCTACACTTCTTCCAGGACAGATTTGTTAGTTCTTTACTGTACCCATTTTTTCTATTGGGTTGTTTGGAGCTTTTTATTTATTTGTTTTTTATTGTGATTTGGGTGAAGATTTACAGAGAAATTCACTTTCCATACAGCAGTTCATATATACTTTGTCTCATGTCATTGACCACAGTTTACCACAATGCAACAGCTCCCCTCTCACCTCCTCCCCATAGTTACCTCTTCCCAGTGTCCATCCCTCCATATACTCCTGGCCCCTGAGCTATCTCCCTGTGTACAAGCAGCCTTTCTTTCTCCCATGATTGTGCTCTCCAAGGAGTGTATCTACCTGAGGTAAATGTTCAACTCATATGGCTGTATTTTGTTTGGCTGGAAACCACAGGTGTGGGTTCAATTCCAGACCTGA
>NW_006921679.1:896687-901238 GCF_000298275.1 Orycteropus afer afer
TGAATTTTGGTTTTCTTCATTCTTCTTTGCTCTAGACAAGGAGAGACCCATCGTTGCAGCTAGATGGCAGCTTGCTAGCTTTTAAGATCCCAGTTGCTACTTGTGTTTGCTGTTTTCTTAATGAGTTGTTTTTTTGTTTTGGTTTGTCTTTATGATTGGGACATTGTAAATATTTTCCCCTAACCTGTTGCTTATCTTGTGATTTTATTCACAGTATCTCCTGCCCTACAGAGGTTTAATTTTTATAAATCCAGTATTTATTCCTCTTGATCCAAGGGTTCCATACTTTGCTCTCTAAGGCCCTCCTCTCTCAATGTTGTAAGACCTAAACTCATTTCTAGAACATTTTAGTATTTCAAAAAATATTTATTTTTATAGGTAGTATATAGCAAAACTTATTCATCTTTATTAAAATATCTACCAGTTCCAGACATAAACTCTTTTTTAAACAACTTGTTCAAGCACTAGGGTAAATACTGGGGTTGTAAACATCAAGCTAACACTCTTGCCCTCCAAAACCTCATAACAAAGTAGAGAAATAGCCAAATAAACAAATTACCATAATCTGTTATCAGATTTTATTTGTTATCATCTGATAACCATCATCTGAGGTCACATTACTAGTTCAATGGTGGGATAAAAAGTGCTTGATTCTGAAGATGGCAGAACAGCCAGATAAACTACATGGACTCTCTTCAACAAAGAAAATGGGAGCAAAATAACACAGATATAGAAGATAATCCTGGAGCCCTGAGCTTTGAAAGGAAGGATACAGAAGTGGACTAAACTCCAACTAGTAGAAGAACCTGCATAAAAACACCAAAAAAGGAGGCATACAGAGCTGCAGTCTGTCAGCGATCATGATGGCATGGACAGCCTGGATACTGCCAAGTGGTAGGTAGGAGTTAAGAATTAACCTGAAAATCAGCCCTGCTAGCCAGGGGCTTCATGGAGGACTGCACTGGTGGCTGGTAAATAAAGGGGGAAGCAGCAAAGAGGGAGACAGGCTGAGCTGTGGACTTCTGGATGCCCAGAGGGTGCAGCCATTTGAAATGTTTACAAGTGGTTCAACCATTTTAGATGTTTAAAGCAACAGCATTCTCTCAGATTCCAGGGACCTAAGAACAGGTTCCACTTGCTGGGGACTGCAAGAATATACTGGACACAAAGGACTGTTTAAGGTGCAATATTCCCCTTGTTACTCTTAGACCCCACACCTTCTTGGTGAAAGGAGGTGCAGCCATCCCTCACTCCCACCCACCTTCTGGGCTGGCAGGAATTCCATCCCAGTCTGTGTGCTCTGTGTGCCCTGCCTCGCCCTGCCCAGATTTATATCCCTTTTTTTTTTTTTCAGTTTGTTTGTTTTTGTCTGTTTTTAAATTATTTTATTTTATTTCACTCAGTTTTATTATTACTCTTTCTTCTTTCCTTCCAAGGTTCTACTTTTCAGCTGTTTCTCTCTTCTCTCTTCCTGGTTCCCAATTTTTTTCTTTCTTGTAGTTCTCCTTATTCCTTGGGTTTTTTTTTTTTTTTTTTTCTTTATTATTCTCCTACTCTACCTCTTTTCTCCTATTTTCCTCTCCCCAGATATTGCAGGGTTCTCTTTTTCCCCTTTTTTAAATTCATATTTCTTTTGGCTTTTTTTTTTTTTTCTTTATTATTCTCCTACTCTACCTCTTTTCTCCTATTTTCCTCTCCCCAGATTTTTTTTTTTTTTTCCTTTTCCTTTTTGCCCCTTTTGCTGTGTACATTTCTTTTGGCTTTTTAAATTATTTCTTTAAATATTTACTCTCATTTATGCCTCCCCCCCCCTTTTTTGGTGATTGATCCTGTGTGTTTATTATCTGCTTGCTTTTATTTACTTCTTATTTTTTTAATGGCTTTTCAATTGTTGTTTTTGTCTACCTGAGTGGGAGACTGCAACTGTGCCCATGTGACCCAACCACAATGCACCTCCTGCAGCTCTACTTAATGAGTAAGAGCCACCACTTCCTTCTGCAAAAACTGGCCAATTATATATGACATCTAATAAGAGTCTGACTCACCCTTGCATGCTCTTCACAAACAGTTAACAGAGATCTATGTAGCTACTCTCATTCTCTATCACACCCACTGGGAGACAGATGGGGTGAGTGCATAAGTTCTGTCAAAAAGTTAATAGAGGAGCACAGTAGCCTGCTTATTCAAATACATCAAAAAAAAAGAAGAAAAGAAAATTAAAATCTTGGGCAAATTGCTCCAACATACAATCACCAATTAAATATAAATACAACAAAGTCACAATGTCTCAGAGACAAAAGATTATCACAGTCCACACAAAGAAGCAAGACAAAGTGGTAGACACAAGAGAGCAGGACACAGACCCAGAACATATCCCTGATGAAGAAGCAGCATTGGAACTTCCTGATAAGGAATTCAAAAGAATTAAACTTCGGTACCTTCAATAGATTGAGAGACAGATCAAGGAAAACATTGACAAAATTAAGGAAGACATACACAAAACACTGGAACAATTTTGGAAGACAACACAAGAACAAAGTGACAAAATAAATGAAAGATTAGAAATTATATGAAATCTACAGATAGAAATCCAAAAGATTAACTAAATTTTCAGAAATAGATAACACACTGAAAGGGCAAAGGAGTAGACTCAAATCAACAGAAAATAGAATTAAGGAGATTGAAGACAAATACCTGAATATTTCCATGGAAAGATATCAATCAGAAAAAGATCATAACAAAATGAAGAAAGCCTAAGATTCATATGGGATACCATCAAAAGGAATAACCTACAAGTAACTGGAATTCCAGAACACTAAGAGACAAATAAAAACCATGGGAAAAAATTGTCCAAGATTTGTTGGAAAAGAACTTCCCTGATATGATGAAAGAAGAGAATGTATCCATTCAGGAAGTTCAACAAACACCAAACAGGACACACCCCAAAAGAAAATCACCAAATCATATATCATCATCAAACTCAGCAAAACCAAAGACAAAGAAAGAATCCTGAAAGAAGCACAGGAAAATGAAAAATTACCTACAAAGGGCAACTAATAAGACTAAGCTGTGATTTCTCAGCAGAAACCATGCAGATGAGAAGGCAATGGGATGGTATATATAAAACCCTGAAAGAGAAAATTTTCCAACTAAGATTTATACCCAGCAAAACTGTCCCTCAAATATGATGGTGAAATTAGATTTGCAGATAAGCAGTAGTTAAGGGAATTTGTTAAAACTAGACCAACCCGACAAGATATACTAAAGGAAGTCCTTTGAACAGAGAACCAATGATAACAAACAACAGCCAACCATTACTACAGAAGATGATATAACCCAGAAACCAACACAGCTACGCAAGTATCCAAAACAAAATATGCTTACAAGATTGTAAACAGAGAACCAGAGACACCAATTGGAAAATGAGGACAACTACAAAAAAAAAAGGAAGGAAAAAACAGTGTAATTGAAGAACTTCTAAATGGTGAGAAAATCAAGAGAATTGCAAGACAGAATGGACTGTTGTAAACTTGGGAAGAAAATTATAAATCACAAGGAAACCTCAAAGAAAAATCATAAACCTTCACATCATAATTTAAAAAAGGACAAGCAGAAATATTTAGCAAATATTAAAAAAACAGCTAAAAAGGAAATGATAACACAATTCATAAACAAAATGAGTTTAGCACAGAAAATTATATGGAACAAAGAAACCAGCAAACACATTGGAAGGGTAAAGGAATAGACTCGAATCAACAGAAAATAGAATTAAGGAGATTAAAGACAAATACCTGAATATTTCCATGGAAACATTCCATGAGAAAAAACCCCACATAACAAAATGACATCAACAAATTCATACTTGTCGATAATTACACTGAATGCCAATGGATTAAATGCACCACTCAAGAGATGGAGAGCTGTACACTGGATAAGAAAACATAACACATCAATATGATCTCTACAAGAGACACACATTACAGATAAAGACAAATATAGACTATAATCAAACACTGGAAAAAATATATAAAGCAAATAGCAATCAAAAAAGAGTGGGAGTAGTAATTTCTGACAAAACTGACTTTAAGATAAAAACCACCGTAAAAGTCAAGGAAGGACATTATATAATGATTAAAGGATCAATCAAATAAGAAGATATAACCAGGAGGTTCCAGCAAGATGGTGGACTAGGCAGAAGGACTGCCTAGACCCTCTTCAACAAAGAAAAGGGAAACCAATTGACACAGACACAGAAGATAATCTTGGACCGCTGAGCCTTGAAGGGAAGGACACAGAAGTAGACTAAACCCCAACTAGCAGAAGAAATTCCATGAATATACCAAAAAAGGAGACATACGGAGCTGCGGTCTGGCAGGGACCTGAACACCCCTGATGGCACAAACGGCTTGGACAATTCCGAGTGGTGGTAGGACCTAAAAATTAACCTAAAAATCACCCTGCTAGCCAGGGACTGCACGGACTGTGCACGGTGGCTGGGGAACAAACGGAGAAGGTGAAGAGAAAGGTGGGCGGAGTTGTGGACTTTTGCCG
>NW_006921679.1:905066-907136 GCF_000298275.1 Orycteropus afer afer
CTCAAAAATACAGAAAATCAGACTTTAACGGAATTGAAAAGACAGATAAATGACTACACAGTCATAGCAGAAGACTTTAATATACCACTTTCAATGAAAGACAGAAAAACTGGAAAGAAACTCAGCAAAGATGCAGAAGAGCTAAACAATACAATCCAGCAATGTGACCTTATAGACATCTACAGAGCACTTCAACCAACAACAGCACAATATACATTCTTTTCCAGTGCACATGAAACATTTTCCAGCATAGACCATACATTAGGACATAATACAAGCCTTAATAATTTAAAAACACTAAAGTATTGCAAAGCATCTTCTCAGATCACAATGCCATAAAATTAGAAATGCCATAAAATTAGAAATCAACAATAGGAAGATCAACGGAACAAGAGCCAACACATGGAAACTGAACAATGTCTTCCTCAAAAACGAATAGGTAATAGAAGAAATATAAAATGAAATTTTAAAAATTCCTTAAATCAAATGAGAACAAAAACACAATATACCAAAATCTTTGGGACACAGCAAAAGCAGTAATCAGAGGTCAATTTATAGCAATAAATGTATTCATCAAAAAAAGGAGAAAGAGCCAAAATAAACACCTTAACCCAACATCTCCAATAATTAGGAAAAGAGTAGCAAAAAAAGCCTACAGTCACCAGAAGAAAAGAAATAATAAAGATTTGAGCAGAAATAAATAAAACAGCATAAAAAGAGTAAACACATGGAAACTGAACAACACCCTCCTTAAAAAAGACTGGGTAAGAGAAGAAATAAAAATTGAAATTCCAAAATTCTCTGAATCAAAACAGAATGAAAACACAACATACCAAAATCTTTGGGACACAGGAAAAGCAGTTCATAGCAAAACATGTACACATCAAAAAATAAGAAACAGCCAAAATCAACACATTAAACCAGTATCTCCAACAATTAGAAAAAGAATGGCAAGAAAAGCCAACAGTTACCAGAAGAAAGGAAATAATCAAGATTCATGCAGAAATAAATCAAACAGAAAACAAAAAGATAATAGGAAATATCAACAAGACTAGAAGTTGGTTTTTTGAAAAGATTAATAAAATTGACAAACCGCTGGTAAATTTAACAAAGGAAAAGAGGGAGAGAATACAAATAACATGAAAAAGAAATGAAATGGGCGACATCACAAAAGAACCAACCAAAATAAAAAGGATAGTATCAGGATACTATGAAGAACCAAACTCCAGCAAATTTTAAATTCTAGAAGAAATGTATAGATTTCTAGAAACACGCTACTTACCTAAACTAACAGAGACTGAGGTGGAAAAGTTGAACAGATCCATAACAAAGAAGAAATTGAACAGATCATAAAAAAATTACCAACAAAAAAATTCCTGGCCAAGACAGTTTCACTAGAGAGTTCTATCAAGAATGCAGACAAGGACTGACAGCAATGCTACTCAACTTATTCCAAATGATAGAAAAGGATGGAATCTTCCCAAGTTCATTTTATGAAGAAAGCACAAACTTCATACCAAAACCAGGCAAAGACATCACTAAGAAGGAAAATCACTGTTCTGGTTACCTAGCACCCCTCTCACAGGAAAATATACCACAAATGGGATGGCTTGAACAAAAATGAGTTTACTCTCTTACAGTTCGGAAAGCTAGAAGGCCGAGATCAAGTGCCAGGCTGTAGGGGCTGGATGAAAGCCCTTTGACCTTGGGCTTCAGCTCTGCCTCTTGCTCCTGGCCCACTGAAGCTAGAGCCATCTCTTCACTCAGGCAGCTACTGGATGCTGAGGTTAACAAGCCCAAGGTTGAAAAATATAATGGCACAGTCTTAATGTTACCAAACCACAGGACAGGCAATTAATTCAAGTCCACTGAAAGTCCCAAGATCTGCAGAGCATGGAAGGCTGCTGAACAATGACATGACTACATTCAGGGTTCAAGTGTCCCATAAGCTAGAGACCATTCCGAAAGTTTTCTCCTTCTATACAGGAAGCAGACCACATCCCTAAGGCAGCTACTCAGCTGCTCACAGTAGATTCCACCATGGAGTTGATTACCAGTCTCATCATGGGG
>NW_006921679.1:909151-918298 GCF_000298275.1 Orycteropus afer afer
GAGCTGTTGCATTGTAAATTTTGGTCAATGACATGAGACAAAGTATATGTGAACTGCTGTATGAAAAGTGAATTTACTCTGTAAATCTTCACTCAAATCAAAATAAAATTTAAAAAAAAAAAAAGTGCCTTGTATTGAGGACGAGAAGATGACGTCTTATCTGTAGCACACATGTTAGTTTCCTCTAGCATCTTAGTGTCTGAAAAACTAAGAGATTCTGGAGCTCTGAACAGCTCATTAAGTCAGAGTATGCCAAACTCAGGGGAGTGGGATTAGAAAGGAGGGAGGGGCAATGCAATGACCTAGAAAGAATAAAAACAGGTGAACCTGCCCTGAGGGCACCAACCAGCCAGAAAGACAGGGAACTGGAGGGTTCCGTGGGGAAGTGGAGAGAATGCACCAGAGGACCTGCGGCCACTCCATGGATCTACCTTCATGCACCCACTTTTATCAGTAAATTTGGGACCACTGGGAGGGAGCAGATATCCCTCTGGCCCCAGGTGCCACTGAAATGGGAGCAGAAAGGAATCATGCCACAAGTGGGTGGGCCCTGAGACAAACTCACAGTGAGAATCAGGGCAGATATTCTGGGACAGAGTTTTGGCATGGAGGGGCTGGGAATGCAGGGTTTTGTGGCTGTCTGAACTTGGTGGAAAGTGGCGGTCCCCTAACAACTGAGGTCTTTGCCAAACTTGAGCTGTGGGACTGTAACAGTGTAATGTCATCATTAGCAGCCTACTCAAAACCCTGGAAATGGCTACTGGTGCCTTGTTGTTGTTAGCTGCCATCAAGTTGTTTCGGACTCATAGCAACTCCTATGCAGAGCAGAACGAAACACCGCCTGATCCTGCGCCCGCTCTATGATCCTTGTTATACTTGAGCCCATTGTCGCAGCCACCATGTCAATCCATCTCGTTGAAGGCCATCCCATCTTTTGTCGACCCTCCACCTTACCAAGCATGACATCCTTCTACAGGGAATGTTCCCCTCTGACAACATGACCAAAGTAGGCGAGATGAAGTCTGGCCATTCTTGCTTCCAAGGAGCATTCTGGCTGCACTTCCTCCAGGACAGATTTGTTAGTTCTTTTAGCAGTCCATGGTACTTTCAGCATTCTTCGGCAGCACCATAACTCAAAAGCATTAACTCTTCTTCGGTCTTCCTTATTCATTGTCCAGCTCTCACATGCATATGAGGTGATTGGAAATATCATGGCCTGTGTCAGGCGCACCTTATGCCTCAAGGAGACATCCTTGCTCCTCAGCACTTGAAAGAGTTCCTTTGCAGCTGACCTGCCTGCCCAGTGCTACATTTCTTCTCATGTTCTGACTGCTGCTTCCATTGGTGTCGATTGTAGAACCAAGCAATGTGAATTCTTTGACAACCTCAATCTTTTCCCCATTTATCGTGATGTTGCTTACTGGTCCAGTTGTGAGGATTTTTGTTTTCTTTATCTTGAGATGTAATCCATACTGCAGACTGTGTTCTTCAATATTCATCAGTAAGTGCCTCAAGTCATCCTCACTTTCAGCAAGCAAAGTTGTATCATCAGCATATCTCACATTGTTAAAGATTCTTCCTCCAATCTTGATGCCATGTTTTTCTTCATACAGTCCAGCTTCGTGGATTATTTGCTCAGCATATAGATTGAATAAGCATGGGAAAAGGATACAACCCTGACACACTCCCTTTTTTATTTTAAACCATGTAGTGTCCCCTTGTTCCGTTCAAATGACAGCCTCCTCCTGGTCAAGGTACAGGTCCCTCATGAGTACAATCAAGTGTTCAGGAATTCCCATTCTTCTCAATGTTATCCATAATTTGTCATGATCCACACAATCAAATGCCTTTGCATAGTCAATAAAACACAAGTAAACATATTTCTGGTATTCTTTGCCTTGAGCCAAGATCCATCTGACAGCAGCTATAATGTCCCTTATTCCACATCCTCTTCGGAATCCAGCTTGCACCTCTGTAAGTTCTCTGTCAATATACTGCAGCAACTGTTTTTTTTAATTATCTTCAGTAAGATCTTACTTGTGTGCAATGTTAGACTAGGAAGAAGTAAGAGGCCATCCACTTCTCAAAGAATTGGCCAGAGAAAACCTTATGAATAGCAGAGAAACATTGTCTGATACATTACTGCGCAACTGGCACCTTGGAGCTTTTTTATCCCTCCCCCTTTTTTCCCTCTTTTTCTGCTCCTTTCTCCACCTCTCCCCTGCTTCATCCAATAGAAAAACCACATTAAGCCACCATAACACCTGCCGGCTCGAATTCTGAACTCTCTTCATGATGAACAGAGACCTACACCAACATTCCACACAATGATTCCATCAACACAAAGAAAAATGCAGAGCAACCCATCACACCTGAATTAATAACCATCAAAATAAAATACACCAGGTCCACCTTTCAAAAAAATATTAAATCATAAACCAAGACAAAACAGATCAATACATAACTAATAGTTAAAGACAACTTCAAAATGGCTAGGAAACAGCAGGCAACCTCAAACCAAACAAACAAAAAAACAGGATAAGACAAGAGAAATAAAATCCCAAACAAAAGTCTCATTACACATAGGAAGAGGAGGCAATACAATTGTCCAAGAAGGAATTTAGAAAGTATGCTTATAGAACTCTACAAGAGCTCAAGGAAACCCCAAACAGAATCAAGGACAACACAGACAGTACCCTGGAAGAACTCAGGAAAACCATTCAAGAACAAAATAACAAGATCAATACACAATCAGAACTCACACGAACACAGCAGTTAGAAATCCAAAATGAATACCAAAATTACAGAATTACACAAGACAGTAGAAGCACAAAACAACAGGCTAGAACTGGCTGAAGAACACATTTCCCAACAAGAAGGTAAATCCTTTGACACCAGTCTGTATGAAGAAAAATCAGAACAAAAATTTAAGGGAAATGAAGAGAACCTAGGAGTTATATGGGACGACATGAAAAGAAACAACATACGCCTCATTGGAATATCAGAACAAGAAGAGGTTGGAAAAAAAAAATTGAGAAAATTGTGGAAGAGTTACTAACAGAAAATTTCCCCCATATCCTGAAGGAAGAAAAGATATTTGTCCAAGAAGCTCAACGAACCCCAAACAGGACAGATTCCAAGAGAAAGTCACCAAGACATATCATAAACAAACTCTCTAAAACCAAAGACAAAGAATCTTGCAAGCAGCCCAGGAAAAAAGAAATGTCACCTACAATGGACAAGCAGTTAGGCTGAGTTCTGATTACTCTCCAGAAACCATACAGGCAAGAAGGCAATGGGATGGCATAATAAAAAACTGCAGGAAAAGAACTTCCAACCAAGAATCCTATACCCAGCCAAACTGTCCATCAAATATGAGGGTGAAATCAAGACATTCTCAGACAAACAGAAATTAAGGGATTTTGTGAAAACCAGAGCAACCCTACAAGAAATGCTTAAGGAAGTCCTTCCATTAGAGAACCCATAACAGAGAAAATCAGAAAAAGATGCTCAAAATAAGGCCATAAAACATTGTACAGTAAAAATCAAGGAAGTCAATCAGCATATGACAACAGCAATTAACCAAATAAAGGGAATAAAAGTTCTAGGTACAAACATCCAAATGAAGAGGAAAACAGGAAAATGCCCTCATAGAACAGACTGTTCCAAAAATCTAGAGACAAGAATTCACTCCAAGGTAACCACAGAGGAAATTAACAATCTCCCTAAGCAAACCCAGAAGGAAGGAAAACATATGGATTTAGTAAGCACAAAACCAACAATAAAGAAGAAAAGAGAGGAAACACTTGTCAACAAAACGAATTCAACACAGAAAAGTGTATGGACCAAGGAAACTTCAACAATATGACAGAAAAAAAAAAAAAAAAAGAACAGAATGACAATAATCAATTCATACCTATCACTAACTGCACTCAATGTGAATGGACTAAATGCACCAATCAAGAGAAAGAGAGTGGCAGACTGGATAAGAAAAGAAAACTCATCCACATGCTGCCTACAAGAGACTCACCTTGGACACAAAGATAAATCATATTAAGAGTTAATGGGTGGAAAAAAATATACCAAGCCAATGGTAACCAAAAAAGAGCAGGAGTAGGAGGAGTATTAATTTCTGATAAAATAGACTTTAAAGTGAAAAACAACATAAGAGACAAAGAAGGTCACTATATCATACTGAAAGGGTCAATTGACCAAGAAAATATTACCATTATAAATATTCACCTAATGAAAATGCTCCAAAATATGTGAAGCAAATAGTAATTGAATTGAAAGGGAAAATAGACAACTCTACAGTAGTAGTAGAAGACTTTAACACACCACTTTCAAGGAGGGACAGATCAACCAGATAAAAACTCAGCAAAGATACAGAAAAACTGAACACAATCAACCAACTCGACCTCATAGACAGATACAGAGCATTCCACACAACAAAAACATAGTTCACATTCTTCTCCAGGGCCCATGGATCATTCTCCAGAATAGAGTATATGTTAGGACATAAAACAAGCCTCAATAAATTAAAAAACACTAAAATATTACAAAGCATCTTCTCAGCCCACAATGCTATAAAGTTAGAAATTAATAATAGGAAGATCAAGGGAAAAACATCAAACATATGGAAATTGTACAATGCACTGCTCAAAAACTACTGGGTAACAGGTGAAATTAAAAAAAAAAAAAAATCCTAGAAACAAATGAGAATGAAGATTGTTGTTGTTGTTGTTATGTGCCCTCGAGTCGAACCCGACTCATAGTGACCCCTCCTTGGGTTTTCGAGGCGGTATCACTACGGAAGTAGATTGCCCAACCTTCCTTCCAATGAGTGGCTGGTGGGTTTGAACCACCAGCTTTCTGGTTAGCAGTCAAATGCCTTTGGCACTATGAATGAAGATACATCATATCAAAATTTTGCGACACAGTGAAAGCAGTACTCAGAGATCAGTTTATAACAATAAATGCATACATCAAAAAAGAGGAAACAAACAAAATCAACACTCTAACTCAACAAGTTCAACAATTAGAAAAAGAACAAAAAAAGAATCCTACAGTAACTAGAAGTAAGGAAATAATAAAGATCAGAGCAGAAATCAATGAAACAGATAATAAAAGAATAGAGAAAATCAACAAAAAGAACAAAAAAGCTGGTTCTTAAAAAAGATTAACAAAATTGACAAACCACTGGCAAACACAACAAAAGAAAAGATGCAAGTTACAAGAATAGCAAATAAAAAAGGTGTCATCACAACAGAAACAACTGAAATAAAAAAGATACTGACAGAGTATTTTAAACAACTGTATTCCAACAGATTTGAGAACCTAGAAGAGATGGACAAGTTTCCGGAATCACAAGACTTACCTAAACTAGCCCTGCCAGAGACAGAATACTTGAACAGACCCATAGCAAAGAAAGAAGCTGAACAGATCATAAAAAAAAAAAAAAAAAAAAAAACTTCCCACAAGAAAAAGTCCTGGCCCTGACGGATTCACTGGAGAATCTTCCCAAATATTCAGGGAAGAGTTGACACCTGTACTATTCAAGCTATTCTAGAACACAGCAAAGATGGAATACTCCTAAATTCATTTTATGAAGCAAGCATAATACTGATACCAAAATCAGGAAAAGACACATTTCCTAAAAAGGAAAACTACACACCAATATTCCTCATGAACATAGATGCAAAAATCTTTAACAAAATCCTAGCCAACAGAATCCAACAACATACCAAAAAAATAATACATCCTGACCAAGTGCGATTCATACCTGGCATGCAAGGATGGTTCAACATCAGAAAAACAATGTAATCCACCATATAAACAAAACAAAAGAAAAGAACCATATGATCGTATCAGTCAATGCAGAAAAGGCAATGGATAAAATACAACACCTGTTCCTGTTCAGAACTCTCAGTAAAACAGGAATAGAAGGGAAATTCCTCAACATAATAAAGCACATATATATATAAAGCCAATGGCCAACATCATTATTAATGGAAAAAGACTCAAAGCATTCCCCTTACAAACAGGAACCAGACAGGAATGCCCTCTATCATCACTCCTATTTAACACTGTACTGGAAGTCCTAGCCAGGGCAATAAGGCAAGAAACAGAAATAAAAGGCACAGAAATTGGCAAAGAGGAAGGAAAGCTATCTCTGTTTACAGATGGCATGATCCTATACATAGAAAATCCAAGAGACTCAGCAAAAAAAACTACTAGAACTAATAGAGAGGTTCAGCAAAGCGGCAGGATACAAGGTCAACACACAAAAATCAGTTGGATTCCTCTACACCAACATAGAGACCTCTGAAAAAGAAGCAAGGGAAACAATACCATTTACAATAGCTACCAAAAAGATAAAATATCTAGGAATAAATCTTACCAGAGACACAAAGAAAACCTATATAAAGAAAACCATAAAACACTACTACAGGAGACAACAAGGGATCTATATAAATGGAAGAACCTGCTTGTTCATGGATAGGTTGACTGAGTATTGTGAAAATGTCAATACTACTAAAGCAATCTACACATTCAATGCAATCCTGATCCAGATACTAACAAAATTTTTTAAAGTTGTAGAAAAACCAATTACTAACTTGATATGGAAAGGAAAGAGACCTCGGATAAGCAGAGCACTTCTGAAGAACAAGAACAAAATGGGAGATCTCACACTCTCAGATCTTAAAACCTACTATACAGACACAGTAGTAAAACAGTGTGGTGGTGGTGGTACAATGTTAGACAGATAGACCAATGGAACAGAATCAAAAGCCCAGAAATAGACCCATCTATCTATGGACAGCTGATCTTTGACAAAGGACCTAGAATAAAACTCATTCCCAGGGAATGACTCTTAGCCCAATAGTAAATAAGACATAAATTCAGGCCACTCAACCCAGGATGATGTACCCACATACTCTGTGCAGATGCATCCTTTGGAGCAATCAACCATAGGGCAACAGAGGGGCAACATTTGCATGGAGGAAATGCAGGACATACAGGAGTGCATAACTATGAGCAACACAGGGCATTGGGGGGTTATGGGGAAGGAAGGGGAAAAGAATGGGTTAGGGCTGGGGATGGTAGTTGGGGAGTGAAACCAAATATACACAAAATGTTGAATGTAAAACAAACTATGAGATACCATCTTGCCCCAGCACTAGTAGCAAAGTTCAACAAGACAGAATATAACAAATGCTGCCAAGGATGTGGAGAGATTGGGACTCTCATGCACTACTGGTTTGACTGTTAAATGGTATAATCACTGTGGAAAGCTGTATGAGGATTCCTTAAAAAGTTGGAATTAGAAATACCATTTGATCCAGCCATTCCATTACTAGGTACATACCCTAAAGAAGTGACAGCCAGGACAAGAACAGACATATGCACATCCATGTTCATCACAGCACTATTTACAATAGCCAAAAGATGGAAACAACCTAGGTGTCCATCAACAGAGGAATGGATAACCGAACTATGGTACATACACACAACGGAATACTTGTTGTTGTTGTTGTTATGTGCCATCGAGTCGGACCCGACTCATAACGACCCCTCCTTGGGTTTCCGAGGCAGTATCACTACGGAAGTAGGATTGCCCAACCTTCCTTCAGAGGAGTGGCTGGTGGGTTTGAACCACCAGCCGTCTGGTTAGCAGGCAAGTGTCTTAGCCACTGTGCTACCAGAGCTCCTCAACGGAATACTATGCAACCCTAAAGAATAACATAGACTCTACAAAACACCATATAATGTGGATGAACTTGGAGGACACTATGCTGAGTGAAATAAATCACAGAAGGACAAATACTGTATTAGTCTGTTAATGTAAAAAGTCAAGGAAAGGTTTATACATGGAAGGAAATTTTCTTTGTTGGTTATCAGGGGTGGAGGGGAGAGGAGGGAACACTGTTAGACAGGTAGAGACAAGTATTGATTTGGGTGAAAAAAAGGGCAAGGTACCAAAGGTGAGTGATTAACACCATGGCACTGAAGAAGAGGAAGACATAGAAAGGTACATGAGAGGTACAAACAACAAAGATGAACCCTTTTGCACATACAGCACTGTGTTGTCAGTGAAGGCAAACATGGATATAAGGGTGGACAGGTTGAACTATTAGGTATGTCCATGCACGGGGGAGTGTGCCTAAGACCATGTATAGGGTTGGCAGACAATGTTTCTACAAGAGTATTGGTATGTTCTGTAAGAATTCCCAGGTATATAGTAGAGCTGACAATGGTCAAGGTTGTAGTCACTTCTTGGACACAGTCAGCTACCCAGAGGGAGCAAGTAGTTAGACCTATGGGCTTTGGACCATAGTCGCAGGGGACATCAAGCTCAATTGGCATAACATACTACACAAAACATTGTTCCACATCCTACTTTGGTGAGTAGTGACTGCGATCTTAAAAGCTTTCAAGCAGCTATCTAGATGCATCTCTCCTCATCCAGAGCACAGAAGAGTGAAGAAAACCAAAGGTGCGTGGAAACAATTAGTCCAAGTGACTGGTACACCATGCAATCCTCAAGCCTATATAACTATGAGACGAGAAGAACTAGATGGTGCCCAGCTACCACTGTCAACCACTTGGAGAAGGATCTATGCAAGAGATCCTGGACAGAGTAGAAGAACAATGTGGAACAAAACTCAAAATCATTTGAAACAAACAAACAAAAAAGGGACCAGGTTTGCTGGTCTATTAGAGACTAATGGAACCACTGAGACTATGGCCCCTAGCTGCCCTTCAAGTCTGGAATTGAAACCACTCCTGTGGCTTCCAGACAAACAAAAGACAGGCATATGAGCTAAACATTTACACTAAGTAGATACACTCTTTGGAGAGAACAATCATGGGCAAACAGAAGGGCTGTGTATGCACAGGGAGACAGCTCAGGGGGCAGGAGTACATGGAGGGAAGGACACAGGGAAGAGGTAACTATGGGGAAGAAGTGGGAGGAGAACTGAACTGTTGGATTGTGGTAAATTGTAGTCAATGTCATGAGACAAAGTGTATGTGAGCTGCTGTATGGAAAGTGAATTTGCTCTGTAAACTTTCACCCCAATCACAATTTTAAAAATAAATTAAAAAAAAAAATGGGCAGAAGACATGAATAGACACTTCACCAAA
>NW_006921679.1:918683-927145 GCF_000298275.1 Orycteropus afer afer
AAAGATGGAAACAACCTAGGTGTCCATCAACTGAGGAATGGATAACCAAACTATGGTACATACACACAATGGAATACTATGCAACCCTAAAGAATAACATAGAATCTGCAAAACACCACATAATGTGGATGAACTTGGAGGACATTATGCTGAGTGAAATAAGTCAATCACAAAAGGACAAATAAATGCCATTATTGTAAAAAGTCAAGGAAAGGTTTATATATGGAAGGAAATTTCTTTGTTGGTTACCAGGGGTGGGAAGGGAGGGGAGGGAATTCTGTTAGATAGATAGAGATAAATATTGATTTGGGTGAAGAGAAGAGCAATGTACTAAATGTGAGTGATCAACATGGTGGCACTGAGGAAGAGGAAGACAAGAGATTCATGGGAAGTACAGACAAAAAAGATGAATCCTTTTGCACATACAGTACTGCATGTCAGTGAAGGCAAACATTGATCTACAGGTGAATAGATGGGTGGACAGGCTGAACTATTAGGTATGTCTATGCAGGGGGAAGTGTGCCCAAGACCATGTATAGGGTTGGCATACAATGCTTCTACAAATGTATTTGTATGCTCTATAAAAATTCCCAGGTATGTAGTAGAGTTGACAAAGGACAAGGTTGTAGTCACTTCTTGGCCACAGCCAGCTACCCAGAAGGCGTGACTAGTTAGACCTGTGGGCTTGGGACCATAGTCACAGGAGACATCAAGCTCAAATGCCATAAAATACTACACAGAAACATTGTTCCATATCCTACTTTGGCGAGTAGCAACTGGGATCTTAAAAGCTTACAAGCAGCCATCTAGATACAATGACAGGTCTCTTCTCATCCAAAGCAAGGAAGAATCAAGAAAACCAAAGAAGCCTGGAAACAATTAGTCCAAGGGACTGTTACACCATGCAATCCTCAGCCTATATGACTATAAGAAGAGAAGAACTAGATGGTGCCCGGCTAGCACTGCCAAACACTTGGAGAAGGATCTATGTAGGAGATCCTGGGTGGAGTGGGAGAACAATGTAGAACAAAATTTAAAATCATTAAAAAAAAATAATAAAAAAAGGGACCAGGTTTGCTGGTCTGATAGAGCCTAATGGAATCACTGAGACTATGGCCCCTAGCTGCCCTTCAGGTCTGGAATTGAACCCACTCCTGTGGCTTCCAGACAAACAAAAGAAAGGCATATAAGCTGAAAATTTACATTAGGTAGATACGCTCCCTGAAGAGATCAATCATGGGAGAATAGAAGGGCTGGGTATGCACAGGGAGACAGCCCAGGGGGCTGGAGTGTATGGAAGGGAAGGACACAGGGAAGAGGTAACTATGGGGAGGAGTGTGAGGGGAGCTGTTGGACTGTGATAAATTGTCATCAACATCATAAGACAAAGTGTATGTGAGCTGCTGTATGGAAAGCGAATTTGCTCTGTAAACTTTCACCCAAATCACAATAAAAATTAAAAAAAAAAAAGTGAGTGATTCTGCTGAGAGGGATAGGAGGAGAGAAAGAGAAAAGAATCACTAATTAGGCTTCACAAGGAGCTCTGGTAGTGTAGTGACTAAGGCATTTGGCTGCTAAGCACAAGGTTGGTGGTTCAAACCCACCAGCTGCTCAGCAAGAGGAAGATAAAGCAACCTATTTATATAAAGATTTACAGCTTTGGAAACTCAATGGCAGTCACTATGAGTCAGAATCACCTCAATGGCAGCAGGTTTGTTTTTCTGTATTAGGCTTCACAGAAAGACAACACTCTTGAGATTGGCTGCGTAAGAACAAGACTTTTGGAGGAAAAGCAGTGCCCAAAGTATGTGGAAATGTAAGGCAGTTTCAAAAGCACAGGGTGTGCTCATGGGCCTTCAGAGAGTTTGGAAGAAGAGGGTGGACGAGATGAGGCTGGGAGGTAAGTAGAAGACATATTGGAGGGTCTGTGTACCATGCCAAGGGTCCCAGCTGGTATTTTGTCAACAGCAGGAAATTACTGAAAAGTTTAGAACTGGGGAGTATTGATCAGAGTGGCCATTTAGAAATAATTTAAAACAATGGCAAAAAAGAAGAAGTGGATTCCAGTGCTATTTAGGAAGGAGACTCATTCATTGGTGACTTGTTGTATGTGGGGGGTCTGGAAGTGGGAAGTCAAGAAGAGAAGGAATGAGAATGGCTCCCAGGCTTTCTGGTTTGGGTGAACTGGCAGACGGTGGGGTCACTGGCAATCTCCAGCAGAATCATGATAGAGATGACTATCTTCTAGTAGGTGGGTATTTAGACCATCCTTTCAGGCTTCACACAGCTGGAAGCATGACCCAATCTGTTGCCTGAAAACAGAGTAACAAAATAAACTATGACAGGCTTGAGCACTGGTCTGAAGAGAGTTCTGGAATCCAGCCAGGCCTCTTAGGAAGAGAATGATAATTTACTTGACTTGCCAATGTGAATATATTCTTGGAAGCCTCCATTGGCTAGGATGCAAGAAGCTCATTACATACTAATATAAGCTGTTTAGCAGCCTACACTTAAAATAATAATTAAGTAGTTGTTTCATATTTGGCCATATTTTCAAGGAGAGATCATAAGTTTCATGTACTCTGCTTTGTTTAGGCCTGTGGCTACTGCCTAATTCCAAGAGTCTCATTTCCGAAGGAAATTTGGGTGGAGCCCCAACTTGGGAAGTTCAGTTACCTCTGGTCAACTATGGGAGAGGAAGCTACTACATGTACTTCCAACCAAAGCAAGGAGCCACACCAAGTAGTTCTTCTAGTACTTGCAGGAAATGTAAATTCACACAGCCTTCATAATCAGAAACACTTAAGCTTCCTACATTGTATCTAAATGTATAAAAGCCCAAGTTAAACTGTACAAGAAACTTGAGAAACTTCATTACTAACATTTATCAAGCATTTCAAACAGGAACTGGTACATGGTAAGTATCGTATGTATCTTTTAATTTAATTCTCAGAAAATGCTATGTTTTTATTGATCCACATGTTGTACGTAAGAAAATTGCTTCAAAAAGAGGTTAAAATAATTTTCCAAAGCTCATGTAACTGAGAAGGAGGAGAAGTGGGCCTTGAACTCCGATCTGTTCATCTCCTAAACCTATGCTCTTGACAATGATACTACTCTGCATCCTGTCAGTAAAATTAGCACAGTGGTGGCCTGTGCATAACTAATACGTACCATAGCAAACTTCCAGAAAGCCCTTTCTAAAGTATGTTTTTATTATTACAAGCATACAAAGATTTAAAAAATATGACCAAGAAAAAAGACAAACCTCATTCACTCAAATTCCACCACCAAGAGATACCCATTATTGACATTTGTGTTTTGTCCCAGAGCTTTTCCTAAAAAAACCAGTTCATTGTGCATACTGGTTTGTTATCTGCTACTTTCCTATCTTTATAAAATGAACAGCTCATTCCAGCTGAAGTTTAGTTAAGACATGCAGTGCTTGATTTTACTCAATAAACTCTAAAAAGAAAACATAAGCTGTTCTCTTCTCCTTCTTGTGTGTCACTCTTAGGGAAGCCACATATGGTAAAGATCTCAATAACTGATGTCCCAAGAGCTTTTTTCCTTCATCCTCTAACAAACTGGAGAAGTTTTACCATCCCCTTTCTGAGCTATCAAGAGCTCTGGTAGCACAATGCCTAAGGCGTTTGCCTGCTAACCAGATGGCTGGTGGTTCAAACCCATCAGCCACTCTGCGGAAGCAAGACCGGGCAATCTACTTCCATAAAGATACGCCTTGGCAACCCAATGGGGGTTGCTATGAGTCAAAATCGACTCGATGGCAGTGGGTTTTGGCTTTCTGAGCTATGTGTTAAACTTATTTCTAATCCAACTACGTCCCAGGAGAGGTGGGAACTTCCTTGAGGCATAGAAGTGGCCCATGTCCTTGCTAAATTGAGTCTATTCCTACCCTTTCTTTCAGTAAAGACAAGTTAGCTCCCTGAGCAGATTTGCTCCACCCACATGTCCCAAATCATTTAGCTAAGACAGGAGTTAGCTCCCTGAGCAGATATGCTCCACCCACATGTCCCAAATCATTTAGCTAAGACAGGAGATGTAACTTAGAAGAGTCTCTATGTGACCTCACCATACTCTTCCCAACTAACATAAGAGTTATGGTACAGAAATGCAAATTTAGTTTTTCACTGAAAGATCCAACCACTTGCCAATAGCTAACTGTATCCTACCCAACCAAAAGGTGTGTGTGTAGGGGGAAGGCTTCCCCATATCCTTGAGCAGGACCTCTGCTTGTGTAGTAGTTAAGGCATTAGGCTGCTAACCAAAAGGTCGGCAGTTGAAACCTACCAGCCACTCCATGGAAGAAAGGATAAGGCTGTCTGTTTCATATCTCCTTGAGCACATCTCTGACTTATATTGTCAAAAATGATTTTATATCCCCAGATACGTATGCATTCCTTACTCTGTGAAAGATAATATATACAGGGACAACATCAAGGAGAAGGGTGGAGCCTAATAGTTTTGACTTTACATTGTTTGCAGTGGGAAATGAGGAATACACTAGAACTACAAAAAAATAAAATAAAAAAACAGAAACCAAACCCATTCCCACTAAGTCAATTCCGACTCGTAGTAACCTTGTATTTCAGAGTAGAACTCCCCCATAGGGTTTCCAAGGCTGTAAATCTTTACAGAAGCAGATTGTCACATCTTTCTCCCGCAGAGCAGCTGTGGGTTCACACTGCCAAGGCTCAACATTACCAGATATTAAGAGCTTTCTTTAAAAAAGATAAACGTCAAGGTTATCTCAATAGATAGCAAGAAAGTAGTACTATGTGTGTATGTAAATGTGTGTGAAGGAGCCCTGGCAGCTCAGTGGCTAAGCGCCCAGCAGCTAACCAAAACAGAAGTGGTTCAAACCCATCAGACGCTCTGCAGGAGAGAAGATCTGAGGATCAGCTCATATAAAGTTCTGGAACCCTGTGGGCAGTGCTACTGTCGTTTGGGGTTGGTATGAGTCAAACCAGAACTGACCAGACAGCATGTAACAATGTGTGTGTGCACACAGTATATACACACACTAGAAAAGAAACTTCCCTAAGTTAATAAAAATTATCAATAATAACTTGATAAAGGTTAGCCAGAAAATATCGTACTAAATAATTAAATACCACAGCCAGGTCAAACCTATTTATCTTAGGATTGGACAAAGATAGCCACTATCCCTCTAGGTGGAAGTTTCAGCCAATGCAATAAAACAACTTTGAGAATAATGCTCACAGTGTGATCCCATTCATTTTGTTTTTTTCTGTATATACAAAGAAAAGTGTCTTGTAGATTACATGCTAAATAGTTAGCAGCAGCAGTTACTTCTAGAGAAGAGTGTGGAGAAAAAGGGAACGGCCTCATACTATTCTAATGCTTCCCAAAATCCTTAATGTAGTCTTACTCTTCACTAACTTCAGAAGTGTAAGTGTTATAGACTTAATGAAAACTCCATTGAAATGTAATTATTTACATTCCTTTTACATTTACTTGTTGTTGTTGTTGTTAGATGTCATCAAGTCAGATCTCAGTCATAGCAACCCTGTGTACAACAGGTCAAAACACTGCCCAGTCCTGTGCCATCCTCACAACCATTGCTATGCTTGAGCCCATTGCAGCAGCCACCGTGTCAATCCATCTCATAAGGACTTTCCTCTTTTTTGCTGACTTTCTACTTTATCAAGCATGACATTCTTCTCCAGGATTGGTCCCTCCAGATAACATGACCAAAGCATGAAACACAAAGTCTGGCCATTCGTACCTCTAAGGAGCATTCTATCTTCTTCCAAGACAGCTCTGTTCACTCTTCTGCCAGGGCATGGTGTATTCGATATTCTTCACCAACATCACAATTCAAATGCATCAATTCTTCTGCGGTCTTCTTTGTTCACTGCACATGCATATGAGCCAACTGCAAATATCACAGCTTGGGTCAGGTGCACCTTAGTCTTCAAAATGATATCTTTTGCAGCAGATTTTCTCAATGCAATTCATTGTTTGATTTCTTGACTGCTGCTTTCATGAGTGTTAATTGTGCATTTAAGTAAAATAAAATCCTTGACAATTCCAATCTTTTCTCCAGTCACCATGATGCTGCTTATTGGTCCAGTTAAGATTTTTGTTTCTTTATGTTGAGGTATAATCCATACTGAAAGCTATAGTCATTGATGTTCATCAGTAAGTATTTCAAGTCACCTTCACTTTCAGCAAGCAAGGTTGTGTCATCTGCATATCGCACACACTGTTAATGAGTCTTCCTCCAATTATGATGCCATGTTCTTCTTCATATAGTCCAGTATCTTGGATTATTGCTCAGCAAACATATTGAATAAGTATGGTGAAAGGACACAACTCTGGTGCACACCCTTCCTGATTTTAAACTATCCAGTGTCCCTTTGTTCTGTTCGAATAACTGCCTCTTGATCTATGTACAGGTTCCTGATGAACACAAGTAAGTTTTCTAAATTTTGAATTACAATTTTTTTGTTTAATTTTGTGTTTCAGTCTAAGTGGCAAATGCTGACTGAAACAAATAATATTAAAATTAAGAAATTTTCATTCACACAATTACAGTCATGAGCCTGAAGTGGTTCAAATTCTCAATTTATATACTATGTTCTGCTTAGACTATTGTGAATATAACCTATATAAAGTAAACCTCTGGTAGTATAGTGCCTAAGGCACTTGACTGCTAACCATAAGGCCGGCAGTTCAAACCCACCAGCCAACTCAGAAAGAAGATGGAGCAATCTACTTCCGTAGTGATACTGCCTCAGAAACCCAAGGAGGGGTCACTATGAGTCGGGTCTGACTCGAGGGCACATAACAACAACAACAAGTAACTCTTAACCCTGCCAGTCCCAACATTCCCCTTTCATTAAAAAATAAAAAAGTCACATGTACACCAATGTTTATTGTAGCACTATTCACAATAGCCAAAACATGGAAACAACTTAAATGCTCATCAATGGACGAAGGGATAAACAAAATGTTACCAGTATATACATACAATGGAATGGTATTCACGCATAAAGGGAAAGGAAATCCTGACACAGGCTACAATATGGGTGAACCCTAAAAAAAATTATGCTGAGGGAAGTCAGTCAATCACAAAAGGACAAGAGTTGTATGATCTCACTTAAAGTAACAAGAATACACAGAGATACAGAGACAGGGGAGGCCAAAAATAGAGCTATTGTTTAGGAAGCACTGAGTTGCTGTTGATGGCAATGGGAAATTTGGCAATGATTATGGATGGTGGTTGCACAACATAATTAATGTAATTGACATCACTAAATGATACACCTGAAAAATGCTGACCTGGCAAATGTTATGTTTATATACATTTTTACAACAAGAACAATAACTATATATATATTTTACAAAAAGTAGTAACAGTGGCTAAAACTAGTGTCAAAAGGAGTAATTTTAACATAATTGATACTTAGTAAGTATTTCTTGAGAGAATTTGTGCCCAGTCTGCCAGAGTCTTTGCTCTTAACTGTTTCTCTTTAAATAAAACAATGAATTAATGTTAAAACCAAAGAATAAATGTTATGTGAAGGGAAAAAACTGTAATACCCTTTATTTTCCTAAGATGAAATTCATATATAATAAAAAAAAATCTGTAATTTCACAAATCAATAAAATGCTAACACTAATACAAAGAAAAATAAAAGTAATTTACGATAAAATGCATTGCCTTATGTTTGGGCCACAGTCAAGTGACTGTACCAGAACACAGACATCACCAAGAACTCAGTAGTATCCAAGGCAGATGTGGGGGTGCTAGAGGCAACTCTGAATGTCTGAAACCCACCTCTAGTGTGTCAGTCTGTCATACTGTGGTAGCTTGTGTGTTGCTATGATCCTGGAAGCTAAGCCATTTGTATTTCAAAAACCAGCAGGATCACTGATAGTGGACAGCACATAGCCAAAGACAGACTGAGAAGAAAGGCCTTGTGATCTAGTTTTGAAAACGAGTTCATGACAACTCCATGGATCACAAAAGAATACTGTCTGGTGTGGGGCTGTTCCAGACGCTCCCCAAGCTGGAAGCACTCCAATGACACAGTGGCCCCAACAGTGGACTCGAGCCCAGTGATCACGAAGGCGACACAGGACCCGGCAACAGTTTGTTCTATTTCACATGGGGCTGCCGTGAGTCGGAGCTCACTCGAATACCTGATATGGTGTCACTGGACTTATGTAGAAAACGAACAAATATAATTGGTTAAAAATATGTAATCTTATCTCAGTTAGTTATGTTGTTGTTGTTGTTGTTGTTATGTGCCGTCGAGTCGGACCCGACTCATAGCGACCCCTCCTTGGGTTGCCAAGGCAGTATCACTACGGAAGTAGACTGCCCCATCTTCCTTCCGAGGAGTGGCTGGTGGGTTTGAACCGCCAGCCTTCTGGTTAGCAGTCAAGTGCCTTAGCCACTATGCTACCAG
>NW_006921679.1:927245-930309 GCF_000298275.1 Orycteropus afer afer
TATACATACACATCTCGGAAGGAAGGTTGGGCAATCCTACTTCCGTAGTGATACTGCCTTGGAAACCCAAGGAAGGGTCACTATGAGTCGGGGCCGACTCGACGGCAAATAACAACAACAACAACATATATACATGTATGTACTAAAATACATGCATGAAAGCATAAATGACATATTTCATACATAGTGGTATCTACAGGAAAACAACAGATAAAGGAGAATAAAGTGTCCCCTTCCCCCCTTAAACTGGGTGGATATATATTACGTTATTCTGTATCTTTTGGTATGTCTAAAATATTTCATTAAAAAAGCTAAAAGGTTCACCTCAAAAATAACTAGAAAATGGAACCAACCTAAGTGCCCATCAACAGATGAATGGACAAGTTTTAATGGGGTACATCCATACAATGGAATACTTGGCAATTAAGAAAAAAATGAGTTGCCAAACATTTTGGAACATGGATGAACTGAAGAATAGTATGTTGAGCAAAATAAGTCAATGACAAAAAACAAATATTATATGTTCTCAATTTTATGAAATGCCATGAATAGTAAATACAGGTAGTCACCGACTTATGATGAGATTCCATTCTGATCTGATGAATCTCTCCTTAAGTCAGTTCTGACATGAATTTAATACCACATTTTTTTAGTTTTCATTATTAGTGCCTTTTATCATCAGTATCTATATAAATCCAATTTTTATTTGCTTTGTTGGAAACATTACATACGAACTTAAAGATATATTTTAATACATACATACATAAAAAATACACAAGTCATAAAAAAAGCACACAGTTTTAAGTGAAGTTTGTCATAATTTAAATACATCAGAAGTTGGTGACTAGTTGTACACAGAAATTAATATTGATTAGTGGTTACAAGGCATGGGGGGATTCATTCTCTACACACTAGACACTTGTTATTTTTTATGATAAGAAAGGTAATATTGAATGTGGGTGAAATGTACACAGCTTACTGAAGGTAAACAATGCCACTAAAAAGTACACAAGAGGATCAGGAAGATGGTGTCATACCTGTAGCCCACATGTTTGTTCCCTCTAGTATCTTAATACCTGAAAAACTAGGTACAGCAGTTTAAAGCAGGGATTCTGGGGCTGTCAATAGCTCATTAAGTTAGAGAAGGCCAAATTTAGTGGAGAAGTAGAAAAAAATATATATATAGGGAAAACAGCCAGGAAGAATAAAAATAAATGAACCTGCCCTGTGGTGCATGAGCTGGTGGGGATGGAGCAATGGAAAACCCTCTAAGCAGTGAAGCAGGAACACTGGGAACCCAACAGCAGCTCCAGGGACTCAAACTTCCCACAGTGGTGGCTTCTGGCGGTAACTGTGGGAACTGAGATGAGTGGGTAGACAGCATTTCTGAGAAATAGAGCAGAGACCCCTCTGGCTCAGATTGCCACAGAGTTGGGAGCAGAAAGGGAAACATGCCACAGGTAGGCAGGTCCTGGAACGTGCTCACAGCATGGAGCAGGGGTCCAACTCTTCAAGGACAGCTTTTTAGCACAGATGGGTCAAGAGCATGGGGTTTTGCAGCTGTCCAATCCAGGTGGAAAGTAGTGGCCCCCTAATCATTGAGATCTTTGCTGATTTTGAACCACAGGCTGGTGAGTGACAATATGACATCATCATTAGCAGTCAAACCAAGCAGACACAAAACAAAACCACATAATCACAGAAACTTGGAAAGCAGGGATGTGTTATTAACACCTTTGAGCTTTTTTCTTTCTTTTTCTTTTCTTCCTCCTTTTTCCCCTTCTAATCTGTCTCACCCAATGGAAGAACGACAGTAAGTCACCACAACATCTGCTCATCCCAACTCTAAATTCCCTTCACAGCAAACAGACCTGCATCCACATTCCACACAGTGATTCCATCGACACAAAGAAAAATGCAGAGCAACCCACGCTGGTCCGGAGGGCGCTGCCATTTTGAAGGTTTAAAAAGCGGCTTGACTAATTTGGATATTTAAAGAGACAGTGCTCTCGCAGATTCCTGGGGCTTAAGAACACGTTCTGCTTTCCAGCAACCCAAAGGACACTCGGGACCTGCAAGACTGGAAAGGTACCACATTCCTCTTGTTACTCTTATACCCCACACCCACGTGGTGAATGGAGGTGTGGCCATCCCCCCACTCCCACCTACCTTCCGAGCCCACAGGACCTCCATCACAGTCTGTGGGCTCAGACGGAGCCTGAGTGCCCTGCCCTACCCTCAACTGATTTTTTTTTTTCTCTCTCTTTTTTTATTTTTATTTTTAGTTTTTTATTTTTCACTTTCTGTTTTCTGGTGATTAGTTTGCTTGTATTTGTCTGTTATAAAACAACTAATATTATTAATACTTTTGTCCTTTTTATTGTTATTTTTAATCTTCCCCTTCCCAGGTCCTAGTTTTCAGCATTTTTTCTTTTTGCTCTGCCTGGCTGAAATTTTTTTCTTTTTTTTTTTAATTTCAGATTTTTTTTTCTTTTCCCCCTTCTTTCTCATGATTAAACCCATTCCTTGTTTTTCTTTTTGCATTTTTCCCATTTTTCCTCCATTATTATTCTCCTTCCCTACTTATTTTTTCTTAGGGCCCTATACCCAGATATTGCAGGTTTTCTTGTTTTTTCTTCTTTTTTTCCCCCCTTTTTCTTTTTTTTTGGTTACTGTTCCTGTACGATTAGATGGTGTGTTTTTCGTCCATGGGCTTTAAGTTTTTTTATCGTTATTCAATTGCAATTTGTGTCTAACTGAATGGGCGACAACAACAGTCCCCATAAGACACAATTACGCCCACACCTCCTGCAACTTCACTTTACTGAGTGAGAACCACTACCTCCTTCTCCAATGATAAAAAACCACCAAGAAGAGCCTGAAACACCCTTCGCTGCTCTTCACAAACAGTTAACAGAGATATAAATACAGTAACGCCATGATGCCTCAGAAACAACAGACCATCACAGTCCACACAAAGAAGCAGGATAAAGTGGTAGAAACAAGGGAGCAGGATACGGACCCAGAACACATCCCTGAGGAAGAAGCAGCATTGGAACTCTCT
>NW_006921679.1:947845-949439 GCF_000298275.1 Orycteropus afer afer
AAAGTATATGTGAACTGCTGTATGGAAAGTGAATTTGCTCTGTAAATCTTCACCCAAATAAAAATTAATTGATTAATTAATTAAAAAAACAAAAAAGATAATGACAGAATATGATGAAGAACTGTACTTCAACAGATTCGAGAACCTAAAAGAAATCAGCAAGTTTCTAGAAACACAAGACCTACCTAAACTACCCCAGTTGGAGACAGAATACTTGAACAGACCCATAACAAAGGAAGAAATTGAACAGGTCATAAAAAAAAGTTGCCACAAGAAAAAGTTCTGGTTCTGAAGTCTTCACTGGAGAATTCTATCAAATATTCAGGAAAGAGTTGATATCTATACTACTCAAGTTATTCCAGAACATGGAAAAAGATGGAATACTTCCAAACTCCTTTTATGAGGCAGGCATAACACTGATACCAAAACCAAGGAAAGACACCTCTAAAAAGGAAAACTACAGACCAATATCCCTCACAAATATAGATGCAAAAATCTTCAACAAAATCCTAGCCAACAGAATCCAACAACATATCAAAAAAATAATACATCCTGACCAAGTGGGATTCATACCTGGTATGCAAGGATGGTTCAACATCAGAAAAACAATCTATGTAATCCACCACATAAACAAAAGAAAAGAACCATATAATCATATCAATTGACGCAAGAAAAGCATTTGACAAAATCCAACACCCATTCCTGTTCAGAAATCTCACCAAAATAGGGATAGAAGGAAAATTCCTCAACATAATAAAGGGTATATATGCTAACCCAATAGCCAATATTATTGTTAATGGACAAAGATTCTAAGCATTCCCCTTATGAACAGGAACCAGACATGGCTGCCCTCTATCACCACTCCTATTTAACACTGTATTAGAAGTCCTAGCCAGGGCAATAAGGCAAGAAAGAGAAATAAAAGGCATCCAAACTGCCAAAGAGGAAGTAAACCTATCTCTATGTGAGGATGATATGATCCTATATGTAGAAAACCCAAGAGACTGAACAAAAAAAATGACTGAAACTAATAGAGAGGTTCAGTAGAGTGGCAGGATACAAGGTCAACATACAAAAATCAGTTGGATTCCTCTACACCAACAAAGAGACCTCTGAAAAAGAAATAAGGGAACCAATACCATTTACAATAGCTATCAAAAAGATAAAATATCTAGGAATAAATCTTACCAGAGACAGAAAAGATATATACAAAGAAAACTATAAAGCACTACTACAAGAAACTACAAGGGATCTACATAAATTGAAGAACCTTCCTTGTTCATGGAAAGGAAGACTGAACATTATGAAAATGTCAGTACTACTCAAAGTAATCTACACATTTAATGCAATCCCGATCCAGATACCAACAACATTTTTTAAGGATATAGAAAAACCAATTACTAACTTCATGTGGAAGGGAAAGATATCTCGGATAACCAAAGCACTACTGAAGAAGAAGAACAAAGTGGGAGATCTCACAATCCTGGATCTCAAAACCTACTATACAGCCACAGTAGTCAAAGCAGCATGGTATTGGTACAATGATAGACAGATAGACCAATGGAACAGAATCAAAAACCCAGAAATAGACCCA
>NW_006921679.1:949944-1000614 GCF_000298275.1 Orycteropus afer afer
GGGTTTGAACCACCAGCCTTCTGGTTAGCAGTCAAGTGCTTTAGCCACTATGCTACCAGAGCATAAGTAGACTATCAAATATAACCCAAAATGCACAGGAGGTAGAAGAGAAGCTAGATGACTGGGACCTTTTAAAAATTAACTTCTTAAGTGCATCAAAAGACTTCATCAAAAGGGTAAAAAGAGAACCTACAGATTGGGAGAAAATATTTGCCTATGACATATCTGATAAAGGACTTATCTCCAAAATCTATACAAGACTTCAACTCTTCAATGCCAAAAAGAAATAATCCAGTTCAAAATGAGCAAGAGACACGAATAGACTCTTCACTAAAGACGATATGCTGGCGGCCAACAAACACATGAGGAATTGCTTGCGATCTTTAGTCATTAGAGAGATACAAATCAAAACAACAATGAGGTATCATTTCACCCCAGCAATAACAGCAAAGTTCAACAGGATGGAAAATAACAAATGCTGGTGAGGTTGTGGAGAGATTAGCACTCTTACACACTGCTGGTGGGACTGTAAAATGGTACAACCATGGTGGCAAACAGTATGGCATTTCCTTAAAAAACTGAAAATAGAAATACCATTTGAACCAGCAATTCCATTACTAGGAATATATTCTAAAGAGGTGAGAGGCAGGACACGAACAGACATATGCACACCTAAGTTCATCGCAGCACAATTCACTATAGCAAAGAGATGGAAACAACCTAGATGCCCATCAACAGGTGAATGGATAACCAAACTATGGTACATTCACACAATGGAATGATACTATGCTATATTAAAGAACAATAAAGGATATGTGAATCATTTCACAATGTGGATGAGCCTGGAGGACATTATGCTGAGTGAAATAAGTCAATCACAGAAGGACAGATACTGTATGAGCCCATTACATACATATTGTATGAGAGTGGAAATAAGTCAAGGAAGGGTTTGCTTAGGGAAGGGAAGTCATTTTGTATGTTACCAGGGACAGGAGGGGATAATTTCAGACAAGGTTGGAGCCACATGCTGAGTTGGGTAAGAGGAGGGATGGTATGAAAAGAGTCTGTGACCAGCATGATAACATTGGGGAAAGGGAGGACACCGAAATGTGCACATAAGATATAGACGACACAGGCTAAAACCAGTATATCCACAATACTGCACTAGCACTAATATCAAACACCATGCTACAGATAAACACATAGACAACTGAGAAGATCAGATGGGGGTCAGTGAATAGGAATATACTCTAGACCAATGACAGATTCAGCTGAGGCTAATCTTGCACAGATACTAGTGATACAAAATACTCACAATCATTACAGAAGCAACAGAAGACAAACAGACATGGAGCAATCCCTCATAGAAAGCCAGATACTGTGGGAGAGAGATCCACCAGATCTGCTGACTCAGGACCATAGTAATGGGGGACACCAGACTCAATCAGCACAACAAAATACATAAAAATCTTATTCCACAATCTACTTTGGTGAGTAGCGACTGGGGTCTTAAAAGCTTTCAAGTTGCCCTCTAAGATGCAGCTAATGGTCTCCTCTCATTGGAAGTGAAAAAGAGTAAACAAAACCAAAGGCATTTGGAAACAATCAGCCCTGGGACATGACAGACCATGAGATCAAAAGAACTAAATGGTGCCCAGCTACCAATGCCAAAACTGGATCAAAACTGGAGATATGGGGTAAAGTGGGAAGAAAAACATGGAACAGAATCCAAAAACACAATAATGACCAGAATTACTGGTCAGCTGGAGTCTGGTGGGACCCCCAAGACTATGACCCTGGGATACACTTCTGGCCTGGCAGAAAACTCACTCCCAAGGGCTAGCTCTCAGCCCAACAGTAAATAAGACTTACATGCAGAACACTCTATGGAGATACAACCCTTGGCGCAATCAGCCATGGGGCACCAGAGGGGCAATTCACACGGAGGAAAAGCTGGACAGATAGGAGTACATAACTAACAAGGGCATAGAGGTGGGGTTACTGGGCAGGGAGGGGAGAAGAGTGGGTTAGGGTAGGGGATGGTAACTGGGGAGTGAAACCAAATGTACATGAAATGTTGAATGTAAAACAAATTCTGCTCTGTCAATTTGCACCTAAAGCACAATTAAAAAAAAAAAAAAAAGTACACAAAAATTACCTGTTGGTAACTGTTATGGCATACAAAATTTTGAAAAAACAGCAAAAACAACCCCAAAATATGTGTATAGGTACATATGTATGCATGTAGGCATATATGTGTGTAGAAATGTATATCTGTTTGTATATATACCTCACCCACTGCCATCTAATTGATTCCAACTCATAGTGACCCTACAGAATAGAGACCCCACTCGGTTTCCAAGGCTGTAAATCTTTCAGGAAGTAGATTGCCTCATTTTCCTCCTGTGGAGTGTCTGGTGGGTTAGAACTGCTGACCTTTTTGTTGGCAGCTGAATGCCTTAACCACTGTGCCACCAGAGCTCCTTATTTATATATATAGGTGCATGCATATGTACATGTATATCCATCTATGTGACTTTATGTATATACAGTCATATGTATAATAAAGCACATAAGGAGCACAGTTACAGATCAATTACAGCACAGTTACCCATCAGACATAACCAAACACATCTCCCATGATTGGATATCTGGGTTTGAAGCATCAGGACCATATTCTAATGCAACATTTTAGTCAACTAGCATAATATAGTTCATAAAGTTATGGTCTACATTCTAATTACCAAAACCAAACTCACTGCCATTGAGTCAATTCTGACTCACAGCAACCCTCATTGTGTTTCCAAGGCTATAAATCTTTACAGAAGTAGATTGGCCTCATCTTCCTCCCATGGAGCAGCTCATGGATTTGAACCACTGATCTTCTGGTTAGCAGCCAAATGCCTTAACCACTACACCATCAGAGCTCCTTACATTCTAACTGGATGTGTAGTATGTAAGGTCTTAAACTGTTGATGTTTACTCAACCAGAACAAAAGAGAAAGAAGGAAAGCAATGATGCAAAGAAAAAACTAGTCTACAGAACAGTCTATGAGAACTATGGTCTCGTCTACTGAGAGCAGAAGAATTGGACAGTCCCTGGCTATCACTACTGACCATTCTAAATGGGGCTATAATAGATGGACCCTGCTAGGACAAAAATGTGGAACAGAAACTCAAATTCCTAAAAACTCAAAACCAGACCTACTGCACTGGTTGAGACTACTGCCCTCAGATATGCTTTAAATCTTAAACTGAAACTAACCCCTAAGGTCACCTTGTAGTTCCATAACAAATTGGCTCAAAAAATAATGAGTATCATCCATAAGGACTGTGCTTCTTAAAAAATTTCACGTGCATAAGACAAAATGATCAACAATTACTTTAAAACAAAGATGAGAATATAAGGGAAACCAGCTTAATGGAAATTGGAACAACCAGAATGGAAATGAGAATGTTGACACATTGTGAAAACTATAATCAATTTCATTGAATAATTTATGTAGAAATTATTGAATGGGAACCCAACCTGTGGTGTAAACCTTCATCAAAAACACAATAAAATATTATTTTAAAAAAATAACTGGAAATTGATGGAATTGTTCTCTTTTGTTCTTAATCTTTCTGCAAGGAAACATGGAACCCCAAACTCAATGCCATCAAGTCCAGTCTGACTCATAGCGACCCTGTTGGGTTTCCGAGGCAGTAGTGACAACTCTTCTCTAATTCAGATATCTCATCAAAATGCCCCGTTGATGTCATTCCTTAGCTATTCACAATCTCCAGTAAAACCAAATGACCACTGGCAGAATTCACCCCACTGGCCATCTACCAGACAAACAGGAGACTTGCTGACAAAGCTTCTTCTGTGGGATACAAATACCATCTTTTTCTTTTATCTTGTTTTCCAGTGTCTAGTGTTGTTGTTGTTGTTAGGTGCCATCCAGTCAGCTCCGACTCATAGTGACCCTATCTATAACAGAATGAAACACTGACCGCTCATGTGAGATCCTCGTAATCCTTGCTATACTTGAGTTCATCATTGCAGCCACTGTGTCTATCTATGTTGTTGAGGGTCTTCCCCTTTTTCACTGACCCTCCACTTTTCTAAGAATAATGTCCCTTTCCAGGGAATGGCCTCTTCTGACAACATGACCAAACTAGGTGGGATGAAGTCTGGTCATTCTTGTTTCTAAGTAGCATTCTGGCTGTACTTCTTCCAGGACAGATTTATTCATTCTTGTGGCAATCCATGGTATTTTCAGTAACTCCCAGGCTTCTGCTAGCTCTAATATGAGTGCATCCATGTTGTTCCATCCACAGTCAGATGTTTCTCTAGAAGTGCTAAGGGTCTGCCAGAGATAGGACAAAAACTTACTTTCTGGAGCTTTCTTGAAGACATTATGCTTGAAATAAGTTAAAGACACCATTTTCCTCAGAAGGTGAATGATATATGAACACATCAAGAAGAAAAAGCACATTTAAATTAAGGAGCTTTCTTTTCAATTACTCTCTTCATGTAATTCGAATCTAGGTCCAGCATTCCTTTATAAACATAAATTTACTTTAATCTTCTTTATGTGAATCCACAGACCAAACAAACAATGTTTCACACACCCAAACCTACATACAATACAACTTGAAAAGCTACCAGGAAGCCTTCCAGAAGTTCAAGTCTGGGTTGGCATGTAATTTATCATATTTACCACTCAGAATGCTTTCAGCTACAAGTAATAGAACACCTATTTCAAACTGCCTTACACAAGGAAAAAAAAAAAAATGCATTGGCTTCCATAACAGGTAGGGAGAGACTTGGGGTTCAGTTTTCTTCCTAAGAATTCTCTTAGAATTCCTTGTATGTCTCATCTGCAGGTGACAGCAAGACAGCTATAGTATTTCTTGTTCTCAGAGCCAAACATAACAATGTTCAATTTCGTCCTATGGCTCTGAGAAGAAAGAGCTAGAAAGTCCAGGAAACTTCTCAAGGTCTTAGCTGAGGCATTTACTTATTCGTGAACCAATCTCTACTCCCACAGGAAGGCTGTGTGATGAGTGGCTTGGCCTGGCACTACAGAACATGTGACTGCAAGGCTGTGGGAGTCCCATGATTGGCTTTACACCAGTGAAAGTCCACTCCTAAAGATGAGGTCATTCTTTCATGCCAAAACCACCTGCTGTCAAATTGATTCCGACTTACGGTGACCCCACTAGTGTCAGAATAGAACTGTGCTCCACAGGGTTTTCAATGTTAAAGTTTTTGAAAGCAGATCACCAAGTCTTTCTTCTAAGGTACCTCTGAGTGGACACGAACCTCCAACCTTGTGGTTAGTTGAGTGCATGTTTCATTTCACCACCCCGAAACTCCTAAAGCACAGATATATGCCCTCAAAGGGCCCAGATTGCTCCATTAGTTAGAGAGACCAGGATGAGGCCCACAACAGTCAGAAATGTTGTCAACAAAGCAGCTGGCCAACAGGAAGACCACATGGGACACCCCACCCTCATACGTATCCACTGGAACAAGGGCAAAGGAAGTAGGCCAGCTTTGTGGGAGTCTTCTATCTCACCAGGAGTGACATAGATATCTGTGTATTGTTCTCACTATCATCAGATAAGAGCAGAAAAGAAGGGGAAGGTCATTCTGAGTGGCACACCTATACCAAGAACTTCATTTCTTCCAGAGTTTCAAGACAAAAATGTACTCTCTTGGAAAGCAAACAAAACATTATAGTCTTTTCTTTCTTTCTCCTTTTTTCTTTACATTTTTAAATAAACAAGAACCCATAGCTTCACTTTTGGGAAAATATCCTAAACAAAATTATCCACAACCTAGCAGTTGTCTCAGACATCAAGAAGGTGTTGTAATAATGAAAGAATGATATTAAACCAAATGTACAGCAATTCAGGGATGGTTGAATAATTCAGAGTAAATATATGTGACAGAATATTATATGGCCATTATGAAAATGGCCATGAGAATTATAAAGCAACATGAAACACTAATGTTAATTTGTTCAATTTGATGTTCAATTTGAAAACAAATCATGTATATGAAAAAGACAAAGAAACTAAAAACTGATAGTAATGATTATATTAGGAGCTCTGGTAGCATAGTGCCTAAGGCACTTGCCTACTAACCAGATGGCTGGCGGTTCAAACCCACCAGCCACTCCTCGGAAGGAAGGTTGGGCAATCCTACTTCCGTAGTGATACTGCCTTGGAAACCCAAGGAGGGGTCGCTATGAGTCGGGGCCGACTTGACGGCAAACAACAACAACAACAACACGATTATATTAGGAAACTAAATTCCAAAGTGCTTCTTCCCACCCTCTCAAACAGAACAAAAACAAACTCACTGCCATCAAGTCAATTCTGACTCATAGCAACCCCCTTTGGGTTTCCAAGGTGGTTAAATCTTTACGGAAGTAGATTGCCCAGTCTTTTCCTCAGAGTGACTGGTGGGTTTGAACTACCAATCTCCTGGTTAGCAGTCAAATGCTTAGGCACTGTGCCACCAGAGTTCCTTTCCTACCCTCTATCAATAACCAAAACCCTCTGCCACTGAGTTGATTTCGACTCACAGCAACCCTCATTGGGTATCCAAGGCTGTAAGTTTCTGTAAGTAGATTGACTCATTTTCGTCCTGTGGTGCAGCTGGTGGGTTTGAACTCCCAACCTCTGGTTAGCAGCCAAATGCCTTATCCAGTACACCAGAGCTCCTTCTATCAATAGCAGTGATAATAATAATAGCTAACACGTACTACACACGAGATACTCTTCTAAGTATTTTGTATGTACTTAGTTCATTTACTGCTCACTGCAGTTTTATGGGGTAGTTTCTGTTATTATTTTCATTTCAGAGTTGAGAAAACTTGCAAATTTTCTAGAAAATTGTTGGCTTTACTCTAACTCTTTCTTGGGGGTAAGCAGTTAGCTAGAGGGAAAGCTTCATGCCCCTGCTACTGCCTTCCCCTCTAAAGAGAAAGGGACTGTGGTGGGGCTACTGGATGTCTCAGGGTGACTTGTCAGTGAAGGGCGAGGTGAGCTCTCACAGGGGAACTCTCTCTGGAATGTGTGTCTCCCAGCTCCCAACAGACTTGGGTTGCTGAGGGAAAGGACGTGCCCCTAGAAGATCTGACGACTGTGGTTGGGGTAAGGTGGGGGTGCACAGAGTAAAGCAGGCAAGGAGAGGAAGGAAGCCAACATGCTCTCAGTACTGGAGAGGGGGTGTCGTTCTGTGCACTCACTTCAGAGCTCTGTCTGCAGTCACAGTGTTAGGATCTAGAGGACCAAGGTTGGGGCCTGAGGAGCAGGGGAACAAATTCAAGCGAGGTAAGTATAAAAGTTACACTCTTCAGTCTAATTTGTTCCCCTACTTTTGATGGAGATACAAATATAAGAAACATTTCACTTTCCTCTACATTCTAAGAAAAATGGTGTAAAGCACAGGCCTCAGTTGAGGAAACATTAGGGCATGATGGAAGCTGGGACAAAATGGAGCCCATGCAAAGGCTGACACGCCCACAGAGGACTTGCTCACTGTGGATGGGCTATCTGAGTGTAAGACAGTAGAGAGCTAGATTTTGTGTGGAAATCTTCTGATTTTTAAGCATCTGTGAATCATTCAAACAAATAAAAATTGTTAAAACTGTATGTGGCCAAATTGAGCTCCAGGTACCAGTCTGGGACCCCTGACCTGGCTTTAAGCTGGGAAAACAAAAGAGCCCTTGGTTATCCCTGGCCCAGCTGGTGATAACAGGTAGGAAACTACACAGGACTGGAGTCACCCTCATTGCTAATAAAGAAAAAGGTCTCCATTCCCTGGGCCTTCAGAGGCCACCTTCCTAGCCATCACAGATAACAGTATCTAAAGGAGCTCTGGTGGCGTAGTACCTAAGGTTGGTGGTTCAAACCCACTAGCTGTTCCACAGAAGGAAGATGGGGCAATTTAGTTTTGTAAAGATTTATTGCCTCAGAAACCCAATGGGGGTTGTTATGAGTTGGAATTGACTCGAGGGCAGTGAGTTTTTTATTATAAAGATAAGAGAATAATATGAAATGAGGGCCTCCTTGTTAAGGTGGAGGTGGGGGGAGCACAGTATACAATTCTACATGGAATTTTACCAAGGCCAAAAGAAAACAGGAAGAATAGGTAATAATTGAGAGGGAGGTACACTTCGAGGTAACTCAATTTTCACTTCTCATTTTCATCACTGTTTATACGATAAAACAATGATTCTCAATCATTCTAATGTCTTAGGCATACGTCTCAGGAAAGTACCAAAAACGTGTCAAGTTAGTTGGGTAGGAAAAACAGGGTGATTAGTCATTTTCATTGCCTGCAACACTATTAATGAAAGGTATTAGTTCCCACTTCTTAATCTAAATATAAAAAAAGGGATTTCCATTTATGGGTTGAGAGAAAGAGGCATTTAGTAAAATCTGGGCACAAATAGAAAAGTAAGGATATACGCTCCTACGTTCTACAAAGAACAACAGTTAGATCTCTACTGTAGCTGCGGAAAGTGGCTCCACTTAAGGGCACACACAGCCTGAGTTGGCTGTGAGGAAGTGACAATGTGTTGTTCACATTTTATTACACTTTCATCCATAATAGCCACCACAATTGAGTCAATTCCAAATCACACCAACCCCCATTGGGTTTCCAAGGCTGTAAATCTTTATGGAAATAGATTGCCTCATTCTCCTCCCACAGAGTAGCTGGTGGGTTTGAAGCACTGATCTGGTTAGCAGGCAAATGCCTTACACACTATGCCACTAGAGCTCCTTTTAACCATAATACTCATTGCCATTGAGTGGATTCCTACTCATAGCAACCCCCACTGGATTTCCAAGGCTTTAAATCTTTATGTAAATAGATTGCTTCATCTTCCTCCCACAGAGTAGCTGGTGGGTTTGAACTGCTGACCTTCTGGTTAGCAGCCAAATGCCTTACCCTCTATGCTACCAAACGAAAAAAAAAAAACCCAAACTCATTGCCGTCAAGTGGGATCTGACTCATAGCGATCCCTCTTTGGGTTTCCAAGGCTGTATCACTATGGAAGTAGATCACCCAATCTTCCTTCAGAGGAGTGGCTGGTGGGCAGAGCTCCTTTAATCCATGATAATGGGCATTAAAACTCCTGCCAGGTATCTTGGCACATCCTTCAACCCCAGCACTGGCCAAGCAGTGGGAGTCTCAGGTACTCACCTCCTCTATTCCCCTCCCCAGGGTACATGGGAGATGGAACACATCTCCTCTCTAATCTCTAAGCTGTAAAGGGAAGTCCATACTCCACAAGAAACAAAGTATAAAAGCTGGAAACACCTGAAAAACCTTGTGTTGCAATCAAAAGACTTAACAGAAGCTTGTCCAGCTCATATATTAGAATATGTGTGATTATTCCATGAAACTGCAGTTCACCCAGTGACTATTATTAGTAATATACCCCAACAGCCAAACCAAATATTTCAAGAGTCAGGTGAAAACTTGAAGGATAAACAAAGCATTGCTGGCCCCTCAGATGCAATGAGAAGGAGCCCAGGTGCCCAGGTCTTATCTCTCAGACCAGAGTAGCTGTGCCTCAGAGGTACCCATAGCTGGAGATGGTCACCCATAGCCACCAGCCCAGCCCAGGACAGATTTCCTCACCAGCTTCCTGCCACAGGCTTGCCTGGACTTTTCTTTTCTCCTCATTAAAAGGAGAGATTTTTTTTTTTTTTTTTTTTTTTTAATCTCTGTTGCCTTTGAGTTGATTCAGACTCATAATGACCCTGTGGGACACAGCAGAACTGCCCCATGATGTTCCCAAAGCTGGTGGGTTCAAACCGCCAACTTCTCGGTTTGTAGCCAAGCACTTCACCACTGTGCCACCAGGGCTCCCTAAGGGATTCTGTTATTGAACTCCCAAAGAATACGGGATTAGGTTATCTTTCCTCAGGATCCAGCCAGCCCAGCTTCCAACAGCCAGGGGTCTGGGGACCCTATACAATCAGCCAGATAGTTTGCTGTCTCCTTTACCCCAGAGCTCAGCATTGCCTCAGCAGTGCCCAGAGTAAAGGCGGCAGAAGATGTCAAAGTATTGTTCACTCTGCTACTTCTGAGAGTGGCCAAGCAGAAAGCTGCCTTGTCAACAGAACGGCCAGTGTGGAGTGAAAGAAGAGGGGGAGGTACAAAGACCCAGCCAAATGGAAGGCAGCTGCCAAAGAAAATGCTCCCATTGTCTCAGGGACTGGAAGGGAGGTGTCTCACAATATCCACAGGCCCCACTATGCCATCTCACCCTCTCCTGCCCCTGGACAGGCAGGAGATCATAGGGTTAAAAGTGGAGTCAGAGGAACCTGAGTCCACATGCACCTCCACCACTTACTGTGGGTTCTTGGGAACATTATTTATCCTTCACTCATCAGTAGATAATCCACCCAGTCAACAACACATATTTATTAAGTGTCTGCTACATACCAGGCACTGATTTAGGTGCTGGGGGTACAATGTTGTTGTTGTTGGGTGCCATCGAGTTGGCTCAGACTCATAGCAACCCTATGTACTAGAGAAAAAAAAACACTGCCTGGTCCTCTGGCAGCCTCACAATCCTTGCTATACCTGAGCCCATCGTTGCAGTCACTGTGTCAATCTACCTATTGAGGGCCTTTCCCTTTTTCACTGACCCTTCACTTTACCAAGCATGATATGCTTCCCCAGGGAACAGTCCCTTCTGACATGACCAAAGTACATGAGACGAAGTCTGGCCATTCTCACTTCCAAGGAGCATTCTGCTGCACTTTCACCAGGACAGATTTATTAGTTCTTCTGGCAGTCCATGGTACTTTCAGTATCTTCACCAACACCATAACTAAAAACTCTTCTTCAGTCTTCCTTATTCATTGTACAGCTTTCATATGCATATGAGGCAACTGAAAATATCATGGGGGTACAATAGTAAACAAAAGTATCCCCGAGATCTAGAGGTTGCAAATGGGGAAGGGGTAAGAGAATGCAACAATAAATAATAATACCTACCTCACATGGCTGTTGTAAGGACTAAATAAGTATCTGGGTAAAGCACATAGCACAAGGCCCAGTAAATGGTGAAGAATCAACATGTGATAATTACTGTTATGGACTGAATTGTGTCCCCACAAAATGTATGTTGGAATCCTAAACCTTAAGCTAAATCCTAAATCCTAAGCTGAGCTCTGGGGTGAAGGCACTCTGGTAGCACAGTGCCTAAGGCATTTGCCTGCTAACCAGAAGGTTGGTGGTTCAAACCCACCAGTTGCTCTGTGGAAGGAAGATGGGGCAATCTATTTCCACAAAGATTTACAGCCTCAGAAACCCAATGGGGGTCTCTATGAGTTGGAATCAACTCGTTGGCAGTGAGTTTGGTTTTTAGAGTTTTTTTTATACCTATGGATGTGATGCCATGTAATAAAATGACCTTCCATAATTATGTCTAATGCTGTGCTAATAGAGTCATACCACTGTTAGGTGAATCCTAACATCATCACTTCTGAGTTATAAAAAGACCATTATGAACACAGGCATGAAACACAAGCCAAAGAACCAAGGAACTGACAAGGAGAAAATCAACATGGGTAACACCCTGAATTCAGACTTCTAGGCTCCTGAACTGTGAAAAAATAAATTTCTGTTCTTTAAAACCAATCACTTATGGTATCTGTGTTACAAAAGCTCTAAGAAACTAAGACAGTGACCATTAGGAGTGGGTCACTGGCAAGAAAGAAAGAAGGCCTGTGATGGTTCAGTTTGTGTCAACTTGGCTGGGCCTGGTTGAGTGTCTGGGCAGCTGGATGTAGTATTCCCCATGATGAGACTGGTAACCAACTCCACGGTGGAATCTACTGAGAGCAGCTGAGTAGCTCCTTTGGGTATGTGCTCTGCTTCCCGTATATAAGAAACAGTGTTGGGAATGGTCTCTAGCTTATGGCACACTTGAACCCTGCATGTAGTTGTGTCATTGTTCAGCAGCCTGCTATGCTCTGCTGACCTTGGGACTTACAATGGACTTGAATTAATGTCCTGCCATGTGGTTTGGTAACATCAAGACTGTGCCATTTGTCGACCTGGGGCTTGTTAGCCTCAGCAGCCAGTAGCTGCCTGAATGAAGAGATGCCTCTAACTTCAGTGGCCGGGCGCAAGAGGCAGAGCTGAAGCCCAAGATCAAGGGGCTTTCACATAGCCCCTAGAGCCTGACACTTTGAACTCAGACTTCTAGCTTCCCGAACTGTAAAAAAATAAACTCCTCTATGTTCAAGCCATCCCATTTGTGGTATATTCTTGTCAGAGTGGCACTAGGTAACCAAAACAAGGCCTATGCTGGCCTTGAGGGGCACTGAGTATATAGGTGAACCACTATTTGGTGTTATGTGGCTTTGACCTGGCAATGTTCAGAGTTACAGCAAGAGGGCGCAGGACACAGGCCTCAAACTCACAGCCATCAAGTTGATTCTGACTCATAGTGACCCTACAGGACAGAGTGGGACTGTCCCACAAGGTTTCCAAGGCTGCAAATCTTTACGGAAGCAGATTGCCTTGTCTTTCTCCCACAGAATGGCTGGTGGGTTCAAACCACTGACCCTTTGGTTAGCAGTCAAATGCCTTAACCACTGCACCACCAGAGCTCCTGACAGTCCCCAGGGACCTCAATTTTGGAGGGGAAGATTCCCATCTATCACCTAATGAACTTATATGGCAAGACAGATTGTAGGCAGTTCATTTGAACTTATAAACAAAGAAAAATGATCAAAAATGCCCCAGGACTGTATATCATATTGACCAATAGCAGGTAATGATCCTCTTAAATAAAGGCGTGTATGAATTTTATCAATAAGGGTAAGAGGTACAAGGAAAACAGGTGTTCTCCAATAAGGTCACACAGTCTTGTCTTGGTGTGAGTTACTGGCACATAGAAAATATTAAAACAGGCAAGCAGAAGTCTTTCATGCCTCCTTCCCCACCTTCATGCTTATATTAGTCAGAGAAAACATGCAGTAGCTGTCTCCTGGGCCAAAACAACAGCACCAGCTACTCAAGTATCCAAGATGCACTCCCTCTTATAAATGTGCAATTCAGTGCTTGTTCATGGCCAGGGCTCCTGAGTGGCAGGAAGTTCTCCCTGGGCAGTGAGAACTGACACAGCACAACCAGCTCCTAAAAGGTGAAAGGCATCAACTTGAAAGAGACCTTGTGATTTTTTTTTCTAGTGGTTTAAACAGATATGCCAGGCAACCAGTCTTTGAATATTGACTTCCAAATGAAAATAAACACAAGCAAGGCAGTCCAGAGTACGCAGATCTCAATCCCAGGGGGTCTCTCTGCACTGGACAAGCAGTGTGAAGCACCCTGAGCAGGAGGGAAAGCAAACAAACAGTGAGGAGATGCTGCCCCAGCACTTTACTCCTGGATCCCAGGGCTCCATGGACTTTGACCAGCACAGAGCTCTACCCCAGGTGCTCCTGATTCTCTATTAATATCAAATTCCCAGAAAAATACCCTCATGAGCCTTATAATGTAAACTCTTACAAAGACAGGACTACATAGTATAGAATGTTCTTGGTAAATGATGACTACTCACCACCAGTCATCACGGCAAGTGTAAACAATTTGGGGGAATCATTAATAAAAACAATCCAGGCTAATATTACAATCCACCACCCATCTGTCAGTTTGTGTAGGGGAACAGACATTTGCAAGACCAAATATGGCTTTGCTCTTGCATCCTGCTAGCTCACTTTCAATTGCTAAATTACTTTTATGTAATTCCCGCTGGGGTGGCCTTGAAAGTCCAGGGTCCTGGCATGGAGTCACCTTTGTTCACTCAGCCCATAAAAACCCCTACCTCCCACTGAGGGGCGTGGAGCCTCGCCCTGCAAGAAAAAGCCTTAATAAACTCCTATACTGCAAACCTGGAGCTGCCAGCCTATTCTTCTATCTCTCGGCCCCCTCTCTATTTGGAGGGAAATTTAGAGTTACTGGTCCGTGCCTAGAGAGTGTGTTGTACTGTCGTGGCTTGTGTGTTGCTATGATGCCGGAAGTTATGCCACCATATTTCAAACACCAGTAGAGTCATCCATGGCTGACAGGTTTCAGCCAAGCTTCCAGATGAACACAGACTAGGAACAAAGACCTGGCAATCTACTTCCAAAAATTATGCAATGGAAACTGTATGGATCACAACAGGATATTGCCTAACATAGTGCTGTAAGATGAGCCCCCTAGATCAGGTTTGCTGGTCTGATAGAGCCTGATGGAACCACTGAGACTATGGCCCCTAGCTGCCCTTCAGATCTCAAATTGAACCCACTCCTGTGGCTTCCAGTCAAACAAATGACAGGCATATGAGGTGAATATTTACACCAGGTAGATACCCTCCTTGGAGAGAACAATCATGGGAGAAAGAAGGGCTGTTTACGCACAGGGAGACAGCTCAGGGGGCAGGGGAGCATGGAGGGATGGACATAGGGAAGACGTGACTATCAGGAGGAAGTGGGAGGGGAGCTGTTGCACTGTGGTGAATTGTGGTCAATGTCATGAGACAAAGTGTACGTGAACTGCTATATGGAAAGTGAATTTGCTTTGTAAACTTTCACCCAAATCACACACACAAAAAAAAGATGAGCCCCTAGGTTGGAAAGTACTTAAAATACACAGTGGCCACAACAGTGGATTGAAGCATACCAATGGTCATGAAAATGGTACAAGACCAGAAAACACTTCAGAGCCAACTTGACAGCAACTAACAACAGCAACAACATAATAACTGTTGAAGTATTTGCTATTTTCCAAGCATTAAACACACATGCCATGACCACTCTCAAGCAGACTTATCATACTTTTTAACTGAGTGACAAGATAGAAAAAAATTATTTCCTTGGCTGAAACTTATCTATGTCATTTAACCCCTCACCATGGAGTCAATGCCAACACATAGTGACCCCACAGGCAGAACTACTCCATATGGTTTCCACTGCTGAAATCTCTATGGAAGCTGACTGCCTCATCTTTCTCCCACAGAGTGGTTGGTGGGTTCAAGCCAATAAACCTTTGGTTAGCAGCCAAGCACTTAATCACTGAGCCACCAGGACTCCTTCATTTCATTTAACAGTTTTTATAAAAACATTATATGAGACACTTGCTTATTCTGATATCAGGCATTACTTTAACAACCTACGATTCTAAATGGATAATTAGATTTTTATCTTGACTGAATGTAGAATCAACATGAAGGTAACTCTCTAGTATGTTGTAATATCACCATTCTACCTTTCCAAAAGAACCCTATGGTATCCTTTTAAACAGGGATTCAAGCTTCCAATTCTAATTTAGGGGAAAGCAGGATACTCACACAGTTACAGTCATTTTAGAAACTAAATTAAGAAGGTCAGTGCAGGGACAATGACATATTGGTTGTTACATATTGAGACATAAGGTATCCATTTTCATTTATCAATTTAATAAGCCTTTTAAAGTGCAACATATCCCATACTTTAAAAATTAAAAAAAAAAAAATTGTTGCCATCCAGTTGATTCCAACCTATGGTGACCTCACATGTGTCAGAATGGAACTGTGTTCTGTAAGGTTTCCAGTGGCTGATTTTTCAGAAGCCAAGTGCCAGGCCTGTCTTCCAGGGTGCCATGGGCTGAATCAAATTGCTAACCTATTGGCAAGCACCAAACCATCTGTGCTACTCGGGGACTTTATCTACCCTACTCTAGCACAGCTTAAAATTATGCTGATGTTCTCAAATATTAATATAAATTAATATAATTAAAATCAATATAATATTAATTACTCTACAAGAGTAAGAGAGATTTGTAACACCACTTAGTAATATGATAGCTTTTGAGTTGTGGAGCTGGCGAAGACCACTGAAAGTACCATGTACTGCCAGAAGAACTAACAAATCTGTCCTGGAAGAAGTGCAGCCAGAATGCTCCTCGGAAGCAAGAATGGCCAGACTTCCTCTCACCTACTCTGGTCATGTTGTCAGAAGGGACCATTCCCTGGGGAAGGATATCATGCTTGGGAAAGTGGAGGGTTAATGAAAAAGGGGAAGGCCTCAACAAGATGGATGGACACAGTGACTGAAATGATGGGCTCAAGTACAGCAAGGATTGTGGGTCTGGTGCATGACTGGGCAGTGTTTTGTTCTGTTGTACAGAGGGTCACTATGAGTCAGAGTTGACTCATAGCAACAACAACAAAAATATGGTATCTAGAGCAACACTACTTAAAACCAGAAAATGCATCTCATGAACCTGCCCTTAAAAAGGCAACCCAAAGCATGATGGGAAAGCAGAACACAAAGACAAGCAACCAAATCTGACTTACAGCAGCAAAATGCCAGAAGCAACTGTAAGATCCTATTTCCTAAATTATGACACAGCTACTTAACAGACTTAAGTAGCCACTGAAAGAACTTTGCAGACTCTAACAAACAGGAAAGTATGGCATGCTGACTAATACCAGGACCTGAAACTATATTTATGAAGACACGCTACCACTGTAAAAATTACACATGAAAGAAGACTGGAAGTAAATATGAAAATAAATATGCAAATGTGTAACCAATGGTATGGAGGTAATCAGATGATACAAGTCTCCCCCTTTCTAGTATCCAAACTTTGTTGTTATTTGTAATTTATAATTTTAAACATTTAAAGGAATGGTTGTATAGCGGAGCACTGGAAGGTTAACTCCAGCTCACTCAGCCTTGGGGACAGGCTGAGCTGCCTTTTGAGTTGCCATTGCAAATTTAATCCCATACAGTTCTTTAAAAGAGCACTAGAATTTAAGGCAAAAAGGAAAAATCTTAATTTTCTTATATACTGTAGGAGGATGACAAAGCTAATCCCTTCTGGTCCCAGTACACAGCCGGTGCAGCCCTACCTCTCCACCTCTTCTCATGGCACTGGCCTGCCCCCTCCTGGTGCCATGATCAGAGAGAGAGAGGCGGGTATGCTGCTGCTACTCCTGGACACATCACTGGACAGTAAGTCAGGGCCACAGGCATCGCCACCATGGCTTTAAGAAAGCATAAGCCATCTCACCAGGCCATCACTAGTCAACTCCACCCAACCAATGGAGCCCAAAACCTGACTCAGAATCATGACAGAGCTGGAGCCCAGCCTTCCAGACTGAAAGATATCAAAAAACAGATAGAATTTAACCCTTTAAAAAAAAAAAAAACATTCTCAAATTGAAAGATAAAGGAGAAATTCAGGCCAAGGCTCCTGACTGAGATCAACAAGTTCACTGCCTTTTAACATTCTGCTCTAGAGCATTTAACTCCACACTCAAGACCAGGAGGTCAAGGCCAAGAAAGCGGTTCGCTGTGGAATGCTCTCCTACTGGTCTTGCAGACGGACTGATTCGGGCATACCAGTGAGGTCCTCACCTCACACATCACTGCAGGCCCTACATTTTTGTCTGTTGGGTCAATGAACTGAGGAGTCTTAGCAAGGAGGAAGAAAAACTCACTGAGGAATCTAACATTAAAACACATCTGGGATCCAGTAGAATTTTTTTTTTTAATAATTTAATTTCTTTTCTGTTGTTGCTGAGAATATATACTTAAGAAGACAGACCAATTCAACGATTTCTACACATACAATTCAGTGGCATTGATGACAACATTCTTTAAGTTGTGCAACCATTATCACCCTCCTTTTCCAAGTTATTCCTCTCCCATTAACATAAACTCTATCCCCTAAGTTTCCTCTCTAACCTTTCGAGTTGCCGTTGCAAATTTGATCCCATATAGACAGTTCTTTAAAAGAGCACTAGAATTTAAGGCAAAGGGGGAAAAAAAACCTTAATTTTCTTATCTACTGTGGGAGGATGACATAGTTAATCATTTTTAGTTCTTATCCACAACCAGATTTAATACAATGAAAATGCCTTCCCTTTCCATTTCTTAAAGGAGCCCTGGTAAAGCAGTTGGTAAAGCCCTTGGCTGCAAACCTAAAATTAATCAATGGTCTAAATACAGAAACTAAAACCATGAAACCCTTAGAAGAAAACACAGGGGCAAATCTTCAGTATCATGTTTCTGGCAATGGGTTCTTAGATACAACACCAAAAGCATGAGCAACAAAAGATAAAATAGATAAACTGGACTTCATTGAAATTAAAAATTTAATGCATCAGACTTATTCAAGAAAGTGAAGAAACTACTCACAGAATAGGATAAGTATATAGGGACCATATATCCGATAATGATTTAATATTCAGAATATATGAAGAACTCCTACAATTTAAAAACAAAGACTCAATAATCCATTGCAAGTATGGACAAAGGCAATCAACCATATGAGATCAAAAGGGCGGCATTGCCCAGGGATAAAGCTCAGAAGGCAGGAAGAGATAGGAGAGTAGGATGAGGGAAATGGCAAGCACAGGGAGGAAATGGGAAGAGAGCTGTTACATTGTGGAGATTGCAATCAATGTCACAAGACAAAATGGGAATGAATTGTTGAACGGAAAACCAATTTGTCCTGTAAACTTTCACCCAAATCACAATTTTAAAAAAGAAAGAAAAATGTGGGCAAAGGACTTGACATTTCTCCAAAGAGGATACACAAGTGGCCGATAAGCCCATGAAAACGTGCTGCATCATTACAGGCATGTAATGAAGGAGATCGCTCCAAAGTATGTACTTAAGTTGAATTTGCAGGTAAGTCAGAACAGGTGCATACAGTTCTTATTTATTTAGCCTAATATTATATATTGAGAGATTCAAACAGAGAAAGGGAAAAAGTAGCAGCACAAGAGGAAAAAAAACATTTCCTCATGTAACTTTCAAAGTAATTTGTTTAAAGCTTCTCAGAGCCAATCATATATTTAAATTATTTTGTTTATTATGAAATTTATGTGAAAAGTAGCTCTTTTTTAAAATTCTAAGGTAATCAACTTTTTTACAGTTATTTAGGATGATCCTTTAGTACAATCATGTTACTGTCTAATAAATATTGACCTGTCTTGAATTATTTTGTAGACTAGTTAGTCTGAAACGTAAGTATTAATCGTTAATATTAAAATGATTACTAAAGTTACAGAAGCTGGCTTCTGTAATTATTCAATTATATATATTTTTTACTTTTAGGGGAAACAAATTAGAATGTTATCATTTTCAAGGAAATACACTCTGTTGCATGGTGTTCCATGTTATGAGAGAGCTCTGGTGGCGCAGTGCGTAAGGCATTTGACTGCTAACCAGAGGCTGGAAGTTCAAGCCCATCAGCCCCCCCTCGGAAGGAAGATTAGGCAATCTACTTCTGTAGAGATACTGCCTTGGAAACCCAAGGAGGGGTCGCCATGAGTCTGATTCGACTTGACAGCAGTGACTTTGGTTTTTTTGGTTTTTTTTTTTTTTTTTTTGGTTTATTTATTTTAGTGCAAGAAAAAGCTTGAAGCCCTTTCCATGATTTGAAAGGTGCACATGCAGCAACTGAAGGTGATTATGCTAAAGAATTTGTTTCAAGTAGGGGTTTCAATTGGTTCAAAGTGAAGGCAAATTTATGTAACATTAATGGGCAAATACAAATTGTCCCAATCGAAGGTTCATAACCAAAGGACTTAGGTAGTCATTAACCAAAAATACTCACTGCCATTGAGTTAATTCCAACTTACATGAGTTGGACCGTATAGGACAGACTAGAATGGCCCCATAGAGTTTCCAATCTTTACAGAAGCAGACAGTCACATTGTTCTCCTGTGGAGTGGCTGGTGGATTTGAAAAACCAACTTTTTGGTTAGCAGCCCAGAACCTTAACCACTACACCACCAGGGTTCCTCTTTAGAGATATGCAAATATAAACAACAGTGAGAGACTACTTCACACATATAGGATGGATTTTATCAGAAAAATGGAAAATAGCAAGCGTTGGAGAGGATGTGGAGACACTGGACCCCTCATCCATTGCTGGTGGGAATGTAAAATGGTACAACCTTTGGGAAACAGTTAAACAGAATTACCCTCTGAAAAACCCACTGCCATCGAGCTGATTCTGACTGATAGTGACCTCCATTGGCAGTAAATTTTTACAGAAGCAGATTGCCCATCTTTCTTCCATGGAGCAACTGGTGGGTTTGAACTGCCAACTTTCTGGTTAGCAGTCAAATGCCTCAGGCACTAAGCCACCAGAGCTCCTTAGAATTACCATAAGACTCAGCAAGTCCACTCCTAAGTATACATGCCCAAAGCCTTGAAAGCAGGGTGTCCAACATATACTTGTACATCAATGTTCATTACAGACTATTCACAAGAGAAATAAGCCACTTGTCCATCAAGAAATGAATGGAAAAACAAAATATAGTATAAAATGGAATATTATTCAGCCATAAAGAGAAATGATGTTCTGATGCATGCTACATGGATGAATGTTGAAAAGATTATGTTGAATGACACAAAAGGACTGTATGATCCCACTTATATGAAATATCTAAAACAGGCAAGTGCATATTGACAAAAGTTTATTAGTGGGGCAAGGGACACTCAGGAAGTTACTGCTTAAAGGGTGCTGAGTTTCTGTTTGGGGTGATGAAGAACTTTTAGAAATACACAGTGGTGATGGTTACACATATGAGGAATGTAATTAATGACTGAATTGTCACTTACAAATGGTTGAAATTGTAACATTTTTGTTGTATATATTTTATACAATTATTTTTTAAGTCACTAAAAGAAAATAAAAATATAGGGAGAAAATATTTACAAAGCATATCTTAAAGAACTTATATTTAAAAATATAAAGAATTCTCAAAACTCAATAATAAGAAAAAAATTATTATTTTTTAAATGAGGAAAAGATTTGAAGAGATACTTTACCAAAAAAGATTATATGAATGGCAAATAAACATACAGAAAGATACTCAATGTTAGTTGGTCATTCAAAACACAGACTCACTGCCATTGAGTAGATTCTAAATCATAACGATCCTATATGGCAGAGTAGAACAGCACCATAGTGTTTTCAAGGCTGTAAATCTTATGGAAGCAAAGCCCAAACCAAACCCACAGCCATGGAGTCAATTTCAACTCATAGTATGCCTAGAGGACACAGTAGAACTACCCCACGGGGTCTCCTAGGCTGTCTATCTTTACAGAAACAGATTGCCTCATCTTTCTCCCACAGGGTGGCTGGTGGGTTCCAACTGCCAACCTTTTGGTTAGCAGTCAAATGTTTAACCACTACACCACCAAAGCTCCACTAGTCATTAGGTGAACACAAATTAAAATCACAAGACACCACCACATACATATTAGAATGGGTGGGTGGGGGAATCCCATCTTATTAATAACAAAGCCAGACAAGGATCTGCAGAAACTGACTCTCATAAACCAAAAAAAAAAAAAAAAAAACTCACAGCCATCAAGTCAGATCCAACTCATAGTTCCTTCCTTGGGTTTCTGAGGTGACATCACTACAGAAGTAGATTGCCCAACCTTCTTTCCAAGGAGTGGCTGTGGGTTTGAACCGCCAGTCTTCTGGTTCTCATGCAAAATGGTATAGCCATTTTGAAAACCATATGACCTAGAAATCCCACTCCTAGTTTACAGAACTAATAGGTCACATAAACCATGGCCTCCTCTGCCCTGAGATTAGAAGAACTAGATGGGGCCACAACAGATGGATGCTTCTAGAATGGGACAGAAGTGTGGAACAGAATTCAAATTCTTTAAAAGTCTAGACTTACTGCACAGGGGACATCAAGCTCAACTGGCATAACACAATACCCAAAATATTGCTCCACATCCTACTTGGTGAGTAGCAACTGGTATCTTAAAATCTTGCAAGTGGCCATCTAGATGCAATGATGAGTCTCTCCTTGTCCAGAGCAAAGAAGAATGAAGAAAACCAAAGACACATGGAAACAATTAGTCCAAGCGACTGTTACAACATGCAATCCTCAGCCTAAATGACCATGAGACCAGAAAAACTAGATAGTGCCCGGCTACCACTGTCAACCACTCAGAGGATCTCTGTAGTAGATCCTGGATAAAGTGGGAGAATGATGTGGAGCAAAACTCAAAATCATTTAAAAAAAAGAAAAAAAGGACTAGGTTTGCAGGTCTGATAGATCCTGATAAAACCACTGAGACTATGGCTCCCAGCTATCCTTCAGGTTTGGAATTGAACCCACTCCTGTGACTTTCCAGCCAAACAAAAGACAGGCATAGGAGCTAAACATTTACATTAGGCAGATATACTCCTTGGAGAGCTCAATCATGGGAGAATAGAAAGGCTGTGCACAGGGCAACAGCTCAGGGGACAGGAGTGCATGGGAGAGAAGGACATAGGGAAGAGGTAACTATGGGGAGGAAGTAAGAGGGGAGCCACTGCATTGTGGGAAATTGTAGTCAATGTCATGAGACAAAGTGTATGTGAGCTGCTGTATGGAAAGTGAATTTGCTCTGTAAACTTGCACCCATATCACAATAAAAATTTAAAAAAAAAAAAGTCTAGACTTACTGGACTGGTTGAGACTAGAGGACTGCCCAAGACTATGGCCCTAAGATATGCTTTAAACTGAAATTATCCCTTGAGGTCACCTTTTTTAGTTCATAAAAGATTGGCTTATAAAATAAAGAATATCACCTGTGAGTAATGAGCTTCTTTATGAAAAATCACCTGCAGGAGACTAAATCAAAAATTACTCTAATACAAAGGTGAGAAGGTCAATGGGCAGGGAAACTAGAGTACTGGAAATGGTCCAATCAGAAAGGAATGAATGAGAGTAATACACTGTGAAAAGTGTAACCAATATCATTGAATAATCTGTGTAGATATTATTAAATGGAAACCTAATTTGTTGTGCAAACTTTCACCTTAAACATAATAAAGTATTAATAAAAAAAAAAAGAACTCTACATCAAAACAGAAATTTTACTGTACAAAAATTGTATCTCAATATGATTTTATGAGATTAAAAAAAAAGACATGAACAGAAAAGTAAAACTTAAGTTTCAATGTACCATCCTGCATACTGCTAGTGCTCACCTCCCCTATGCCCTATGCTCCTTGAACAACCCTTCTGCCCCTACAAAGGGGGGTTATTCTGAGTTTCAGTGAACCGTGAGCAAGAGTCCAACAAGCTTCTGTTCCTTTTGAAAATGCACAGATTTCAAAAATGGTGTCAGTATTTATGAGCACTGCTTCCTGTAATTCCTAACAGCATCTGAAAATCATGATCAAAATGAATAGCATTTTCTAAAGGCCAAGTTTAGGCGCAAATCCTGATAATATGCTTGGATAACATACGTTTTACTTTTCGATTGTAGCTGTTGTCCTGATTTTGTGTGGAATACCTCCATTTAAACTTCCTAATTCTGTAAACTAGTCCCATGGCTCAGAGCAGCTCCCGTGATCTCAAGTCTTCAATTCCAGAGCCTGGATAAAGTCTCTGTATTGTGACTAATGAGCCTTAATGCCCTTTAAGAGGCAGGGCTTTACACAGCTTTTCAGAATAAATTTATTTTCCGGCACAGTAGATTTTCTTGCCAGGCAAGATTTGATTTCAAAATTACACTAAGTTCCAGAAATTCAGGTTTCTTTCTTGCTCACTCCCACATTTCAGCTGACCCATGTCCCTGACCCTGGGGCTTGGGGAGAAGGCACACTTGCCTCTGAGAATTGTATTCACATTTCTACAGCTGTGACCTGCCAGGACTCTGTAAATGCAGCCATTGGGTTGGTTCTAGTTGAAGAACTGTGGCAAGCTGATGTGTTTTTATTTGTGTGTGTGTCTTTTTAACCCACCAGCTTTTAAACAATTCCCTAAAGTAGTCAAAATGGTTTTTTATTTAAAAAAAAAAAAGTCTCGACATAGCCTAGATTAATTTTTCTACAATGAGAATGCTTCCTTTTATAACTCTGTAAAGGGTGCTATAAGAGTTGATACAGCTTACAAGAAGGATGTGGAGGTGAGAATGAAGGAGTGGGTATAGTGCCTGGTGTATAGGAGATACTTGTCCTATGTCAGGGGCCTTCACACTTCCTGTTTTCAAGGCATCCTCAACTGGAAGGTTCCTTCAGGCTTGTTATTGTTGTTGTTGTTGTTGTTTGCCGTCGAGTCGGCCCCGACTCATAGCGACCCCTCCTTGGGTTTCCGAGGCAGTATCACTATGGAAGTAGGATTGCCCAACCTTCCTTCTGAGGAGTGGCTGGTGGGTTTGAATCGCCAGCCTTCTGGTGAGCAGTCAAGTGCCTTAGGCATTATGCTACCAGAGCGCTAGACATCAAATAACAAACACATGTAACGTATCAATTTTTCACTAAAGTCTAATAATTACACTTCTGTCTATTACAGTTCTGAGATTTACAAAATGACATAGCAACAAATGCTCTAAAATTTAAATAAAACCATGACACAAAATTCTATTTTCAGGATCATTTCAATTATACTCTGGTGGCATAATGCCTATGGCATTTGACTGCCAACCAGAAGACTGGTGGTTCAAATCCACCAGCCACTCCTCGGAAGGAAGACTGGACAATCTACTACCATAGAGATACTGCCTCAGAAACCCAAGGAGGGGTCGGCTAGGAATCAAATTGACTCGATGGCAATGAGTTTGTTTTTTTGTAAAGGAAGGTGGAGAGAATACACAGGAGAATTGGAAAGAAATACAAATGCACAAAAACATTAAATATCTTTGGGATAGTGGATGTAAACAGAATTTTCCTAAACTCTCTTTATAATAGTAAAACAAAAAGCAAACCGGATGCCATTAAGTTGATTGTGACTCATGGTCCTCAAGTGTATCAGAGAATTGTGCCCCACAGGGTTGTCAATGGCCAGTTTGGGGGAAGCAGATCACCAAGGCCGTTCTCCTGAGCTTCCTCTTGGGTACATTTGAACAGCCTACCTTCTGGTTAGTAGCTGAGTCATGAACTTGCACTACGCAGAGACTCTTCCTTTTAAAATCCTTGGATTGTTAGAAACGCTAGTGCAATTTAACAAAAACATAGCATAGCTTTAGGTAGGTTTTGTTTTTTGTTTTTTGGGTTTCACCTCCCATCCTCTTTCTTCATCTTCTTTTGAGACCCTGATACCTGTCCCCTACCTGTAGCCCTCCCACTTCTCCCAATCCACTTGTCAAAAGACCAAGACAAGCTCAAATCCTACTTTAAATAAGACCAAACCAAACCCACTGTCATCAAGTTGATTCAAGCTCATGACAACCCCGTTTGAGAGCAGAACCCCTCCTTAGGATTTCCTTTACTGAAGGAGATCACCAGGACTTTTTCTGTGCTGCCTTCAGTAAGTCTGCCTAAATCCTCCTGGTCAGTAACCACTCCCGGACTACTCTTTGTGGTACTGGAGGTATAATCAGTTTCTGCAGACTAAAATCTCCTACAAGGCAAAAGGTAAGCCTAGGAGAATTTACATCATCCTCCACTTACTCCTCCCTATATTGCCTCTGTGTTTTTCTGCATAATAGATACTGCTCAACATCTAAATGTGATGATCATTTAATCTATACATTCACTTAATCTATAAAATAAAGACAGATTTTAAAGAGCAGTTTCCAGTACCTACTCTGACTAGAACACTATGTCTTGCCTCATGTCATTTGTATACAAATGGCTCCATTATAAAATAATTACCTTTTATTGAGCACTTTCTATGTGCGAGGGACTGGACTAAACATTTCACACGCCTCATAAGTTAAAAGGTTATTTCATTTATATCATTTAAATATTATTTATCAAGTTGACCCAAAACAAAAAGGTTTTGCTCTCTTAATCTTCTCTGGGAAAAATGGAGCCTTGCCTTATATTAAAAGGAGCTCTGGTGGCATAGTTTCTAAGGCATTTGACTGCTAACTAGAAGGTTGGAGATTCAAATCCACTAGCCACTCTGCAGAAGGAAGATGAAGCAATCTACTTGCATAAAGATTTACTGCCTTGGAAACCACTGTGGATTGTTCTGAGTTGGAATCAACCTGATGGCAGTGGGTTTGGGTTTTGGTGGGTTTTGCCTTATATTAGTGTCAGTCTGGATGTAAGCATAGAAGGTAATCCTCACAACTACCCCACGCTGTACAAATCATCATCCTCATTGTACAAATGAGGACAATGAGGTTCAGACATTATAAAAATTCACCAAAGTCACACAGTTGCTGAGTGCAAAGTGTCGGGTCCTAACTCCAAGTCTCTCTAGCTCTAAAATTTGTGTTTTATATAGACAACAGAGGCAAATACTATTACATGCACAGTACTGTACTACCACTGACACCAAACACTAGGCTATGGGTAAATGCATAGACAGGTGAGAAGATCAGGTGGGGGTAGGCAAACAGGAATATACCCAAGACAGACAGATTTGGCTGAAGATAATCTTACATATGTACTACAAAATTATCCACATACATTACACAAGTAACAGAAGACAGAGTTGGAGTAGCTTCTCAAGAGACAACAAAAACCTTTAGAGAGAGAATCACCAGGCCTGCAAGCTCAGAGCCATAGTTTTGGGGGACACCATGCTTAATTGGCACAAGATAGTACATAAAAATCTTGTTCTACGTCCTACTTTGGAGTATAGTGACTGGAGTTTTAAAAACTTTTGAGTGGCCATCTAAGATGCAAGTTTTGGTTTCCTCTAATCTGAAGCAAAGAAGAGTGAAGAAAATCAAAGTCATATGGAAACAATTAGTCCAAAGATAAGATGGACCATGAGGACCTCAGCCTTCATGACCCTGAGACCAGAAGAACTAGATGGTGCCCAGATACCGATGCTAACACTCAGAAAGGGATCAAAATTGGAGATCCTGGTTAGAAAAGGAAGAAGAATGTGGAACAAAATTCAAAAACACAAAAATGACCAGAATTACTGGTCGGATAGAGACTGATGGATCCCCCAAGACTATAACCCAGGTTATTCTTCAGGCCTAGAAAAGGACTCACTTCAGTGGACTGGCTCTCAGCTCAACAGTAGAAAGACCTACATGCAGAACACCTACACCAGGGAGATACACCCACCTATCCTAGGGAGATACACCCCTTAGATCAATCAGCCAGGAGACACCAGAGTGGCAGCATTCATACAGAGGGAAAGCTGAACAGAGAGGAATGCAGAGATAAGAAGGGCAGAGAAAGAGAGTAGTCACAGGGAGGAGAGGAGAGTTTCTTATGGTTGGAGATGGTAATCGGGGCTGTGAAATTAAAAGTGCATGAACTGATGAATGTAAAACAAATCTGCTTTGTAAATTTGCACCCAAAGCACAATTGAAAAAATACATAAAAAAGAAAGAAACTTTAAAAATAAAATAAAACCTATGTTCTTAGACACTGCTTCCATACTGGGAAAATCCCACTTGGCTTTATTACTGTTAGGAACAATCAAATCTAAATCTTATTTCCTCCTCTAGCCGGGATCAGTCCGAGAAGCTCTATATGTTCCTTAAACACTAAAGCTATCTGCAAAAGCTTCTCCACCTAAGACCATGGCATGGAAAGCTATGTGTTCTTCCTTTTAAAAAGCAAGATCAATTAAAGTACCCAAACCGAACTCTACTAAGGACTAAAACAGACGACACTGGGCAGCTAGCTGACAAAGCCCAGGTCCTTTTTGTTGTTGATGTCGTTAGGTGTTGTCGAGTCAGTTCCAATTCATAGTGACCCCACGTACAGCAGAATGAAATACAGCCCAGTCATGCATTGTCCTTAGAATCTTTGCTATGCCTGAGCCCATCAGCCACTGTGTCAGTCCATCATGTTGAGGCTTTCCCTTTTTTCAATGATCTTCCACTCTGCTAAGCATGATATACTTCTCCAGGGACTAGTTTCTTCTGACAATATGACCAAAGTACACAAGATGAAGTCTAGTTATTCTAGCTTCTAAGGAGCATTCCAGCTACACTTCCTCCAGGACAGATTTGTTCATTCTTCTGGTAGACCATGATATTTTCAGTATTCTTTACCAACACCACAGTTCAAAGGCATCAACTATTCTTTGGTCTTCTTTATTCCTTGTCCAGTTTAACATGCATATGAGGTGATTGAAAATACCATGGCCTGGGTTAGGCACACCTTAACCTTCAAAGTGACATCTTTGCTTTCTAACACTTTAAATAGGTGTTTTGCAGTAGATTTGCCCAGTGCAATACAATGTCTGATTTCTTGACTGCTGTTTCCATGAGTGTTGATTATGGATACAAGTAAAATGAAATCTTTAACAACTTCAGCCTTTTCTCCATTTTTCATGAGGCTTCTTATTGGTCTAGTTGTGAGGATTTTCCTTTCTTTATGTTGAGGTGTAATCCATACTGCAGACTGTAGTCTTCCATCTTCATCAGTAAGTGATTCAAGCCATCTTCACTTTTAGCAAGCAAAGCTGTATCATCATCATACCACAGGTTCTTAATGAGTCTCCCTCTAAGCCTGATGCTGCGTTCTTCTTCATATATTCCAGCTTCTCAGATTATTTGTTCAGCATGCAGACTGAATAAGTATGGTGAAAGGGTCCCTTTTAAGACACTTCAATTTTATACAACCATTACTCTATCAAGAGACAGAGATGAATATACTAGAAAGAGAGAAAAAAAAATGAAAAATATCCCTCTTCTAATGAAGAAAAGCAAAGAAGTATGGAAACAGTTAGTCCAAGTGACTGGTCCACCATGTGATCCTCAGCCTATATGATCATGAGACCAGAAGAACCAGATGGTACCCAGCTACCACTGTCAATCACTAGGAGGGGGATCAGTGCAGGAGATCTTGGGTAGAGTTGGAAAACGATGTGGAAGAAAACTTAAAATGATTTAAAAAAGAAAAAAAGACCAGGTTTGCTGATCTGATAGAGCCTTGTGTGACTCCTGAGACTATGGCCCCTTGTTACCCTGCAGGTCTAGAACTGAACTCATTCCTATGGCTTCCAGCCAAACAACAGACAGGCATATGGAGTGAACATTTACATCAGACAGATACACTCCTTGGAGTGATCAATTAGGACAAAACAGAAGGGCAGTGTTTATACAAGGAAACAGCTGGGTGGGGGGCAGTGGGAGTGCATGGGAGGGAAGGACACAGGGAAGAGCTTAACTACAGGGAGGAAGTGGAAAGAGAACTGTTACATTGTGGAACACTGTAGTCAATGTCATGAAACAAAATGTGTATGAACTGCTGTAGGAAAAATGAATTTGCTCTATAAACATTCACCTGAATCACAATAAAAATTTAAAAAGAATAAAGAAAAATATCCTTCTTGTTACATTCTGTTTGGATACACATTGGTTAAATGAACTACAAAAAAAATCTTAGAGCCATGAAGACCGAGAATGTAGACCTCCTCGACTTGACTGGAATCCCAGAGTAGTAGAATCCCAGAGTAGTAACTGACCATGAAGCATACCCAGCCTTTTCGTTTCATGCCCAAATTCTCAGCTAGAACATCATGACATCGACAAAGTGAAATGTGCAAGACTGAAAAAACAGAAAGGTGCATCTCAGAATACAAAATATCAGGCAGGAAACCAGGAGTAATGATTATCTTAGTTTCAGGTAACTGCTTTAACAATCTTGAGACAGGGACTATCTGTAGGCTTCCTGAGTCCAGGAAGGAAAAAGGACTGAAAAGAACACAAAGCTACAGTCACTGCTCAGGGGTGATAATGAGCTCTGCCCAGAGCTCTCCCGGAGGCCCAGAACAAACGCTTCATCTATCTGGGTTTATGTAGCTGGGAAACTGTACGTGTTGACGATTTCTTTTCCTGTTAGTTTTTAACCTAAGCTGTTTGAAAGCCTAAATACAGATGCTGCAAGAAATTGAAAGAGTTCCTTTTCTATGATTTCTTCAGGTTTTTACTTAATTATATACAAGAATAAAAATATAATCTCTTATTTAATGAGAAGATAAAACAAAATAAAATAGTGTTAATCCCTGCCATCAAGTAGCTTCCAACTCATAGTGACCCTCATTGGGTTTCCAAGGTGATAAATCTTTGCAGAAGTAGATTGCCTCATCTTCCTTCTGCAGAGTAGCTGGTGGGCCACCAGAGCTCCTTAAAATAGTGTTAGTTGTCAAAAAAAAAAAAAAAAAAAATACATATTGCTCAAAATTCTAATACCTCTGAAACAAAACATTTTAACAGTAGTTTGATGACAGCCTGTACAAGGGATGGTTTGAGAATGGCGCTTCCTATTACATAGAACATAATTCTCATCTTGAAGTTCCAAAAGGCCCACACCTCTCCTGTCTTTTACCTTCCCTGTTCTTCCTAAGACACAGAGCCACTTCTTCAGTCCTTGTGGGCCTGAGGACGCACCTGAATGTGCATGGCACCCTCTACTGCTTCCTGCATGTCACAGCAGCCATTGATGAGAGACAGCTGTTCTTGGGCACCCAGCGAGCCTTTCAGGGCACCTGACTGCTCCAGCACCTCCATCTCCTTCCTGGGAAAAGCAGAGAGGGATCACGGTGAGTACTCACAATCAAATTCAAAAACAAAGGATGAAATGAGTCCTGTGTGAAGTGGGTGGGATGGAAAGCATTGGTCCTTTTTATCATCATTCTTCCTTCCATCCTCTGGGATGGAAGGGCTAAAGGATGGCATCTAGTCATCAGAGCTGGCTTCAGGTGTGAGCACCTGCACCCAGAGGACCTGTGCTTGCTCTAATGCTCTGCTGCCACTGTCCACCATCTGTAAAGTCCCACTAGATTTTGAACAAGGGCCCCACAACTACATTTGCACTCAAACCAAAAACCAAACTCACCACCGAGTCAACTCTGACTCACAGCAACCCCCACTGGATTTCCAAGGCTGTAAATCTTTACAGAAGTAGATCACCCCATCTTCCTCCCATGGAGCTGCTGGTGGGTTTGAACCACTGACCTTTTGGCTAGCAACCAAATGCTTTACTCATTATGCCACCAGAGCTCCACTGGCACTGGGCCCCTCCAATAACATAGCCATCCAGCTCATAATTCACATAGTAAGTAAACAGGGCAAAGTATACATATAAACACACACACAGTTGCCTAAGGAGCAACACTCATGCTTCCCAAAAAAACTCTATGGATATTCCACTACTGAGTCAAATAACTTGACATCATTTTACACCAGTTTTCATCTTTAAGTTGTCAAGTACCCTTTAGCCAAAACCCACCAGGAATATACTTGTAGCTGCACAGGTTAGGCTTATTGCTTTTTGCTTCTTTCCCTGTTGTTGTTATTGTTGTTATGTACCATTGAGTTGGACCCAACTTACAGCAACCCCTCCTTGGGTTTCCGAGGCAGTATCTCTACGGAAGTAGATTGCCCAACCTTCCTTCCAAGGAGTGGCTGATGGGTTTGAACCACCAGCCTTCTGGTTAGCAGTGAAGTGCTTTAGACACTATGCTAGCAGAGCTCCTTCTTTCCCTAGTCTCTCTAAATCTTTCAGACCTCTGATGTGATATATGTTAGGCCTTCTCTCTATCTTCCATATTGTTTAACTTCTTTTTCCCATTTCCCAACTCTTCATCTCTGAATTGCATTTGGAATAACATCTTCAGATCTGACTTCCAGCCACTTGCTCCCTCAAGATGCTTGGTTGTGGCTAAGAAGCTACCCAACCTTGTCCCCTGTTAGTTCTATAATGTATATGGCTATTTTGTAGCACAAATATGCATGTAGGATTGTTGTTGTTGTTGTTAGGTGCCGTTGAGTTGGCTCCAACTCAGAGCAACCCCATGCACAAAAGAATGAAACACTGCCTGGTCCTGCACCAGCCTCACAATCCTTACTATATCAGAGCCTGTCATTGCAGCCACTGTGTCAATCCATCTCGTTGAGAGCCTTCCCCTTTTTCACTGACCCTCCACTTCATCAAGCATGATGTCCTTCTCCAGGAAATGGTTCCTTCTGACAACATGACCAAAGTAAGTGAGATGAAGTCTGGCCATTCTCACTTCAAAGAGCATTCTGGCTGCACTTCTTCCAGGGCATATTTGTTCGTTCTTCTGGCAGTCCATGGTATTTCAGCATCCTTTTCCAACACCACAACTCAAAAGCAGCAACTCTTTGGTTTTCCTTATTCATGTCCAGCTTTCAAACATATGAAGCAACTGAAAATACCATGGCTTGGGTTAGGACATCAGCCAAATCTACCTACAGCCATGGATGGGTATATTCCTATTCACCGCCCCACACTTGATCATTCCACTTGTCTGCCCACGTATCCACCTATAGTCTAGTGTTTGTTGTTACTGACAATGCAGTATTGTGTATATAATAGTATTTTCTCTGTTGTCTATACCTTTTGTGCACCTCTTTGTGTCCTCCTTTCCCCTACTGTTATTGTGCTGGTCACACACTTTTTTATACAGCCTTTCCCTTCACCCAAATCAACACTATGCTCACTATGCTCAGAATACCTCGTTTGTCATGTACTTTGAGATTGCTGGCTATGAGCATGTGCTCAGTGATCTGTATGTAACTGGGAATTCTTTGAGCCTTAGGTATAAGGTACCTTATTCTGGAGATGACAGGCATTTTGTCTCTGCCAGGCATCTGGGGATACTACCAATAAAAGCACCGATTTCAATTCATGGATTGGGGCTTTCGCACCACACAGGTAGTGTGAACTTGGGCTCCAGCACTCTAAGATGGCTTGTTTATGGTTATAAATTATTGGAGATATTCTCCCTCCCATCAGGCAAGACCACAGCAGACCAAGCTTCAATTATGGGTCAGAATTATTTTTCTCCTAGTTCTCCTTTTCACCAAGGATGTATCCCTTTAGGGATTCTAGTTTCATTCAGAACGTTCTAAGTTGATTCCCCATCTGGAACAGACTATGATGGTCAGCCAATGCTATGACCACCAATGCTCCAGATTACCATGACTGATAAATACCCTGAGAGCAGCTACTGGCTGTGGCTCCAATTCTCTATTTCTCTGGATTTGTGTCCCCAAACTTCGCCTCTAAAAATTTCTATCACTTTCTTGCCAGGTTAACTCAACTCAATGCCATTGCATCGGATCCGACACATAGAAACCCCTCCTTGGGTTTCCGAGACAGTATCTCTACAGAAGTAGATTGCCCAGCCTTCCTTCCGAGGAGTGGCTGGTGGGTTTGAATCGCCAGCCTTCTGGTTAGCAGTCAGATGCCTCTGGCACTATGTCACCAGAGCTCTCCTTGCCAGGTTAGCTATGCATTTAAAACAAAAACTTCTAACTATACATTTACCTAACACTTTTTAGTGTCTTCGAAGTGGAAAAGGTTTTAAAGATACCTATTTTGCTATGCTGCCAGAAACTGAATTACAGACTGTTTCCACTACCCAAGTGTCAGTTGCTTGTACTGTGGTGGCTTGCATGTTGTTGTGATGCTAGAAGCTATACTCCAGTATTTCAAATACCAGCAGATCACCCACAATGGACAGGTTTCAGGTAAGATTTCATTAAAGGAGACTAGGAAGAAAGGCCTGGTAATCTACTCCCAAAATTTGGCCAATGAAAATCTTACACCAAAAAACCCAAACTCATGGCCGTCGAGTCGGATCCAACTCACAGCAATCCCTCCTTGGGTTTCTGAGGCAGTATCACCATAGAAGCAGATTGCCCAATCTGCCTTAGGGATCATATAACAGACCACTGTCTGACTTACTTGCTTGGACACATAATCAAGAGAGATCGACTGCTAAAGAAGGACACCGTGTTTCTCGAAGTAGAGGGCTATGAAGGACAACAGAGGCCCTCAGTGAGATGGACTGGCACAATAGCCATAACTATGGACTTGAACACAATCATGAGGATGATCAGGAAACATTTTCTTTATTGTATATGGATTGCCATGAGTCAGAGTCAACTCAATGATAACTATCTCCATCTATGTGTATATTTTACATTTTGCAAGAAAAGGGAAATACACACCTTCCTTGTTATAGTGACGATGATAAGCTATTCCAAGTAAATATGAGCTCTACTATACTAATAAATTTATAACACAGTAACAGTTATTAACTGAGTGCATCATTGTTCTGGTTCCTATGTACTAAGAAGTAAAACATTATTGATTTGTTGTTGTTGTTGTTGTTATGTGCCATCAAGTCAGCCCCGACTCATAGCAACCCCTCCTTGGGTAGCTGAGGCAGTATCACTATGGGAGTGGATTGCCCAACCTTCCTTCCGAGGAGTGGCTGGTGGGTTTGAACCACCAGCCTTCTGGTTAGCAGTCAAGTGCCTTAGGCATTATGCTACCAGAGCTCCTTATTGATACTGATTTTTTAGTTGTCTTCAAACAATATGATTACCAGTTTTTATTTCCCAGCTTTGTCCTATTTTGTTGTTATGTGCTGTCAAGTCAGACCCGACTCATAGCGACCCCTCCTTGGGTTTCCAAGGCAGTATCACTATGGAAGTAGATTGCCATGAGTCCTATATATATATATATGTGTGTGTGTGTGTGTGTGTGTGTATATATATATATATATATATACACACACACACACACATATATATGTACATGTATATATATGTAGGAGCTCTGGTAGCATACTGCCTAAGGCACTTGACTACTAACCAGAAAGCTGGCGGTTCAAACCCACCAGCCACTCCTCGGAAGGAAGGTTGGGCAATCTACTTCCATAATGATACCACCTTGGTAACCCAAGGAGGGGTTGCTATGAGTCGGGGCCGACTTGACAGCACATAACAACAACAACAACAAATATATATACATATATATAATACATATACACACACACACAAACACCCCAAACAAACCTACAAAAATTCACTTCAATTAAACTTAAAGCATTTGCTGTTATGAAGGAATAAGTGAGAAATTTAATTCAAGGTCTCTCTATTCCTTTTCTGAGGAGCTGTATTGGTGTAAGTGGTTCAAACCTACCAGCTGCTCTGTGGAAGGAAGATGGGGCAATCTACTTCTGTAAGGATTTATGGCCTTGGAAACCCACGGGGGGTCACTATGAGTTGGAAGTGACTCAATGGCAGGGAGTGTGGTTTTGGTTTATTCCTTTTCTAGAACTTTTTTCTTTTCACAATTTAAGATATTTAAAAAGTAGAAAGATTAAATATCACTATATTTCTACCATTTATAATTAAAAACTACCAATCTAATTTGCTTCTTGTTTAAAAAATAAAGCATAAAAGTTAAAATTCTTTGAACCACACACACACACACACACACACACACCCTACTTCACACAATCATTTTCTAATGGTTTATTAAATGCCAAAGCTGAGTAGCCTAATGATTTCATCCTCTAGGGAATTAGGTCTGAATACTTAGTGTACTCAGAATCACCTGCTTCAAGCTTCAAGTAGGCCAGCTGTGTACCTTCACATCTTTTCATTACCCCAAAGCAAACATTTGCTCTTTCTTCCGAAAGTGTCACTGAATCTGATTAGATCAAATCAATTGGAGTACCAGAGATTCTCTTGTTCTTTAGATGAGCTCTGACCTTTCTGACTGTCCCAGTCACCCTCCTATGGGGTCAGGGGAAGGAGACAGGACGAGTAGCAGGAACAACCACAACCAATGGCCCCTTGCAGACAAACTCGGGATAAAGAGTCTACACTAGCAATTCAGCCTCAAGGCCCTGCTCCTCCTCGGCAGGACCAGGTAGAATAGAAGCAAGTTTGGACAGGAGGGGACACTTGGTCATGTTAATCCTGATGGCTGCAAACCCCAGGCCCCAGCTGTGTAGATGTCCCCTGGGCAAATCAGATGAAATGTTTGAAGGACCTTGCAGACATAATCAGAGAGCTCCCTCATATTCTTTCCAAGTTCAACAAATCCGTATGTAACAAATCAAATCCAGCTGTTTGGCAAAGTTTTGTCCCCATTATATCCACTGCTGTCAAAGTAGTTCCAACTCATAGAGACCCGATAGGCCAGAGGAGAAGTGTTACATAGGGTTTCCAAAGCTGTAATCTCTACAGAAGCAGACTGTCCTATCTTTTTCCTGCAGAGTGCCCAGTAGGTTCAAACTGCCTGTTTTCCAATTAGCAGTCAAGCACTTGGTGCAGGGACACTAATTTCAATCTTTTTTATTAAGTATTTTGAAAGAGTTCCTGCTTCAAGCTTTGTAGAAGAATATACATAAACACCTAAAAGATGTAACGTCGCCAACATTTTCAAAAGCCTCCCACAAGGCAGAATTTTGTAACCTGCATGATTTAACAGTGTGACCAAGCCAGTTAGTCACTGCTTGTAGAACGTCAAGTTTACCTCTAGAGGTCACTGTAACACTGTTGTTTGTTGTTAGGAACCTTCTATTCAGTTTCAACTCACTCTTACAAGGAACAAAATGCTGCTTGAGCCCGCTGTTGCAGCCACGGTGTCAATCCATCTCATTGAGGGGCTGCTTCTTTTGATATCCTTCTCCAGGGACTGATCCCTCCTGATAAACTGACTAAAGTAGGAGAGAACAAGTCTAGCTATTCTCGCTTCTGAACAGCACTCCAGCTGTACTTTCTCCAAGACAGATGTTCACTCTTCTAGCACCAAAAACCAAAACCCTTCCGTGGGTTTCCAAGACAGTATCACTACAGAAGTAGATTGCCCAACCTTCCTTCTGAGGAGTGGCTGGTGGGTTTGAACCGCCAGCCTTCTGGTTAGCAGTCAAATGCCTTAGGCACTAAACCACCAGAGCTCCTATTCTTCTAGCAGTCCATGGTGTTTTCTATATTCTTTACCAACACCACAATTCAAAGGCAGCAACTCTTCTTCAGTCTTCCTTATTCATTGTCCAGCTTTCCCATGCATATGAGACTACTATGGCTTGGGTCAGGCACACCTCTCTCTTCAAAGTGGGATCTTTGTTCTTTAACACTTTAAAGAATTCTTTTGTAGCAGATTTGCCCAGTGCAATACATCATCTGATATCTTGAATGCTGCTTCCATGGGCATTGATCGTGGATTCAAGTACAATGAAATCTCTGACAACTTCAATCTTTTCTCCATTTACCATGATGTTGCTTATTGGTCCAGTTGTGAGGATTTTTTTTTTTTTTCTTTATGTTGAGATGTAATCCATAATGAAGACTGTGGTCTTTGATCTCATCAGTAGGTGCTTCTAACACTAGTAGTCTAGTAGTAACACTAGCAGTCTAACACCAGGACTCAAAATATTTGGACCTTAACTTCAGCAAAGCAAAACTTTTATTTATAACTGGAGAAAAGGAAATGTTCATAATTGTCACTGTATGGTAAAATAAGGGTTATTTTTAATTTTTTACATTTCTGTTTTTGAAGTTTTCTTCTGTCATGAAGCAAAAATGGGAAAGTCCAATCGAAATTAAAAGTAAAGACAATTTATAAATTGGAAATCACAAAGTCCAGAGGATTCTGAACTAAGTAATCCAAGGAGAAGATAATTTAACTAATTTGTATATGAAAATACAAGGAAATTCAATAAAAATTCAGTGACTGGTTGACATTTAGGTAATGGTTACAAAATTCAGTGATGGTACATGTGATTTTTAGATTACATGTTTCTACAATTGTTTCTTAAAATTTCAAAGTAATCATTAAACTGGGTACATCTGGCCTAGAAACAATCATGAGACCCTCCTTGTGTAACTTCAGAGAAGGCACGTGTAATTCTGAAGTTTGTTTTTGAGGAGGCCTCTGTTCTGAGAATTCTTTTGGACCTGGCTTGCTAGGCAGGAAATGAAACCTGTAAGCAAACAAAATTACATTGTTTTCTGAAACTGTTGACTAAGTCATTTTCTCAGGGTACAGTGTGGAGAGTTACAGGAATGACAGGCTATATGCCTGGCACAGAGGTTACTTTTGATTCAAAATGGAACTGTAGCCTCAGACCTTAGTATAGCAACCATATTGGGAGTCCTAAAGTAATTTGGGGTGTGCTTATTCACTTCAAAGAAGCTATGCTGCTGCTTCCATGCTCATACATAAGTTGGGCAGATGATATTCCTACATATGTATTTATAAGTCCTATAAAAATGTCCATATACAGTTTCAACATAACAGGAGGCAAAGTTAGGATAACTTCTTAGCCACAGATAAGCACCTTGCATGAGTGGGTCGCAGGGCCTGCGGGTTAGAGACCATGCATGGTCTCAGGGGACATCAAGCTCTATTGACTTGGCCCAACATTGTTGTTGTTGTTGTTTGCCGTCAAGTCAGACCCGACTCATAGCGACCCCTCCTTGGGTTTCCAAGGCAATATCACTACGGAAGTAGATTGCCCCATCTTCCTTCTGAGGAATGGCTGGTGGGTTTGAAACACCAGCCTTCTGGTTAGCAGTCAAGTGCCTTAGGCACTATGCTACCAGAGCTCCTTATAGAATACAAAAAAAGAAAAGCAGCTCTGGTAGCACAGTGGTTAAAGCATTTGGCTGCTAACCAAAAGGTCTCCAATTCAGACCCACCAGTCAACGAAAATGAGGCAGTCTGCTTCCGTAAAGATTTACAGACTTGGAAATCCTAAGGGGAAGTTCTACTCTGTCCTACAGGATTGCTAAAAGTCAGGATTGACTTGTTGGCAGTGGGTTTACTCACTTCCAAGGAGTGTTTATTAGCTTAAAAAGATTTTAAAAAAAAAGGAGGGGGGGGTACTTCTGGTAAGATGGAGGAATAGGCAGACAAGCAACACAGAACTTCTTCAACAAAGAAAAGCCAATTGATAGAGATACAGAAAATAATTTTGGAGCCCTGAGCTTTGAAAGGAACTATACAGAAGTGGATTTGGCACCAACTAGTGGAAAACCTAAACGAAAACAGTGAGTACAGAGACAGTCAGAGCAGCGGACATTAGCTACTCTGACAGGACCAACAGCCTGAATATTTCCAAGTGGTGTTGAGACCTGAGAATTGACCTAAAAAAGATCAGCCCCAGTCACCAAGGGCTGCAGGTATGACTGTGCTGGTGGCCTATGACTAGGAAGGGAAACAGCAAGGTGAAAGACAACCTGAGCTGTTAACTTTCCGCTGTTTGGAGCGTGCGGCCATTTTGATTGTTTACATGAGGAAGCCATTTTGGATATTTAAAGTGACCGAGGCCACAGTCATTTTGAATGTTTACAAGCGGTGGCCATTTTGGATACTTAAAGTAACCAAGAGCGCAGCCATTTTAAAACCCAAGGAGGGGTCGCTATGAGTCAGATCTGACTGGACGGCAATGAGTTTGGTTTAGTTTTATTACTCTGATGGTGCAGTGCCTAAGGCATGTGACTGCTAACCAGAAGGCTGGTGATTCAAACCCACCAGCCATTACACGAAAGGAAGATGGGTAATCTACTTCCGTAAAGTTTTACCACCTTGGAAACCCAATGGGGATTACTATAAGTCAAAATTGACTCAAGGGCAGTGAGTTTGTTTGTTTTTAATTATAACAAACAGCATGAGGAAAGGGTAGGAGATGAAGAGTATCTATTGATACTAAATGCTGAAAATTATACTCATACTATTGATACTGATACTAAATAGTGAGAATGCCCCCCCCACACACACATATATACATACTCTCACATACACTATCACATACACACTCACACATTCACACACAGACCCTCATCCTCAGGCCCTTTCCTTTGTTTAGAAGCCAGAATGTTCGATGGAGATTGGAAGATTCTATTCTGGAGAAACTCAAGAGCCTAAGAAAAGAGACATGCAGATACTGTTATCTGGCGATCTCAGGAAAGAGTGTGGCTCCCTGCCCCATCACTCTAAAGAGATGGCCAGGAATTAAAAATAATAATAAATAGTAAAAAAAAAAAAAAAAAACCTCACTTCCATTCACTCGATTCTGATTCATAGTGACCTCCATTGGGTTTCCAAGGCTATAAATCTTTATGGAAGCAGACCACCTCATCTTTCTTCCTTGGAGCAGCTAACCTTTTGGTTAGCCAGCAAATGCCTTAACCTCTACACCACCAGAATTCTTCAGGCATTAAAAAGCACACAAAATTCAAGGACACAAATTTAAAATCATTTTCAGTACCTCTTCCTTAAATATGAATGGGCAGCATAGTATTACCAGTCACAACAGAGCCTAAAGTTAAAGACGGAAGTAAAATATACAGAGATATAGATAGAGAGTAAGGAATTATGAGGAAACAATGGCAATGCAGGGAATATGAGAAAACCTCAAAACTTTATAATATCCTCAGAAAGGATAGTATCTTCAGAAAGATTAAAAAAGATAACTACACCCATAACTCAATAACAGGATATTAAAAAGAGAGAATAAAAAAAAAAAAAAAAACCCCACAAAACTCACTGATATTGAGTCGATTCTGAATCATAGCCACCCTGATTGGGTTTTCGATGCAGTAAATCTTTACAGTAGACTGCCCTACCTTCCTTCTGCAGAGTGGCTGGTGAGTTTAGAACCACCAACCTTCTGGTTACCAGTCAAATGCCTTAGGCACTACACCACCAGAGCTCCTTATATAGAGGAACCAAAAAAAAAAAAAAAACTTACTGCCATCGAGTTGATTCTGACCCATAGAGGACCCCCTTTGGGTTTTCCAGGCAAAAAATCTTTATAGAAGTAGACTGTCTAGTCTTCCTTCCATGGAGTGGCTGATGGGTTTGATTCGCCAACCTCCTGGTTATATAGCGAAAAAGCAGCTGGATATTAAGTATCTAGTAGCTAAAAGTGGAAGTTTTAATAAAAAGTCTGAAATATAAATTTGTGGAAATCTCTGAGGAAGAAAACCAAAGAGACAAAGAGATGGCCAATAGAAATGAAAATTAAAGGACATTCCTGAGTGGTCAAATTTGCCTAGCAGGAGTTCTAGAGAGAAGAGAAGGAAAATTCCTAGGGAAGATTTTATAAATTTTATAAAGAAATCATATAAAACTATTTCCCAGAACTGAAGAATGTGTGTTTCCAGATTGGGTCTGAAGCTTACGTGTGGGAGAAAACGGGCAGGACATTGCAGTTTGGGTTATAAACCCCATAAGCAATATCTGTCTTAAAGCATGTACTACTCTGATAAAAATTTTTTAAATAACAATCCAGGCTATTGCCAACTAGCATGAAAGTACCATGTATAATTCTCCTCCCACCCCACCATGTGCATAGTCCTATTCACCTTCCCACCCCAGTTCAGATTGAGTGTTTATCTATGTATCCAATTGTAAATTATAGTTATTACTATTACTGAAGGATTCTGTATGTAACAATATTCACCTTTGCTGTCTTTAACTCTTGTGCTTCGCCCTCTCTCTTCCACTGCCTTGATCATTTTGTGCTGACCCCCCCATTATACATTGCCTTTCCCTTCACCCAAGTTAATATGGTCTACCCTCTAGTTGGTGATTTTCCCTCCTTCCCCTCCCATCCCTGGTAACCTTCAAAAAACAATTCTTTCTGTGTGTAAATCACTTCTTAACTTCGGCCTTTTGTGACTGAATAATTTCACTCAGCTTAACGTCCTCTAGGTTCATTCATGTTATGAGGTGTTTTGCAGATTCATTATTCTTTAATATTGTATAGTATTCCATTATGCATATGTACCATAGATGTACCATAGTTTGTTTATATATTTATCCATTGATGGGCACTTAGGTTGTTTCCATCTTTTTGCTATTATGAATAATGCTGTGATGATGAATGTGGGTGTGCATATATCTGTTCATGTAATGGTTCTTATTTCTCTAGGATATATACCTAGCAGTGGGATGGCTAGATCTTATGGTATTTCTATATCCAACTATATCCATAACACTTTCCACGGTGGTTGTACCATTTTGCAGTCCCACCAGCAGCATACCAGAGCGCCAGTCTCCCCACACCCTCACCAGTATTTGTTGTTTTCTCTTTTTTTGAACTTTGCTATTAATGCTTGCATGAGATGATTATCTCATTGTTTTGATCTGTATCTCTCTAATGGTTAATGGTCACAAGCATTTCTTCACCTGAATGTCTTCTCTGGTGAAATGTCCATTCATGTCCTCTGCTCGTTTTGTATTGTTTATCTTTTTGTTGTTGAGGTTTTCCATAAATTTTGGAGATTAGTTCCTTGTTCAACATATCGTTACCAAAATATTTTCCCCGTCTGTAGGTTCTCTTTTTACTCTTTCGACAAAGTCTTTTGATGCACATAAATGTTTAATTTTTAAGAGGTTCCAATTGTCAGGTTTCTCTTCTACTGTTTGTGCATTTTTAGCTATATTTGATAGTGTATTTATTCCACGTACGGTGTTTTACATTTAGGCTTTCAATCCATCTTGAGTCAGACTATGTATAATTTTAAGTGGCTTCTTTCTTCCATATCATTGGCAGAGAAATGACTTCTAACGCAGCCACGTGAACAAATTCTGGCCCCTGCCTGAAACTGAGGCAGCTCCTAAAGAGTCCCAGCTACAGGAATAAGAACTTAAATGGAACACATGAACCACTTTGCCCCATGTCTTTAAATCATCACCAAATCACCGTTAAATCAGTGACTTAGGATAGGGAGGTAAACATTTGTTAGAATGAAAGATTAAAGCAGCTTCCTTATGTTGTAAAGTGGACCCTCTCATTTGCTCTAAATCCCAGTTCCCTCTTTAAAAAATCCTGTTCCCAGTTATGTCTTTGATGAACATTTTCTACCTCTTGTCCTTCAGTGACCCAACTTTTCTCTTCCAACAAGCACACAATCTCAACCCCTTTAACCCGTTAGCACCCTACTTTTCCTTCATTCATTGCCAGCTTCTACAATGGCCACTCTATACAAGCTATCTTCCTTTTTTTACTACTTTCTTCCCAACACTGGAGACCCAGCCTCCTATTAACTTCTTACCAAGCCAAGGTTTTTTCTGTGCTCTTTATTCGTTTTCTAACTGCTTGGTGGGAACCCTTTTCCCCACTGACTTCCCTTCCAGGGACCTCTACTAAAGGAACACTCCTGACCTTCTGCTTCACTCCCTCCATCACGACACCTCTGGAGAAGAGGTGAAATTCATCTGATTGGGAGCTCAGCATGGGAGAGTGTGCTCCTTCTCTGCCTCTCTCTGGCAATGCCTTGCACTAAGGTTTACTAGAGGAGGACCCAGTAGGGAAAGTTATAGTTGGGTAAACTAAAAACCAAACTCACTGCTGTCGAGTTGGATCTGACTCATAGCAACCCCGCCTTGGGTTTTTGAGGAGGTATCACTACAGAAGTAGATTGCCCAGTCTTCCTTCCGAGGAATGGTTGGTGGGTTTGAACCTCCAAGCCTTCTGGTTAGCAGTCAAAAGCCTGTTTAATTCAATTATGTGGTATCAGAAAACTACTATGTGGTATATCTGAGACTTGCTTCAAAATATTCCAGGAGTAGGAATACTTCCAGAATGGCAGAGTAAGGACTTCCAAAAATGTACTCCTCCATAAAAGAAATGAGAACACTAGTGTTTTGGTTCTCCAATGCTGCTCTAACAGATAATACCACAAGTGAGTGGCTTTAAAAAAAAAAAAAAAAAAAAACAGGGATTTAGTTTAGGAGGCTAGAAGTCCAAGTTCAAAGTGCCAGCTCTAGAGGCTGGATGAAGGCTCCTTGACCTTGGGCTTCAGCTCTGCCCAAAGGAGCTGGCGACATCTCTTCACTCAGGCAGCTGCTGGCTGCTGAGGCTGACAAACCCAAGGTCCACAAGTACAATGGCACAGACCCAAGATTATCAAGCAACTCAGTAGGCCACTAGCTCAAGTCCAGAAACACTCCCAAGATTGAGAGACAACATGGCAGGCTACTGAATGAAGGCTCGGTTACATGCAGGGTTCAAGTGTGTTAAAAAGCTCAGAGACCTTTCTCAACGCTTCTCCCTTTATACTGAAAGCAGACTACATCCCTAAGGCAGCTACCCAGCTGCTCACACTAGATTCTATCCTGGAGTTAATTACCAGTCTCATCATGGAGAATTACTACATCCAGCTGTCCACCCACTCAAAACCAGGCCCAGCCAAGTTGACACATAACCTTAACTACCACAACTAGGAAAAAAACAAAATTTCAAAATCAACTTTTTCAGAACTCTTGAAATTAACCAAAGACTCCCAACAATCCAAGGAGCACTTCTTCAAGAAAAATGGCTAAATATCAGTAAGAACACTCAGTACTGAGACATTTTAACTTCCCATATTCGCATCCTCCTCTCCCCAGCTCTGTATTATCCTTGCAAACCAACAGCCTTGCAACCACATTAGCTATAAAAACTAGTAGCTTTTCAGCCACTGGAGGGAGCAAAATGTGATTGGAGATTCCCACAAAGCCCCATCCCCAAAGAATTATTGTCATATGACCTGTCCAGCAGCTTGCTGGAAAAGCTCCATACTCAGACCTTATCTTTATTTGACCTGACTCAGAGAGGATGTTGTATGTGCTGTTATGTGCCTGTAGAGTCAGACCTGACTCATAGCAACCCCTCCTTGGGTTTCTGAGGCAGTATCATTACAAAAGTAGATAGCCCCATCTTCCTTCCAAGGAGTGGCTGGTGGGTTTGAACCGCCAGACTTCTGGTTAGCAGTCATGTGCATTACAAGAGCTAAATGTGGTACAGTGAATTACTACAGCTCTTCTAGCCATGGTCTTTGTGACTCCCACCAGATGACTGGGTGGGACTCTGCAAATGTGAGGTGCTTGTGGCCCATCAAGGGATTGGACAGCTTGCTAATAATGTAAATAAGGTACACAGCACCCTTCTGGGGATGGGACTTGTAAATTTTGTGTACAGAAGCCTAAATTTGGGTATTTGCTCAATTCTGCCATTCCGCAAGGCTTAAACTGAGACATCTCAGAGGCAGAAAAGGGGGATTCTCACTACCATCAAGAAAAAAGACCCTGGAATGGAGTGTATCCGTGGTCCTGAGATCCCTGCATTGAGATGGCAGAAAGAGAGATGGCAGAGAGACAGTGGCAGTAAAGGCAGCAGAATGAGGAAATTGGCATTAAGACAGAGTGGTGGGCTTCCCAGCCCAGAGCAAGAAAGCTGAATGCCTTTGGGCAGGAGATTTGCTGGCAGAGTAGGTTGCACCAATCAGCAGAGCCAAAACGAGTTTGCAACACTTGCCCAAGCAGGGCCGTGGCCAAGCCAAGGGCCAAAGAGATACATGCCTGTAGACATGGGCATGGAGAGGCTGTCCTGATGGAAGAATTATATCTTGAGTATTCCTGAACATGAATTATAACCCACTACTTCCCTAATAAACTCCATAATCATGAGTATTGTCTGTGAGTTTGGTGTGGCCACTGCAACAAATTATCAAATCCAGCAGAGAAATGGAGAGTGCCAGGAGGGACAGTTTGTGTCAGAACTGGCAAAAAGACTGGCGGGCAGTGGCACATCTGACCTCTTCTTCATAGAAACCATGAGCTATTGATGCTGTTCTGGAACTTCCTTCCCCCTTAGGAAATTAGAGGAGTGGGATTCATTGCAATGGCTCCAGACTCATGGAAGCAAGTGACTTTGTAAAGAGAAAGAAGGAAGGGACATGAGAAGTGAGATTTTTGCTTCTTAGATGGTTACATTGGTTTTTGTTACCTGTAATGAGTGAAATGAATGTAACAGATACCATGCTGCAGTTAAGGAGATCAGGATTCCAGGAACGCTCATTAACAACTTGCAATATGCAGACGACACAACCTTGCTTGCTGAAAACTAAGACTAAATACATACTGATGAAGATCAAAGACAGTCTTCAGTACAGACTACACACCTTAATGTCAAGAAAAGAAAAGTCCTCACAACTGGCACAATAAGCAGTATCATGATAAAAGGAGAAAAGATTGAAGTTGTCAGAGATGTCATTTTACTTGGATTTACAACCAACATACATGGAAGCAGCAGTCAAGAAATCAGATGTCATGCTGCACTGGGCAAATAAATGTTCTGCAAAAGAATTCTTTAAAGTGTTAACAGACAAAGGTGTCACTTTGAAGACTAAGATGCACCTAACCCAAGCCATGGTACTTTCAATTGCCTCATATGCATGTGAAAGCTGGACAATGAATAAGGAAGGCTGAAGAAGAGTTGATGCCTTTGAAATGTGGTGCTGTCAAAGAATACTGAAAATACCACAGACTACCAGAAGAATAGGAGCTCTGTGGGGTAGTGCCTAAGGCATCTGACTGCTAACCAGAAAGCTGGTGGTTCAAACCCACCAGCCTCTCCTTGGAAGGAAGATTGGGCAATCAGAAAACCAAGAAGGGGTCGCTATGAGTCGGATTCAACTCGACGGCAGTGAGTTTGGTTTTTTGGTTTGCCAGAAGAATAAACAAGTCTGTTCTGTAAGAAGTGTAGCCAGAATGCTCCTTGGAAGTGAGAATGGCCAGACTCTGTCTCACTTACTTTGGTCATGTTGTCAGGAGGGACCACTATCCAGAGAAGAATATCATGCTTGGTAGAGGGTCAGCTAAAAAGGGGAAGACCTTCAACAAGATGGACTGACACACTAGCTGCAACAATGGGCTCAAGTATAGCAAGGATTGTGAGGATGATGCACAACCAGGCAGTGTTTCAATCTGTTATATGTGTCACTATGAGTCAGAGTTGACTTGACAGCACTTAACAACAAGAGGAGAAAAGTTCAGGCAATAGCCAGGCCCATTAAAGGAGATGACTGATAGGGGGCCAGGGTCTTCCGGTTCCACCCAGCCAGAAACCCAAGGCCATATGCATATGAATGTAAGGACAAGATATGAAGAGGAGAAGATGAAACTGGAATGTTTTAAAAGGGGTTATGTGTTAACGGTTATGTGTTTATCTGAAGTACTATGGACACTGAGTGTTTCTCATACCTAGTTCTAAATATATGATAGAATGAATAATGGATATCATAGATAACAGAGTGTAACTCTGCTTCCAGCCAATACTTGATTGGTTATGCTAAAAAGAGAACTAGAATTTGCCCCAAAGAAACACAGACTTTTTGTTTCAATACTGTAGCCCTGTGAATAGATTACTGGAGGCTTAGGTGGAAAACCTGAGCCCCATCCAGCAAATTCTGAGTCAAGAAACTTGCATTTGAAAAGAAATGCAGACCCACCCAGAACTATTATGATAACAGAATATTCTCATTTGAAGGGAAGACCAGCAGAGAAAAAAACTGTTTTACTTTCTGATTTTCAAGATTTGTCTTTGGGTTCATCAAGGCAGGAACATCATGGTCCAGGAAAAGAACCCCTTACAGGACTGGAAGTTAAGGGAGCCAGCAAGTAGACAGCCTCATATACTTGCTTGCTGTGAAGAGCTGGGTCCACTAAATGAGTGGAAGAGGGGTAGTTGCAGCAGTGAAGAAACCAGCTGAGTTTGGCACTTGTTCATCTAACCTATGGAGGTTAGGTATGAGAAAATGGTCTGAAGTCCAAGGAGTTGGGTGGACTTCTGAGCCTACAGGTACTTGGTGACCTAGCCCATGGGGGCTAGGGATGAGAGGAAGAGAGAGAAGGGTCTGGCTGGTCTGAAATCAGGGGGTTGTGTGGACTCCTGTGCATACAGGCACCCAATGACCTGGCCCGTGGGGGCTAGGGATAAGAAGGAGAGAAGGGTCTGAATGGTCTGAAGTGAAGGGAGGTGTGAACTCCCAAGCTTGCAGCTGGTAGCCACTGACCTAGCTTGGATGACTAGGTCTGACCAGACCAGGACCCAACTGAATGAAGAGAAAGATATTTGACACTGAACTGGTGTGACCTGCCACAATTTAATAGCTTGCTCTAGACTAGAGTCTACTTATGGATGCAGATGATGCTCAAGGTTCCAATTGGAAGTTAAGATTCTCCAGAGAAAGGAACATGCTGGTCTCCTCAGAATACTGGTTTGACGGGGATGGGAAATATAGAAATTGATAATCCAAAATGGGGGGACATAAAGACATGAAGTAGCTGGCTTACATGCTTTCACAGATGTGGTTATACTTAAAATGATAGGGGTGGAGGAGTTAATCCTTCAAGTATCTAAGGGCCAATAGCTAGAAGAGCCAGAGAGTGGTCTGTGGTGCAGTGTTACTTAGTATGGTTTTTTAGCCATGGTCTTTGTCACTCCCACCAGATGACTGAGTGGGACTACAAATGTGAGGTACCTGTGGCCCACCAAGGAGACTGGGTAGCTTGCTAATAATGTAAATAAGGTACATGGCACCCTTGTGGGGATGGGATGATGCAAATGATGTGTATAGAACCCTAACAATGGGGATTGGTCAGTCTTGCCATTCCACTAGGCTTAAAATGAGCCATCTCAGAGGCAGAAAAGGGGGAATCTCACTACCATCAAGAAAGAAGATCCAGGAGTGGAGTGCATCCTTGGACCTGAAATCCCTGAGCTGAGATGGCAAAGAGAGAGACAGCAGAGCCAGCAGGACCAGGAGACTAGCACGGGACAGAGTGGCAGCCTCCCCAGCCCTTGGATCAGGAAAGCTGCATACCTTCAGTCAGGAGGCTTGCTGGCAAAGTAGGGTGCATCTATCAGTAGACTGGGGTGTACCTATCAGCAGAGCCAAAAGAGGTTTGTAACACTTACCCAAGCAGGGCAGAGGCTAGGCCAAGAGGTCAAGGGTCAAAGAGAGGCATGCCTGCAGGTATGGCCAAAAGGAAGTTGTCCCAATCGAAGAATTGTATTCTAAGTGTTCCAAAACCTGAATTGGAGCCCACTACTTCCATAATAGGGAGCTCTGGTAGTGTAGTGCCTAAGGTACTTGACTGCTAACCAGAAGGCTGGCAGTTCAAACCCACCAGCCACTCCCTGGAAGGAAGGTTTGGGCAATCTACTTCTGTAGTGATACTGCCTCGGAAACCCAAGGAGGCGTTGCTATGGGTCGGATCCGACTCCACGGCAATGGTTGCCTTTTGGTTGCTACTTCCATAATGGGAGCTGTAGTGGCATAGTGCCTCAGGCATTTGACAGCTAACCAGAAGGCTAATGGTTCAAACCCACCAGCCACTCCTCAAAAGGAAGACTGGGCAATATACTTCCGTAGTGATACTGCCTTGGAAATGCAAGGAGGGGTCGCTATGAGTCAGATCCGACTCAACGGCAGTGAGTTCATTTGTTCGTTCCTTTATTTCCCTAATAAACCCAGTAATCATGAGTTTTGTCTGTGAGTCCTGTGTGGCCACTGCAATTAATTATAAAACCCAGTAGAGAAGAGAAAGTGCCATGAGAAGAATGGTTGGTGTCAGAACTGGCAAAAAAGATTGGAGGGTGGTGGTATGGCTGACCTCTGCTTCACAGGAACCAGCCTTGGGCTGCTGATGTTGTTCTGGATCATCCTTCCCCCTTGTGAAGTTAGAGGAGGTCAGTAAACAGCCCTGTCATCAACACCTCAAAATCAACAATATTCTACTTCCTGAGGCAGTGATACTCATGAACTAATAACAGGCTAACCACAAAGCTTAAAAGGAAAAACTGAGGAATTAGATGTCCATAGGGACTTTGAAAAGCTTCGATACACTCACAGAAATCTAGAAAGTACACACATGTTCATGGCTATCCTCATGCCCAGAACGTATCTCAGAATGTCCTAATATCTCACCTCTGGCTGACCTTGAGGCTCTGAGGAAATAGCAAATGATGGTTAAGGCAGAGCTGTAAACTACCTGCTAGCACATTAATCACATGCCTCAACAAACACCAGATCCCTTTGGCAAAGGCTGGGATACTTAATGATTCAACATTTAGACATCTGTATCCAGTCAACTAGCTAACTACTAAGCTAACTGAACAAAAACTTGAATGACTGCACATGACAAAGAATATAGACTTTATAGAATTCGTGCAGAATTTCAGGTTCTCTTGGACTCCAGACTTTCTGGATCCATGGAGGTTGGATAAACTCCTAAACTATTGCCCTGAGACAATTTTTGAACCTTAAACTAAAAGTATCCCCTAAAGTCTTCGTAAAACCAAACAACAGTTTCATTTAATTAGTAAAGAGTGTCTGTCCAGCTATCACTGTCAATCACTCAGAAAGGGATCAGTGCAGGACATCCTGGACACAGTGGGAGAAAAATGTGGAACAAAATACACAATCATAAGAAAGGCCAGGCTTGCTGGTTCTGGTACGATGGCGGAATAGGCAGAAAGACTGCACAGACCCTCTTCAACAAAGAAAAGGGGAAACAATTAACACAGATACAGAAGATAATCCTGAACCCCTGAGCCTTGAAGGGAAGGATATAGAAGTGGACTAAACTCCAACTAGCAGAAGAATTTGGATGAAAACACACAAAAAAAAGGAGACATAGGGAGCTGCGGTCTGATAGCGATCCTGATGGCACAGACAGCTTGGATATTGCCAAGTAGTGGTAGGACCTAAGAATTAATCTAAAAATCAGCCCTGCTAGCCAGGGACTGTGTGTAGGACTGCTCTGGTGTCTGGTGAATAAAAAGGGAAGCAGTGAAGAGGAAGGCAGGCTGAGCTCTGGATTTTTAACTGTCCAGAGGGCACAGCCATTTTGAATGTTTACAAGCCCTTTGACCATTTTGGATATTTAAAGCAACAGTGTTCTCCCAGATTCCAGGGACTTAAGAGCAGGCTCCACTTGCCAGGAACCGCAAGGACATTCCAGACAAGGACGACTGGAAGGGTGTGGCATTCCCCTTGTTACTCTTATACTCCACACCCTCTTGGTGAATAGAGGGGTGGCTATCCCTCACTCCCACCCACCTTCTGGGCTGGCAGGAATCCCATCCAAGTCTGTGTGCTCAGATGGAGCCTGGGTGTCCTGCCTGGCCCTGCCCCCATTTTTTTTTTTTTTTTTTT
>NW_006921679.1:1001564-1004582 GCF_000298275.1 Orycteropus afer afer
CAAGGAAAACACAGACAAGACTTTAGAAGAATTTTGGAAGAAAATACAAGGGCAAAATGGCAAAATAAAAGAGAGATAAGAAATGATTCTAAATCTACATATAGAAATCCAGTAGATTAATACTAAATTGTCAGAATTAGATAACACATTGAAAGGGCAAAGGAGTAGAATTGATGCAATGTAAGACAGGATTAATGAGACTGAAAACAAATACATGAATACTTCTTTGAAAAGGATTCAATCAGAAAAAAGATCAAAACAAAATGAAAAAGGCCTAAGAGATACCATTGAAAGGAATAACCTATGGGTCATTGGAATTCCAGAACAGGAAGAGAAAAATAAAACCACTGAGAAAATTGTCCAAGATTGGTGGAAGAGAACTTCCCTAATATGATGAAAGATGAGAATATATCCATTCAGGAAGTCCAACAAACTCCAAACAGGATAGACCCCAAAAGAAAATCACCAAGACACATCATCATCAAACTCATCAAAACCAAAGACAAAGAAAGAATCCTGAAAGCAGCATGGGAAAAACAAAAAGTTGCTTGCAAAGGACAGCTAGTAAGAATAATCTCTGTTTTCTCAGCAGAAACCATACAAGCAAGAGGGAAATGGGATAGTATATATAAAATCCTGAAAGAAAAAAAATTTTCAAGCAAGAATTATATACCCGGCAAAATTGTCCCTCTAATATAATGGTGAAATTAGGAGATTTTCAGATAAGCAGAAACTAAGGCATTTGTTAAAACCAGAACAACCTTCCAAGAGATACTAGAGGGAGTCCTTTGAACAGAGAACCAAAAATTGCAAACAACAACCGAATATTAATACATAAGATGACATAACCCAGAAACCACAGCTATAAACATATTCAAAGTAAAAGAAGCTTACAAGATTGTAAACAGGGAACCAGAGAAAACAAATTGTAAATGAAGAAAACGACAAACCAAAAAGAGGGAAAACACTGTGTAGTTACAGAACTTCCAAATGGTGAGGAATTCAAGAGAGTTGCAAGATAGAATGAACTATTCTAATTTCAGGGAGAAAATTATAAATCACAGGGTAACCTCAAAGAAAAATGATAAATCTTCACATCACAATAAAAAAGAGGACAAGCACAAATATTCAGTAAATACTAAAAAAACAGCAACAAAGGAAATGATAAAATGATTCATAAACATAATGAGCTTGACACAGAAAATAATATGGAACAAAGAAACTAGGGACACCATGAAAAAACACATGACAAAATGACAGCAGCCAGTTCATACTTGTCAAAAAGTACACTGAATGTTAATGGATTAAATAGATCACTCAAAAGATGGAGAGTGGCAGATTGGATAAGAAACCAAAACCCATCAATATGCTGTCTGCAAGACACATCTTAGAGATAAAGACAAAAATAGACTAAAAATCAAAGGTTGGAAAACCATATATCAAGCAAATGGCAACCGTAAAAGAGCAGAAATGGCAATATTAATTCCTGATCAAATTGACTTTAAGACAAAAACCACCATCTGAGACAAAGAAAGACATTATATAATGATTAAAGGATCAACTGAATTAGAAGATATAACCATAATAAATATCTATGGACACAATGAAAGAGCCCCAAAATACATAAATTAGACTTAAAACAGTTGAAAAAGCAAATAGATGATTCCACAGTCACAGTAGGAGACTTTAATACACCAATTTCAATGAAAGATAGAACTGGAAAGAAAGTCAACAAAGGTGCAAAAGAGCTGAACTATACAATCCAACAACTTGACCTTATATACATCTACACAGCCCTTCACCCAACAACAGCACAATATACATTCTCTTGAGGTACACGTGAAACATCTTCCATGATAGACCATATGTTAGGCCACAAAGCAAGCCTTCACAAATTTAAAAACATTGAAATACTGCAAAGCATCTTCTCAGATCATGTTGTTGTTGTGGTTACATGCCGTAGGGTCGGACCCGACTCATTGCGACCCCTCCTTGGGTTTCCAAGGCAGTATCACTACGGAAGATTGCCCCATCTTCCTTCCAAGCAGTGGCTGGCAGGTTTGAACCTCCAGCCTTCTGGCTAGCAGTCAAGTGTCTTAGCCACTATGCTACCAGAGAAATCAACAATAGGAAGATCAATGGAAAAAAAGCAAACACATGGAAAATGAACAACACCCTTCTTGAGAAAGACTGGACAAGAGAAGAAATAAAAAATGGAAATTCAAAAATTCCTTGAATCAAACGAGAATGAAAACACAACATATCAAAATCTTTGGGACACAGCAAAAGCAGTGATCAGAGGCCAATTTATAGCAATAAATGCACACATCAAAAAAGAAGAACCAAAATCAACGCTTTAAACCAACATCTCCAACAATTAGAAAAGGAACACCAAGACAAGCCCACAGTCACCAGAAGAAAGGAAATAATAAAGATTAGAGCAAAAATCAATGAAACAGAAAATAGAAGAGCAATAGAAAAAAAATCAACAAGACCAGAAGTTGGTTTTTTGAAAAGATCGATAAAATTGGCAAACCACTGGCCAATTTAACAAACGAAAAGAGGGAGAGAATACAAATAACACAAATAAGAAATGAAATGGGTGACATCACAACAGAAACAACTGAAATCAAAAGGAAAATATCAGGATACTATAAAGAACTGTACTCCAACAAATTTGAAAATCTGCAAGAAATAGACAGATTTCCAGAAGCATACCACTTACCTAAACTAACACAGATTGATCTAGAAAAGTTGAACAGGTCCATAACAAAAGAAGAAATTGAAGAGGTCATCAAAAAATTACCAACGAAAAAAGTCCTACCCAGACAGTTTCACCAGAGAATTCTACCAAAATTCAGAGAACTGACACCAATCCTACTCAAACTATTCCAAAACACAGAAAAGGATGGAATTCTCTCTAACTCATTTTATGAAGCAAGCATAACCTTCATACCAAAACCAGGCAAAGATATCACTCAAAAGGAAAACTACCAATATCCCTCATGAATATAGATG
>NW_006921679.1:1005114-1007322 GCF_000298275.1 Orycteropus afer afer
AGATCATGGCAGGATACAAGATCAACATCCAAAAATCAGTTGGATTCCTCTACACCAGCAAAGAGATTGCTGAAAAAGAAATAAGGAAATCAACACCATTTACAACAGCTACCAAAAAATCAAATACATGGGAATAAATCTTATCAGGGAACAAAAGACCTGTACAAAGAAAACTATAAAAGCTACTTCAAGTAACCAAAAGACATCTACATAAATGGAAGAATATACTATGTTCATGGATAGGAAGATTGAACATTGTGAAAATGTCAGTTCTACCCAAAGCAATCTACACATTCAATGCAATCCCAATCCAGATCCCATAAACTTCTTTTAAGGATATGGAAAAAACAATCACTAGCTTTATATGGAAAGGAAAGAGACCTGGGATAAACAAAGCAATAATGAAAAAGAAGAACAAAGTAGGAGGTCTCACACTGCCAGATCTCAAAATCTATTATACAGCCACAATAGTCAAAACTGCCTGGTATTGGTACAATGACAGACACGTAGACCAATGGAATAGAAGAGAACCCAGAAATACATCCATAGACCTACGGTCAGCTGACCTTTGACAAAGGCCCAAAATCCATTAAATGGGGAAGAGAATGTTTGTTTAATAAATGGTGCTGGCAAAACTGGACATCCATTTGCAGAAAAATGAAACAAGATCTGTACCTCACACCATACACAAAAACAAACTGCAGATGGATCGAAGACTTAAATGTGAAACCTAAAACCTCAAGGAAAAACTAGGGGCAAATTTAGGGACCCTAATATATGGCATAAATAGACTATCAAGCATAACCCAAAATGCAAAAACAGCAAAAATGCAAAATGTAAAAACAGAAGAGAAACTAGATGAATGGGACCTTCTCAAAATTAAATAAGTATGTGCTTCCAAAGACCTCTCCAAAAGAGTCAAAAGAGAACCTACAGACAGGGAAAAAATATTTGGTAACAACATATCTGACAAGGGACTTATCTCTAGAATTTATAGAAAACTCCAACACCTCGATAACAAAAAGACATACAACCCAATTAAAAAATGGGCAGAAGACATGAATAGACACTTCACCAAGGAGGATATTCAAGCATGTGAAGAAATCCTTACAATCATTAGCCTTTACAGAGATGCAAATCAAAACAACAATGAGATACCATCTTGCTCTAGCACTAGCAGCAAAGTTCAACAAAACAGAAAATAACAAATACTGGCGAGGATGTGGAGAGACTGGGACTCTCATACAGTGCTGGTGGGGACTGTAAAATTGTACAACCACTGTGGAAAGCAGTAGGGTGATTCCTTAAAAAATTGGAATTAGAAGTACCATTTGACCCTGCCATCCCTTCACTAGGTATACATCCTAAAGAAGTGAGAGCCAGGACAAGAACAGACATATACACACTCATGTTCATCATAGCACTATTTACAATAGCCAAAAGATGAAAACAATGTAGGTCTCCATCAGCTGAAGAATGGATAACCAAACTATGGTACATACACACAATAGAACACTACGCAATCCTAAAGAATAATGTAGAATCTGCAAAACACCGCATAACATGGATGATCTTGGAGGACATTATGCTGAGTGAAATAAATCAATCACAGAAGGACAAATATTATATTAATCCATTATTTGTTAAAGTAAAGGAAAGGTTTATCTATGGAAGGAAATTTTCTTTGCTGGTTACCAAGGGTGGGAAGGGAAGGGAGGTAACACTGTTGGATAGGTAGAGATAAGTATTGATTTGGGTGAAGAAAAGGGCAATGTACCAAATGTGAGTGATCAACATAGTGGCACTGAGGAAGAGGAAGACATAAAGAGGTACATGGGAGGTACAGACAACAAAGATGAACGCTTCTGCACATACACTACTGCGTTGTCAGTGAAGGGAAACATGGATATACGGGTGGATAGATGCGTGGACAGGATGAACTATTAGGTATGTCTATGAAGTGGGGAGTGTACCCAAGACCATGTATAGGGTTGGCAGACAATGGTCCTATAAGTGTATTTGAATAATCTGTAAGAATTTCCTGGTGTACAACCATCCGATCTGCAGCCAGTACAACTATGAGACCAGAAGAAATAGATGGTGCCCGGCTACCACTGTCATCTACTTGGAAGGGAATCTATGTACGAGATCCTTGATAGAGAGGGAGAACAATGTGGAACAAAACTCAAAATCATTTGGAGAAAAAAA
>NW_006921679.1:1008570-1012409 GCF_000298275.1 Orycteropus afer afer
AGACAAAGTGTATGTGAACTGCTGTATGGAAAGTGAATTTGCTCTGTAAATTTTCACCCAAATCACAATAAAAATAAAAATTAAAAATAAATTAAAAAAGAAGACCAGACTCACTGGTCTGATAGAGACTGGTACAACCCCCAAGAGTATGGCCCCTAGTCACCCTTCGGGCCTGGACTGAACCCACTCCTGTGGTTTCCAATCATATAGTAGACAGGTATACAAGGTGAATATTTACACCAAGTAGGTACACTCCTTAGAATTCATGGGAGATCAATAAGGCAGAATTTGCACAGAAGATAGCTCACAGGGCAGGAATGCATAGGGAAAAAAAAAAGCACAGGGAAAAGGTAACCACAGGGAGGAACTGGGAAGAGAGCTACTACATTATGAGGACTGGAGTCAATGTCATGAAACAAAATGTGTTAAGAACTGTGGTATGAAGAATGAATTTGTTCTGGAAACTTTCACCCAAATCACAATGAAAAAATAATAAAAATGTCTGTCTTGAGTATTATGTTGCTTTAAGAACTATCTATACGGAACAATCAACCATACTAACCAAAAGGGCAGTGTTTACCCAAAAACAAAGTTCAAAAGGCAAGAAAGTGAAGGAAAGAAGGATGCATGCAAACAGGGAACCCAGGGAAGAACTGGGAAGTATGCTGTTAAACTGAGGGGATTACAACTGTCATAAAACAAAATTTGTGTAAACTGTTAGATGGGAAACTAATTTGCTCTATAAACTTTTACCAAAACCACAATAAAATGTTAAAAAAAAAACCACATCTATACCAAAGATTAGATAGGAACCTTAGGGAGCAATGAGTTTATGTTAATGGGGAGAAAAAACTCAGAAAAGGAGGGTGAGAAACACTGCCCAACTCAAACAATGTAATTACTGTCACTGAATTGTACATGTAGAAACTGTTGAACTGGCATACCCTTTGCTGTGTATATTCTCAACAACAACAACAACAAGATAAATTTTAAAATTTAAAATCTCCTTTGGCATCTATGCTCTCATACCATTGGTCATTAACTACCTCTCTTTCACTCGATCTTTTTCCTCCATCACCATTAACTCCAAGAACAATCAGTAAGGCTATTCATGGCCTGTTGCTCACCTCTTGCTCGAAGACTTGAGCTCAGAAAGCAGGTTTTGTTGAGAAAGGCTGAAATAAAAGGCTGAAGGAATCCTTCGCTGAAACCTGACTTTACAAATTAATGGGCAGGATTAAAGTAGGCATTAATCTTAGTGACTAACTCACTGTCTTTCCCTTCCCTTATCACTCTCATCTGAGTAAATAGTATAGTCAGCCTTATTTTCCACACTGAGCTCTTCAGATTTACTATTTCTCTTTCCCCTATCAGTTGTAGTTAAGAGCCATGGCCCATTACAAGGGGACCCTGGGAAAGGAGACACCAAGCCCTGGAACAACCAAGATAAGGAGAAAATGGAAATATTCCTGCAGGAGAGGCCTGGAGATGCCCACTCTCATACCACCCTCCTTGCAGAATTAATCTCTCTAGACAGGTGTGAGGCACCTGAAGGACCAGAGAAGGTTTCTTTATCACTGATCAGAAGAAAGGCTAAGAGACTACAAGACAAGTACAATACATCTCATCCTATAATGGAAAGGAAAACACTATTAGCATTTCTAAAACCTATCCCCCACTCAGCCCGATTCCCTTTAAAAACCCTAACCATTCCCCAGCTCAGAGAGACAGACATTTTGGAGAAGCTATTCTCTCTGTCTCTTTGGGAACTGATACTCAATAAACTTTTTGCTTTGTGATCATTGGCTCTTCCCAACAGGGAGTGAGGTATTTGTTTCCCTACAACACTCTCTCCATACAGAAGGCTATCAGAACAGCAAAGGAGAACTAGTTCCTCTGGGAGATTCCTCCCCATTCTAATAGTGACTACATTCAGCCCAGCCCTAACCACACACTGGGGTCCTTCAAGCCTTTCATCCAAATAGAACAGGCCTCAAAACATGTGCTCTTACTTCTGGTAAAATGGAAGAATAAGCAGACACACACACCATCTTCAACAAAGAAAAGAGAAACCAATTGACAGAGACATAGAAGATAATCCTGGAGCCATGCCTTTGAAAGGAAATATTCAGAAGTGGATTAGGCACCAACTAGTGGCAAAACCTGAACAAAAACAGTGAGTATGGAAATGGTCAGAGCAGTGCAATGTCAGCTGCTCTGATGGGACCAACAGCCTGAATATTTCCAAGTGGTGTTGGGATATGAGAATTGACCTAGAGTTCAGCCTTGTTCTCCAAGGGCTGCAGGGATGACTGCACTGGTGGCCTATAAGTAGGAAGGGAAACAGCAAGGAGGGAGAAAATCTGAGTGTGGACTTTCTGCTGTCCAGAGGGAGCAGCCATTTTGATTGTCTACAAGCAGTGGCCATTTTGGATATTTAAAGTGACTGATGGTGCAGCCATTTTGAATGTTTACAAGCTATGGCCATTTTGGATATTTATAATGACCAAGGGCACAGCCATTTTGAATGTTTATAAGTGGTGGCCATTTTCGATTTTAAAGTGACAGCATTCTCATTCAGATTCCAGGGGCCTATTCTTATTCCTGTTTGCCAAGGACAGCAGGGATATATGGGAGGCTGACAACAGGAAAGGAGACAAGTGTAAGTGTATAAGTGCTGTCAACTAGCGAATAGAGGGGCATAGAACAGTACCCTACTTATGAAGAAAACATACAAACAGAACAAAGAAAACAAATCACCAATTGAATACAAACACAAAAACGTCACAATGTCTTGGAGACAACAGAGCATCACAGTCCACACAAAGAAGCAAGATAAAGCAGGAGGAACAAGGGACCAGGATACAGACCCAACACACATCCCTGAGGAAGAAGCAGCATTGGAACTCTCTGATAAGGAATTCAAAAGAATTACATTTAGGTATCTTCAATAAATTGAGAGACAGATCAAGGAAAACACTGACAAAATTGGAGAAAACCCTAGGATAATTTCAAAAGACAATACAAGAACAAAATGACAAAATAAATGAAAACTTACAAATGATACAAAATCTACATGCAGAAATCCAAAAGATTAATACTAAATTTTCAGAAATAGGTAAGACACTGAATGGGCAGAGAAACTGAAGGCAATTACCTGAATACATCTTTGGAAAGGAATCAATCAGAAAAAAGAGCAAAACAAAATGAAGAATGCCTAAGGTTCATGTGGATACCACCAAAAGAAATAACCTACATATAATTGGAATTCCAGAACAGGAAGACACAAATAAAACCACAGAAAAAACTGTCAAAGATTTGTTGCAAGAGAATTTTCCTGGTATGATGAAAGACGAGACTATATCCATTCAAGAAGTCCAACGAACCCCAAATAGGATAGACCCCAAAAGCAAATCACGAGGTTCTGGTAAGATGGCGGACTAGGCAGAAGGACTGCACAGACCCTCTTCAACAAAGAAAAGGGAAACCAGTTTACACAGACACAGAAGATAATCTTGGACTGCTGAGCCTTGAAGGGAAGAATACAGAAGTAGACTAAACCCCAACTACCAGAAGAATTTCCGTGAAAATACCAAAAAAGGAGACATATGGAGCTGCGGTCTGGCAGGGACCTGAATGCCCCTAACGGCACAAACGGCTTGGACAATCCCGAGTGGTGGTAGGACCTAAAAATTAACCTAAAAATCACCCTGCTAGCCAGGGACTGCATGGACTGTACACGGTGGCTGGGAACAAACAGAGAAGGTGAAGAGAAAGGTGGGCTGAGTTGTGGACTTTTGCCGATCTGGAGGACGCCGCCATTTTGTAGGTTTAAAAAG
>NW_006921679.1:1031475-1033993 GCF_000298275.1 Orycteropus afer afer
AAGGAAGTGGGAGGGGAGCCGCTGCATTGTAAATTTTGTTCAATGACATGAGACAAAGTATATGTGAACTGCTGTATGAAAAGTGAATTTACTTTGTAAATCTTCACCCAAATCCTAATTAAAAAAAAAAAAAGAAATAGATAAAACATACAGCAACTGGTCACTTTGCTGTCTTTGTCTTATCACTGTCTTGTGGCTTTTCCTTCAAGATGCAGCTAACATCTCTTCTTTACACTTTTCACTGATGCCATCTTCAGCATCTTACATACTCTGCAGTAGCACCCAACGGACTCCACTGGCCTTCTCTCTTCCAATGTAATCCACATTCTAATAAGAGATTCACCTTCCTAAAAATTTGTATCATCTAACCAACCTGTACAAAAAAGCATCAGTAATTCCTCATCACTCAGAACCTAACACAGTGTCTAGAGTAATAGATATCTGTTAAACAAATGAGTATTTACAGGATAAAATGTCAATTTCTAAGATTAGAAGTCAAAGTTTTCTTCAATTGACTCTAGCCCACTTTCTAAGTTTATTTCTTTCCTTGTTCTATTCAACAGAAGTCCATGTGGTGGTGAACCGTAAGAAAATCAAAGTGCTAGCATAACTGCAGAGCTCTGGTAGCATAGTGCCTACGGCACTTGACTACTAACCAGAAGGCTGGCGGTTCAAACCCACCAGCCACTCCTCAGAAGGAAAGGTTGGGCAATCCTACTCCCGTAGTGATACTGCCTCGGAAACCCAAGGAGGGGACGCTATGAGTCGGGGACGACTCGACGGCAAATAGCAACAACAACAGCATAACTGCTCAGGGTGACTTCAGACCTAAATTGAAATTCCATTTTAAATTAAGATTTTAATTTCTACTTGGTATCTTAACTGTCTCATGAATTGCCTAGTCATCCAATCACCACCCAGCCAAATGAACCATCTTTTACATTCCAAAGGCTTCAGGTTAGAGTTGATTCAACCTTCTCTTCGTAATCAAGTGAGTCAGTTTTACATTTGGAGGATTTCAACTAGAATTGATCAAATCTACATTCAATCACATTCATTCAATCGCAAGGCCTCCACACATTACACAGTGTGCTTCAGAAACACTGCCTTAGTCAAATTGTATCAGGAGAAAAGGAATTAATGTGTAGCTAAGAATTGTTGCTAAGAAAATGTGTGATTTGACAGCTCCTTGTAAGTTTTCCTCCCTTCCCATGCACTTTTCTCTTTGATGTGAATTTGTTTCCCTTTGTTTACTTCGCCAAATAAAAACTGGCTGTTTCTCCTATTGGGGAGGGGCTCATGCATCTTCTCTTAAAATGCCGTGTGGATTACATTTCATGAGATGCAATTATTCCTTCGATAAAATCTTTGATTTTCTAATGGAGTGTCAGTCTAGTGCTTCCACTAAGACATATTTCTGATGACCATGAAGGAACATTGAAGGACATCTCACCTCTGCTGCATCTGGGGCAGTGACGAAATGGAGTATGGCACTCACATAGACCAGCTGAGTCTGTCCACTTACAGAATCCGGGAGGTTGCAGCGGGTAAACTCCTCACATGGTCGAGCTCCACGTCCTTCCATATCAAACCCCCTGATATTTTAATGAAGATTTGTTCTCCTCTTTCCTTTCTGTCCTTTGAACAGAATATAGGTTCCTTTGGTTTCAGGTATCTTAGGGTCATTGCTTAAAGACCTCAGAATCATAAGAAGCCACATTTCCAAGTTGTGTGGCACCCCTCTTTTAGGGAAATAAGCTGGTTCACAGAAGCTGAGAGCTCTCACCTTTTGTTTGAAAAGCTTCCAAAGCTAACTTTGTGCTGCCTCTGGAAATTTGGGTAATGCCAAATCTACATCTGCTTGGGATGATTTGTCAAAAGACAGTTTGGATGAATGGCCAATTCATGACACTTTTGAACTTTCTAAATTATTCCTGAGCAGTAAATTAGAGAGAGAGAGAGAGAGAGAAAGGTACCAAATTTAAAAAAAAAAAAAAACTTTCAATGGAATGTTTTTTTTTCCCTGATTAATAACTTTGAGGCTTCTAAACTACATCAACAAAGTAAGATGATCTCTTAGCAAAATTCTGTTTCTAAACTGACAGAACAAACTAAAAAATTAGAGAATTCAGTTCTGAACTCAGAAAATTAAAGAATGAGGAAGCCAGAGCTCTGCTGTACTTTCCACTCCTCACTGCAGCCCCTCTGCCCCTCTGCCAGCAGCTGGTGCTCTGCATCCTCCGCCACAGCTTTCCCTGCCTCCCACTTGGCACTTCTATCTCTGTACCCTCCTCTGCTGCTGCTTCCGTCTGAACGTTCTCTGTCTGAACTTCCTTTCTTCCCAGAAGGAAAAGTTGTTAAAGATTTAAAAAAAAAAAAAAAAACAGAAATAGAAAGTCAAAAAAAAAAGTTCAGAAGCAGAAAAGCTAAGTTTAAAAAAAAAAAAAATGAGTTTAGAAAATTCAGGGCTAATTTCTAAAATTCCTTTTAAAATTCACCCTGCACCAGTTTGTTGTGG
>NW_006921679.1:1034108-1036717 GCF_000298275.1 Orycteropus afer afer
AGGGGACATCAAGCTCAATTGGCATAATACACTGCACAAAAACATTGTTCTACATCCTACTATGATGAGTAGCAACTGGATCTTAAAAGCATGCAAGCGGCCATCTAGATGCAATGATGGGTGTCTTCTCATCCAGAGTGAAGAAGAAAGCAGAAAACCAAAGATACATGGAAACAATTGGTCCAAGGGACTGGTAGACCTCAGCCTATATGACCATGAGACCAGAAGAACTAGATGGTGCCTAGCTGCCACAGCCAAACATTTGGAAAGGGATTGGTGCAGGAGATCCTGAATTGAGTGGGAGAACAATGTGGAGCAAAACTCAAAATCATAAAAAAAAAAGACCAGGTCTTTTTTTTTTTTCTGGTCTGATAGAGCCTATAGGACCCTGAGATTATAGCCCCTAGCTACCCTTTGGGTCTGGAATTGAGCTCACTCCTGTGGCTTCCAGCCAAACAACAGACAGGCATATGAGGTGAACATTTATATCAGGGAGACATACTCCTTAGAGCGATCAGTCATGGGAGAACACAGGGGCAGTGTTTGCACAGTGAGACAGCTCAGTGGGTGGTAGTGCATGGGAGGGAAGGACACAGGGAAGAGGTAACTACAGGCAGGAAGTGGGAAGAAAGCTGTTCCATTGTGGGGAACTGCAGTCAATGTCATGAGACAAAATGTGTATGAACTGCTGTATGGAAAATCAATTTGCTCTGTAAACTTTCAACCAAATCACAATAAAAAATAAAATAAAATTTGCCCTGCAAGAAAAACATAGAACAAAATGCAAAATCATAAAAAAAAAAAAAAAAAAAAAACCAGGGTCTGATAGAGCCTGGTGAAACCCTTGAGACTATAACCCCTAGTCACCCTTCAGGCCTGGAACTGAACTCACTCCCATGGCTTCCAGCCAAACAGTAGGCATATAAAGTGAACATTTACACCAGGTAGGTACACTCCTTAGAACAATCAATCATGAGAGATCAGAAGGGCAAAACTTGTACAGGGAAACAGCTAAGAGGGCAGGAGTGCATAGGAAAGAAAGCCACAGGGAAGAGGTAACTACAGGGAGGAAGTGGGAAGAGAGCTGTTACATTACGGTGACTGCAGTCAATGTCATGAAACAAAATGTGTATGAACTGGTGTATGGAAAATGAATTTGCTCTGTAAACTTGCACCCAAATCACAATTTAAAAAATAAAATTTACCTTGCAGAATCTGGAATAGGCAATAGAGAAAATCCAAGGAACATCATTGCTTCTTTGATTCCCCAGACCTATACCAAACTACACAGCATTACTTTTTCCCAAATTTATGTGAGGACCCTCAGATTTGCTAAAGAATTCAAGATTCTTATTTATTCTTATCAACCCAGATGGGTTGATCTGTACCAACTAATCCATATGACACTTAGCCCTAAGGAAGCCAAATTATGGTTAGAACACATTAAGTGGAAAAATCCCATAGATGAATACAGACATAACAGCCAACACCCTTCTCACAGAAGACCAATAAAGAAAATGATTTATATGAAGAAAACTTTAAAGCCTTTCCCCGCCAAAAAAAAAAAACAGACTGGATCAAAGTACATTCTTGTATACAAGGAAAGATGAAAGTGTTTTCGATTAACAATCCTGGTTACTCCAGAAGGTTTTAGAACATTCTGGGCTGGACTTTTCAGAACCAAGAATGAAAGGATCCTTTAATGCAGTATTTATTTCTGGCCTCAAACCTGAAATGTCAGTTTTGAGGCATCATTTAGACTGGATAACTGCTTCCACTGAGGAATTAACCACTCTAGCTCATGAGCTTACCCAAACTACCGGATGAATAAATTTATAGCCCTTCACTTGCAGCAGCTGCAAGGGCCCATTCAGAAAGAGTTTTAAATCCTCCAATGAAACCAAAACTGGCCTCTGTAACTACTGTAAAAATCCTGGCCATTGCAAAATGGAATGCTTTAAATTAAAAAATAAAGTTTCCACACCAACTTCTCCTCTACCCCGATTCAGAATGAAGGGGCTCTGGAGACAAAACAGGGACTTTTCCTATAGTACTCTTAACCCTGTAAAAGGCAACCATGTATGTCAATAGAGAATACCATACATTTTTTATTGATTCAGGAGCTACGTTGTCTACAATTAATCCCATGTGCTTACCTACAAAAGCCCTTGCCCTGGTGTACCGAGACTTCTAAAATCATGGGAATTACTAATAAAGGACAAATATTATTTCATTATCAGCCTCTGCTAAGTTCTGTATCCACTGTCAATTTAATAGAGATATTTTATCCACATAAAATTACCATTTACAGTAATTTAATTTAATGAAAAAGGGGAAAGAAATACTATGAAGCTTACCTAAAAATTTAAATTATAAAATTATACCTCACAAAATCATTTAAAAAAGAAAAAGGGGACAGGGTTTGCTGGTCTGATGGAGCCTGGTGGAACCTCTGAGACTGTGGCCCCTGGCTGCCCTTCAGGTCTGGAATTGGGCCCACTCCTGTGGCTTCCACCCAAACAAAAGGCAGACATATGAGGTGAGCATGTACACTGGGTGGATATACTCCTTGGGAACAGTCATGGGAGAGGAGAGGGGCTGGGGCGGGG
>NW_006921679.1:1043807-1046188 GCF_000298275.1 Orycteropus afer afer
ACTTTTTAAACCTACAAAATGGCGGCATCCTCCGGACCGGCAAAAGTCCACAGCTCAGCCCACCTTTCTCTTCACCTTCTCCGTTTGTTCCCCAGCCACTGTGCACAGTCCTCCATGCAGTCCCTGGCTAGCAGGGTGATTTTTGGGTTAATTCTTAGGTCCTACCGCCACTCGGGAATCTCCAAGCCGTCTGTCCTACCTTTACTTTTAATAGGTGTGCATCCATATTCACTGGAGCATGAGCATAATGATATAAGCTTATCTTATTTATCTAGTGCTGTGTTTTGGTTACTTCTAGTGCCACTCTAACAGAAGTACCACAAATGGATGGCTTTAACAAACAGGAGTTTATTCTCTTACAGGTTTGGAGGCTAGCAGTTCAAGTTCAAAGTGCCAGGTTCCAGGGGCTAGGTGAAAGCCCCTTGACCTTGGGCTTCAGCTCTGCCTCTTACTCCCAATGCACTAAAGCTAGAGGCTTTTCTTAACTCAGGCAGCTGCTTGCTGCTGAGTCCGACAAACCCAAGGTTGACAAGTAAAAAGGCAGTCTCAATATTACCAAACCACATGGCAGGCCATTGATTCACATCCATTAAGAGTCTCAAGATCAGGAGACAACCTAGCAGGCTGCTGAACAACGACTGAGCTACATGCAGGGTTCAAGCATGCAAAAAGCTGCAGACCTTCCTTTCTTATGAAGCTGCTTTCTTATATACTGGGAGCAGACCGCATCCCTAAAACAGCTACTCAGTTGCTCACAGTGAATTCCACCATGGAGTTGATTACCAGTCTCATCATAGGGAATAACTATATCCAGCTGCCTAGCCACTCAAAACCAGGCCCAGCCAAACTGACACAAAACCTTAACTACCACATGCTGCTAGAACAAAAATATTCTCTCCTAATTTAGGAGGCTAGAAGTTCAAATTCAGGGCACCAGATTGAGGAAAAGGCACTCTCTCTCCATCTCCATCTCCATCATCTCCATCATCTCCATCATCTCCATCATCTCCATCTCCATCATCTCCATCTCCATCTCTCTGGAGGAAGGTCCTTGTTGACTTCGGCATCTGTGGGCTTGGCGTTCCTTGAAGATGAACATGTCCGGCATCAATCTTCCCCTTGTTCGAGGACATTCACAGTGCAGGGACCCTAGGTCCAAAGGGTGCATCCTATGCCTGGCTCTTCTTTCTTGGTAGTACTGAGGTTCCTCTCTCATTCCTCACTTCTCTCCCCTTTTATCTCTTATAAGATAAAAGATGATTAGGCTACACCACAGAGAAACTCCCCTTCATCAGATCAGGGCTGTGACCTGAGTATTGGTGTTGCATCCCACCCCAATCCTCTTACAATTGATTGGCTAGTCACATCAGGTTGTATCATGGGGGATGATACATCATTACATAACAGCCAATGAGAATCATGGCCCAGCCAAGTTGACACATATTTTGGGGGGAGGGGGGGACACAGTTCAATGTATGACAGGTTTTATCCTCAAAATGTTAAACAGTCACTCATAAGCCTACTATCTAGAGAAAGTCAAAGTATTCTCATTTCTCCCAAAATATTTTAAATGCACAATGAGCATATATCTCTTTTAGAAATTGGACAAAGCACAGCTATTTCTGTTTAGGGAGAAAAGTAAATAACTGCAATGAAGGAATCATTTCAACTGTTCAAATGACACCCAAATGACAGCATGACCTGTGAACACATAGATAACTCAGGTGAATGACCTGCTGAACCCATGACCCATTAGTGTGAACTTTTGACAAGAGAATGTCAGATCATTTCTGAATCTTCTAGACCAGATTAGGTCTTAACTGTCCTTCAATAAAATTGAAAACCTTTCTCCGTTAATGTCTTGTAATTTTTTTATATTATTTATACTTGTAAATGTAAATTACATTTTTGTGTAATTATAGCATTTTTTTTGCTGTGCCGAAAAAGGCATGCAGAGGGCATCATCTGACCTCCTCCAACTTCACAAGGGAGGAGGATCAAAATCAACAGCAACAGCCCAAGGCTAAGTTCTATGAGGCGGAGGTCAGACATGTTGCAATCCTCTAACCTTCTTCCCAGTTCTGACACCAACCATCCCTCCCATGACACTATTTATCTGCTGGGTTCAATAATTCATTGTAATGGCCACACAGAACTCACAGATAATACTTATGAGTATGGAGTTTATTAGGGATGTAAAAAAATCAGAAATAGAATAAGAGAGTCAGGATAGAGTTCTTCAGTTAGGACAGCTTCTTTATAGCTGTGCTGCAGAGAGTTCGGGCAAGATGGCGGACTAGGCAGAAAGACTGCACAGACCCTCTTCAACAAAGAAAAGTGAAACCAATTAACACAGACACAGAAGATAATCTTGGACCCCT
>NW_006921679.1:1046288-1050307 GCF_000298275.1 Orycteropus afer afer
ACCACTCAACCCAGGATGACACACCCACACACTCAATGGTAATACATCCCTTAGAGCAATAGACCATGGGACACCAGAGGACCAACATTCAAACTAAGGACATGCAGGACAAACAGGAGTGCATGAATGTAAGGGGCATAAGGGGAGGGTTATAGGGTAGAGAGGGGAAGAGTCTAGGTTAGGGTTGGACATGGCAAATGGGGAATGAAACCAAATGTACACATTACGTTGAATGTAAAACAACCTCTTATGCTCTTCAAAGGATGGTTCCCATCACACCAACCTCCCTACATATGGAAATTGAGTAAATACTCAGAGATCCAAAGAACTTATCATGATAAGGTACTGGGCTAAGAGTTCTCCATGTATTATCTCATTCCCAAAACCAAATTACAAGCAAGGGACATCTCCATATCCAGATAAGGAACCTAAGACTCAGAGAGCTACCTGGTCACTTAAGGACTCACCTATATCTGACTCCAAAGCTCATAATCTGGTTCTCTTAGCCATACTGTCCCCCACTTGCTTTGCATTGTTTATTTGTGCACCTTATTACATATTTTCTCTCTACAGTATTATTTCACATATGATGCAGGGTCCTGAGGAGCAAATGCCACAGCTTGTATTCTTTTAGAACCTGTGTCAGCCTGTCAGGAATCACAAGGGAGTTTCTGGCAGATTGGACTCCTCCCCCCTATTCCCTAAAGTTTGAGGATCTGAGGCATCTAAAGACAGGGGAGAAGGAGGCAGACATGGAGAACTAGGTTTCTAAGCTTAAAAAAGTAAGTTTAACCTCTACTTGGCCTCTGGCCAACAGAAAACCTAGAAGACCAGAGACAGAGAAGCAGGACCAGGGGATGACTGGGCTAAGTTGTCTTTTGTTTTGATGAGGTTTTCAGTCCCTGGATATGACTGTATCATGCTGATCCAGACTTCTGGATGATCCAGAAAACTTTGAATTAATTTCTTGTATTGCAAAGGTTTAGAAACAGATCTCCAACGATGTGGTCTAAAGTGCAGTGGAGTATTATGTGGACACTAAAAATGATTGGAAGTGTTTCTGAAGTGGGAGAAAGAAGAGTAAAATACCAAATTTTTACTAAAAAAAGATAATTACATAGTTGCAGAACTCAGCCCCAGATATCTTTTGTTGGACAGCAGGGTTTTTGAAAACTTGCATGCTGTGGTGGTGAAGGTTGTATGTCAACTTAGCTGGGCCATGGTTTTGAGTGGTTTGGCAGCTGGATGTAGTTATTACCCATGATGAGATTGTAATTCCAACTGGTGGAATCTGCTGTGAGCACCTAATCAGTTGAAGGAGAGCTGCCTTTGGGATATGGCCTGCCTCCAGGCAAAACTCTGAGAAAGGTCTCTAGCTTTTTGGCACATCTGGATTGATGTGAACCAGTGGCCTGCTGTGTTGCCTGCCAATCTTGAGATTGTTCCTGGACTTGAACTGGTGCCTGCCGTGTTGCCTACTAATCTTGGAATTGTGCTATTTTACCTGCTGACCTTGCCTTCACCATCCTCCACAGCCAGTAGCTGCCTGAGCTAGGAGATGCCTCTAGCTCCAGTGGGTCTGGAACAAGAGGCAGAGTTAAAGCCCAAGGTTGAAGGGCCTTCACCGAGCCCCTAGCTGGCACTCTGAAGTTGGACTTCTAGCCTCCTAAACTGTAAGAGAATAAAATTCCTGTTTATTAAGCCATCCATTTGTGGTATTTCTGTTAAAGCAGCACTAAAGAACCAATCCAAATGCCTTTCACCTAAGACTACTTCCTAGCATTTGCCAAAAGCTCCACCTCTTCCCATTTCACCCTTCTTCCTTTCTCCCCAGACTCACACACTCCTGTTACCTGCCCTGCCTCTTTCACACCTAAATTTGAAAACCTCTAAGACACTTATCAATTTAAACAGACTGTAGAGAGAAAGAAAACTTCCCCCATCCATCCATCCCACAGAACGGCTAGATCCAAGCGCCTGGCTACTCCAAGGTCCTGACTACTCCCATGGAAGAGCTGTGGTCCCAGAACCCATGCCCACACGTGGCCCTCACATGCCCTGTAGCTTTCTATCCTCCCCCACTCCCAGCTGCCTGCTCAGTGGATAGTTTGATCCACAGCCTCTTCCAGGCCAACTATTCCACTTTTTCCCCTTTCACACTTGGGTGCTCAGACATTCTTTTCCTTTCAGGCTAGTAGTAAGGCTGAGACTTGAGGGATGGAGAGATAGACAGGGAAGTAGAGAGCTTGCATAGGCCTCTAGCCAGTTAATAAAAAATGATACCTTGGTGCCCTGTTTGTCATTAGGAGAAACTTCATAGTGAGAAAATGACTAGCTCAAAGTGAAATTCAGACCATTCTGATCATATTTATAATACCATCTAAAGGTGCTCTGGTAGTGTAGTGGTTAAGGCATGCTAACCAAATGTCAGTGGTTTGAACCCAGTAGCTGCTCCATGGAAGAAAGATGAGGTGGCTTGCTTCCATAAAGATTTACAGCCTTGGAAACCCAATGGGGGTTGCTAAGAGTTGGAATCAACTTGATGGCAGTGAGTTTGGTTTTGTTTGGAATACCATCTACACCATTATAACCTTTGTACTTTTTAAAAAACAGCTTTATTGAGGTATAATTCATATACCATACAATTCACCCATTTAAACTGTACAATTAAATGCTTTTTAGTATATTCACAATCAACACCACAGTCAAATTTAGAACATTTTTGTCACCTCAAAAAAGAAACCCAGTATCCTTTTATCCCCATCCCCATCAGCCTAAAGATTTACCAATTCTAACATTTTCATTTGACTCGCTTCTTTCACTTAACATGTTTTCAGAATTCATCCATGTTGTAGCCTGCATTCCCTTTTATTGCTGAATAAAATTCCACTGTATGGACATGCCAGAATTCCTTGGTGGGGCAACAGTTAACTTGATCAGCGGCCAACCAAAGGATGAAGTTCAAGTTCACCCAGACGTGCCTTTGAGAAAAAGCTTGGAAATCTAGTTAGGAAATTCAGCCAATGGAAAGTCTATGGAGCACAGTTGTACTCTGACACACATGGGGACATCATGGTAGTGATACAAATTAAAAAAAAAAAAAAAAAAACACTGCCATCAAGTCAATTTTGACCCATGGTGACCCCATATGTTACCCCATATGCAGCACTGCTCCATACCCTTTCTTGGCTTTAATCTTTATGGAAGCAGATCACCCAGCCTGTCTTTTGAGGTACCCATTGGTGAGTCCAAATTGCTAATGGCGTGGATATGCCACGTTTTGTTTATCTATTTACCAGCTGACAGACATTTGGGTGTTTCTAACTTTTGGTTATCATAAATAATGTTGCTATAAACATTCGTGTACAGGTCTTTATGTGGACACACGTCTTCATTTCTCTTGGTATATGCCTAGGAATGAAATTGCTGAGTCATATGGTAACTCTCTGCTTAATCATCTGAGGAAATGCTAGACTGTTTACCACAGCAGCTGTACCATTTTACATTCCCACCAGCAGAGTTTTGATTTCTCCACATCTTCACCAACACTTTTTATCATCTGACTTTTTGATTCCATCCATGCTAGTGAATATGAAGTAGTATCTCATTGAGGACAGAGTCTCCTACCTTTATTTTTTTTTCTTTTTATTTATTGTGATTTGCATGAAGATTTACAGAACAAATTCACTTTCCATACAGCAGTTCACATGTACTTTGTCTCATATCACTGACCACAGTTTACCACAAGCAACAGCTCCCCTCCTACTTCCTCCCCATACTCACCTCTTCCCAGAGACCATCCCTCCATACTCTCCTGCACCCTCAGCTGTCTCCCTGTGCATAAGCAGCCCTTACTTCTCCCATAATTGTTCTCTCCAGGGCGTGTGTCTACTTGAGGTAAATGTTCAACTCATATGCCTGTCTTTTGCTTGGCTGGAAGCCACAGGTGTGGGTTCAATTCCAGACCTGAAGGGCAGCTAGGGGCCATAGTCTCAGTGGTTCCACCAGGCTCTATTGGA
>NW_006921679.1:1054527-1067538 GCF_000298275.1 Orycteropus afer afer
AACAACCGACCATTAATACACAAGATGACATAACCCAAAAACCACAGCTATGGACATATCCAAAGTAAAATGAGCTTACAAGATTGTAAACAGAGAACCAGAGACATCAATTGGCAAGTGAGGACAACTACAAACAAAAAGAGGGAAAAGACTGTAGTTACAGAACTTCTAAATGGTGAGGAAGTTAGGAGAGTTGCAAGATAGAATGGACTGTTCTAAACTCAGGGATAACATTATAAATCATAGGGTAACCTCAAAGAAAAATGATAAACCTTCACATCACAATAAAAAAGAGGACAAGCACAAATATTCAGCATTTACTATAGCTGTGCTGCACACACGTTTCTCTCTGGCCTTGGCTTCTGGCCTGCTCAGAAAAGCATTACAAAGCTTTTCTAGTTCAGTAAGTGCTCAGAGAGGCACCCCACTCCACCAGCAAGCCTCCTGCCCAACAGCACTCAGCTTTCTTGCTCCATGTGTTGGGAAGTTCACTTTTCTGTCTCATGCCAGTCTCCTGGTTCTGCTGTCTCTGCTGCTGCCATCTCAGCAGTGTTACAGTCTCTCTCACTCTCTATCTCTTGGGTCAAGGATGTCCAGTATAGCAATGCAAGGATCTTGGGTATGAGGACATGCTACTCCTGGTTCTTCTTTCTTGATGGCAGTGAAATATCCCTTTCTGCCTAAGCCAAGCAAGATGGCAAAGTTAACCAATCCTCACATCAGGGATTCATATACCTTATTTGCATAGTCTCACCCCCATAAGTGCACTATGTACCTTATTTACATTACCAATAAACTATCCAGTCCCCTTGGTGGACCACAAGTACCTCACATTTGCATAGTTCCACCCAGTCATCTAGAAGGAGTCACAAAGGCCATGGCTACAAGAACCATATTAAATAATTCACTACATTGAAAGTCACATCTTGGCTCTTACAGTCACTGGCCCTTTCATGCCTGAAAGAGTAACTTAGCCCTCTCAATCATTTAAAGTATAAGCAAACCCATGAAAGCAACTAAGTCAGCCACTTCATATCTTTATCTCTCCTCATTTTAGATAGCCAGTTTTTAAATTGCCTATCTCTATCAAACTAGTACTCTGAGGAAACAAGCATGTTTCTTGGTCTGAAGAATCTTCTCTTCTATTTGGAACTTTGAACATCTGCATCCATAAGCAAAGTCCAGAGAGCAAACCATCAAATTGCAGCAATTTATACCAGCTCGGTATCAAACATCTTTCTCTTCGTTCAGTCAGGTTCCAGTAAGCTCAGCCCTAGTCATCCAAGCTAGATCAATGGGTATTAGCCATAAGCTTGGAAGTTCACAAACCTCACTGCACTTCACACCAGCCAGACCCTTCCTGCTCTCTCATTCCTAGCCTTCATGGGCTAGGTGAATGGGCATCACCCATAGACACATTTTGTTTCATGACACTGACTGCAATTCCCCACAATGGAACAGCTCTCTTCCCAGTTTGGCTGGAAGCCACAGGAGTGAGTTCAGTTCTAGATCTGACAGGTAACTAGGGACCTTAGTCTTGGGGGTCTCACTGGGCTCTATCAGACCAGTAAACCTGGTCTTTTTTTTTTTTTTTTTTTTTATGATTTTGAGTTTTGTTCCATATTCCTCTTCTACTCTATCCAGGATCTCCTGCACTGATCCCTTTCTGAGTGGTTGACAGTGGGAGCCAGGCACCATCTAGTTCTTCTGGTCTCTTAGTCTTATAGGCTGAGGATCACATGGTCTACTAGTCCCTTGCACTAACTGTTTCCATGCATCTTTGGTTTTCTTCATTCTTCTATGCTCTGGACAAGGAGAGCTCCATTGTTGCATCTTAGATGGCCACTTGCAAGCTTTTAAGAACCCAGTCACTACTCACCAAAGTAGGATGTAGAACGTTTCTGTGTAGTGTGTTATGCCAATTGAGTTTGATGTCCCCTGTGACCATAGTCTGATGGCCCAAGACTTTTTCTTGCTTCAGCGTGCCCAAAGACAAACTGGTTCCTCAACATTCAAAAAGCAAAACAGTCTCTTTTTTTTTCCCCCTTTAGGTCCTTCCTTCAAATACAAATCTGTTCTCTCAGCAGCTCTGAGTGGATCTGCATGTCTTTTCAAATGCAAATTTCCTACTCTGAAGGTTCTGAGTGAGGCTCAGATTTTCCATCTAAGTTCCCAATATTTTATACCCAGGGCTACTGCTTGAAACAAAAAGCCTGTGTTTCTTCCAGGCAAATTCTAGTTCTCCTTTAGCATATCCAAGAAGCTCTGGTGGCGCAGTGCCTAAGGCATTTGACTGCTAATCAGAAGGTTGGTGGTTCAAAATCACCAGCCACTCTTTAGAAGGAAGATGGAGCAATTTACTTCTATAAAAATTTACAGCCTATGAGTTTGTTTTGGTTACCTAGTGCTGCTCTGACAGGAATATACCACAAATAGGACGACTTTAACAAGCCGGAATTTATTCTCTTATAGTTTGGAGGATTTAAGTCCAAGTTCAAAGTACCAGGCTCTAGGTGTTGGGTGAAAGCTCCTCAACTTTAGGCTTCAGCTCTGCCTCCTGTTCCTGCCCACTGAAGCTGGAGGCTTTTCTTCACTCAGACAGCTGCTGGCTGCTGAGGCTGACAAGCCCAAGATTGACAAGTAAAAAGGGACAATCCCAATGTTACCAAACAACATGGCACGCCACTAATTCAAGTCTAGATGAAGTCCCAAGATCGGCAGGGTATGGCAGGCTATTGGACGACTTGGCTACCTACAGGGTTCAAGGGTGCCAAAAGGCTAAAGACTAATCCCAAAGCTTCTCCTTATATTTGGGAAGCGGACCACATCCCTAAAGCAGCTACTCAGCTGCTCCAATAGATTTCACCATAAGGAATAATTACATCCAGCTGCCCAGCCACTCAACCAGAGCCAGCCAAGTTGACACACAAAATTAACTAACACAGAGTTGGAATCGATTCCAACTCAATGGCTGTGGGTTTGTTTGTTTGTTTGTGTTTTGGTTTTTAGTATATCCAATCAAGTATTGGCTGAATGTGTGGAGTTATACATTATCTATATATACCCAATATTCATTTCTATTATTCAACTAAGTAAGAGAAACATTCAATATCCATTGTACATTCAGATAAATACATAACCCAAAACACACAATACTTTTTAAAAACATTCCAATTTCATCTTCTTCATACACTATCTTCCCATTCAAATGCATATGGCCTTGGAACTCTGGCTGGGTGGAACCAGTAGACTGTGGCCCACTATCAATCATCTCCTTTAATTCACCTGGCTATTGTCCCAGAAGGAGCTCTGGTAGCATAGTGGCTAAGACACTTGCCTGCTAACCAGATGGCTGGTGGTTCAAACCCACCAGCCACTCCTTGGAAGGAAGGTTGGGCAATCCTACTTCCGTAGTGATACTGCCTTGGAAACCCAAGGAGGGGTCGCTATGAGTCGGGGCCAACTCGACAGCACATAACAACAACAACATTGTCCCAAACTTTTCTCCTTTCAGCTGCAACATAACATCTCTTACATTCCTTGCAGCAATTACAGGTAACAACCACCAAAGTAACCATCTAAGAATCAAAAAATTTCACTTCCCATGCCCCTTCCCTGCCCCTTTCTCTTACAAAGTCCCATGCTTCCATGAGTCTAAAGCCATGGTAACAGATCCCACTTGTGATGCCTACTCCAAAAGGGCATGGAGGTAGCACTGTCTGACCTCCTCCGACCTCACAAAATAGAAGAAAGTTCAAAATCAACACCACCATGCCAAGGCTGATTCCTATGAGGTGGAGGCATGCCCCAACCCCCTTTTTTTTTTTTTTTTAACCAATTCTGACATCAACCATCCCTCCCATGACACTCTATATTTCTTATGTTGGGTTTGATCATTCACTGCAATGGCCACATAGAACTCATAGACAATAGTTATGAGATTTATTAGGGAAGTAACAGATTATAACTCAGGGTTAGAAACAATTCAGAACACAATTCTTCAATCAGGACAGCTTCTTCTCAGCCATGCCACTGGCATGCTTCTCTCTGGCCGTGGCCTCTGCCTTGCTTGGGCAAGTGTTACAAAGTTCACTTAGCTCTGCAAATAGATGCCCAGAGAGGCACCCCATTCTGCCAGCAACCCTCCTACCTGAAGGCACTCAACTTTCTTGCTCTGTGGGCCAGGAAGGCCACCACTCCATTTCATGCTAATCTTGTTTCTACTGCTTCTACTACTGCCATCTCTAGACACCTCAGCAACGTGTTACAGCCCTTGCTCACTCTCTTAGATTAAGGAAGTTCAGCACAAGAATCTCAGATCCAAAGGATGCACACCATTCCTGGATCTTCTTTCTTGATGACAGTGAGATCCCCCTTTCCACCTCTGGGATGGCTCATTTTAAGCCCAGTGAGATGGCAAAACTGGCCATCCCCATGTTAGGGCTCCATACCTTATTTACACAGTGCCACCCCCACAAGCTGCCAATCACCTTTGTGTACCACAAGCACCTCACATTTGCATAGTTCCACCCAGTCATCTGGTGGGAGTCACAAAAACCATAGCTAGAAGAGTCATATTAAGTCATTCACTGCATCACACTGTGTCTTCTGTGTTTTGTTGATTTTTTTTTTTTTTTTTTCCTTCTGCCTGGTACGTGCTTTTCCTATCCTTAAAATTTTACCTACAAAGGCTATGCTCAAACCACCTTGTCCATAAAGTCTTCACTATCTATCAGTTTGGCTGGAACTGTTCCACTTCTCCTGAGATTTCACTGCATATTAATTATATGATCCTATATCACTCATCTTATTTTCCCTTCCTGGTGTTATGTTCCTTTACGACAAGGACTGACTGATAGCTCTGCATCATTTCCTAGAGTGGAATTTTCCTGGACAGCTGTGGAAGGTCAAAACTAGAAATCGCCCCAGTTCCTAGAATCAATAGAGGATTGTAATCTAACTACAGCAACCAAACCAAGGCTTTGTGTATCACATCCTGTGGTAAGTAATCTGGGCTGGGCTCAGGTAGGCTCACTTGTGTGGCTCCTGTTGATGGTGGGCTGGCTGGGGACTGTTGGTCTGGGATGGCTCCACTCATACGTCTACCAGTTGGTGTTGGCTGTCAGTTAATGTTGCCTGATAGCTGAGCCACATGTCTTTAGCAGGGAGCCTGAACTTAGTGACATGATGGAGAATGGGGTTCCCAACAGCAAGAGAGGGCAAGTCTCAATGCACAAGTGCTGAAGTCTCTGGCTGCATCGTGTTTGCTAATGCCCCATTGGCCAACGTAAACCCATGTTCAAGCCCAGGTTCAAGGGGTAGAAAAAATATACTCCACTTTCTATTTAGGGAGCACCAAAGTCACACTGCAAAGGAGCATATATATAAGGTTGGGAGGAATCTGTGGTCATTCTGCAATCTACTATTATGTTACTCTACAAAGGCCCACGGTGAATACAAAGGTAATTTCCAAACCAGAATAGTAGATCAGCCCAGAGGAATGCAGACCAGAACAAAGCCCAAGATGTTTAAGCAAGGGCAAACATGTGGGAAGCAAGTTAAAGACAAGTCCAGAGACCCAGTTACTATAGAATATCTAAGTTTGGGGACAAGAAGTTCAGTGACTTAGGAGATGGTGTACAGGGCAGCTACATAGTTTCAGAGATACCTACTAATAATTTATTAGTCTATTTAGAAAGCTTGCAAAGTACAGAACCCCCTTGCAGTAAACAAATTGGTTTATGGTCCTGGTTCTTGAGCCATGCCTGAGGCCAATGATTGGAGGCTGACCAGACCATGAGGGACCATCTGGGGGCCTAATGCTGACTAAGCCTCAGGAGGCATGTGGTTAGGCTAATGGAAGGTCTTGGAAGACAGAAGGTCAGTAAAGCTTGCTGAGGGGAGAGAGCAAGCTCCCAGACCTCACCCTATGTGTTTGTATCCTATTTTCTGCTAGATTAAAGATAGTCTTTTCCCTGTAGTTTATAAATCTTTTCAACAAATTATCACACGTAAGAAACAGAGAGGGAGCCACTGCCTACTGACCTGACCCTGGGTGAATGAGGATGAGAAAAGAGATGGGGTCAGTACTCACTGACCAGGCCCCAAATGAACAGTGATGAGAGAGGAGAGACTGGTACCCACTGACCAGGCCTCAGATGAATAGGGATGAGAAAGAAAGGGGCCAGTAGCCACTGACCAGGCCCTGGATAAGTGAGAACAAGAGAGAGGGGGGCTGCATGGAGCAGCTAGTGTGTAGACTGTCCAGTGAAGGGAAAGGAAGATCTATACAGGACACAGTGGACAGGCAAAGTAGGATTTATTCTCTACCACACATTCAGCATCAAAGATGGGTGATCTAAGCCTCCCCAGACTGGTCACATCACAAAAATTTTCAGGAGGCTCTGAGTACCAAAAAGACTCTCTATAGATGGTACAGAGATGTCTGTGGAAAAACTGAGACAGCAGAATCACATACCAAAAGATAGTAATTGGGGCTCAAGCAAAGAAAGGCAGCTTGTGATCTGCCCAGGAGTGGGGGTGGTCACAGAGATGTCAAAATGGCCTGTGCCAGGACTTTCTGGCCCACGAGGACTATAACTATATGGAAATGGGACTGGCTCCAACTGTCAAGAATAAGCCACTCCTGGTCTACTGGCCCATATTACAACTTAGTTTACTTGATTTTTTATCTTCTTAAAACACTGCATGCATTCTCTCAAATTCTTACTTATATGCCAAGCACTGTGTGTACAATGGAGAACAAAAACAAGGTAGTGAAGCATTTGCTAATAAGATTTTCCAGTCAAGCTACTTCTCTATTATGAGATTTAAATAGGTTAAGTTTTAAGTTTCTTGTTTTGCCACTCCATTAGAAAAAGATCCCTTTGTAGGATATGCAGAAACAATTTAAAGTACTAGCTGGTTAATATTTGATGGATGCTAAAACTAACCCCTCTGTTGAATTCTGATAATCATTTCTTTAGTCTTCTAAAGTTTTAATACTTAAAAAATTGACTTCACCTAGTTTAAGTTCAATTTTAGAAGTTCAGAATTGAGATATACTATTTCTACTCATTCAAGAAGTTAATAGATCTAATACAGATTGAAATTTTCTTTGAAGAAGTGGTAGAATTTCCACCACATGACATTTTCTACTATCAAATGTTAAGAAGGATTATAATATGGGAAACAGGCCAAACTGGAACAGAGGGCAGGAAAAAGTGTGTGGAAAAAGTACGGCCAGAAGAATTACCTTTTGAGCCTTAGAAAATGTTCCTATGACTCCACTAAAGCAAGTATTAAGCTTGAATCTATTATGTTCTAAGCTCTGGGAACAAGAAACTTGCATGTCGTTTATTTCTGCATCCCTAACAGCTAGTATAGAGGTCATAAATATCAACTAATGAAAGTCTGTCTGTCCCTCATGGAGCTCACAGTCTAGTGAGAGGAACAGAGATAATCACAAGTCAGAGTGTATGTCCATTTGGGCAAACTGTTTTGACCCATCCCTCATTTCAACCCAATGAGAATGATATGCCATTTGTACCTCCTGACAAAACGATAAAGTTGGTTCTCCTTACATTCCTTATGGCTAATATGTGGAACATCAAAGGACCATAAGCCAACACACAATGTTGTTGTTGGCATGCACCGACAGTCACTACTACCCTGTTAATAACCAAAACACAAACTCACTGCCATCAAGTCAGATCCAACTCAGAGTGACCCCTCCTTGGGTTTCCGAGGCAGTACCACTACAGAGGTAGATTGCCCCATCTTCCTTCCAAGGAGTGGCTGGTGGGTTTGAACTGCCAGCCTTCTGGTTAGCAGTCAAATGTCTCAGCTGACATAATTTACTTACTGAAAGCAGCAGCAATAATCCTTTCCTAGGTGGGGGAAAAATAATCAAAACACAGAATAGAACTCATTTTACTGACAAAAATACAAAAATAAAGTTTGGTATCAATCCTCTTCAACCTGGTATCTTGCAGACTCTCTGTGGCAGGAATGGCACCTTTGAAGATCTTGTGATTTAAGAAAAGGAAGCAAGTAGCTTTACTTAAAAGTCACTCAAGACCAAGAATTCAATACCTCTCAGGGGGAGCAAGATGACACAACCTAAGCTGATTTCCCTGAAGTTATTTGCTAGAAATAATTTGGTAAGAAAGATCCTGTAAAAAGGGTGTGGGGCAGCATCATCTGACCTCCTCAAACATCACAAGGGGAACAAAGAATCAAGATCAACAGCCCAACACGGATTCCTATGAGGTGGAGATCAGACATGTCCCCACTCTCCAACATTTTCACCAATTCTGACACTAAGTACCCCTCCCATGACATACTCTACTTCTCTGCTGGGTTCAATAATTTGTTGCAATGGCCACACAGAACTCACAGACAATACTCATGATTACAGAGTTTATTAGGGAAGTAACAGGTTATAATTCAAGGTCAAAAACAACTCAGGAAATAGTCTGTCAATCAGGATAGCTTCTTCTCAGCTGTGCCACTGGCATGCTTCTCTCTGGCCTTTAACTCTACTGCTAGGTGCCGGGACACCACTCTACTAGCAAGTCTCCTGCCTGAAGGCACTCAACTCTCTCATTCAATGGGCCAGCAAGGCCACCGCTCTGTTATGATGGTCTCTTGGTCCTGCTGCTTCTGCTGTTGCCATCTCTCTGCCATCTCTCACCACATATTTACTATTCAATGGTATCAAAATGATTTGAGTGACAGGCACTTAGGAATAGAGCTTTAGCATAAATAATTTTAGTACGTAATTTCAAAGGCTACCAAAAGAAATGTAGGTATTTAAAAAAAAAAAAAAACAGATCTCTGTCTCTTTCTCTCTCCCAAATCTAGGAAGTTCAGCACAGGCATCTCAGGTCCAAAGGATGCACTCCACTCCTGGGTCTTCTTTATTGACTATAGTGAGATTCCCCTTCCTGCCTCTGAGATGGCTCATTTTAAGCTTAGCAAGATGGCAAAACTGACCAATCCCCATATTAGGCAAACTGGGCACCTTATTTGTACTGTCCCACTCCCACAAGGTGCCATGTACCTTATTTAAATTATTAGCAAGGTATGCCTAAGACACTTGACTGCCAACCAGAAGCCTGGTTTGGTTCAAACCCACCAGCCACTGTTCAGAAGAAAGATGGGGCAATCTACTTCTGTAGTGATACCGCCTCGGAAACCCAAGGAGGAGTTGCTATGAGTCGGGTCCAACTCAATGGCACATAACAACAACCAATTCCCTTGGTAGGCCATCAGCACCTCACATTTGCATAGTACTACACAGCCATCTGGTGGAAGTCACAAAGACTGTGGCTAAGAGAGCCATATTAAGTAATTCACTGGACCACAGATCTTTACCCACAGTTCTGCATGCTTAGGTTAACTCACTTTAAATATGTATCAGTTATAAAATTAAAATCACTCTATTGAGGAAGGATCTGTGTGTACTCTTTTTAAATTTTAGATTCATAAGAATTCCATATATTTGCTTTTTTCTATAATATGGCTGCTACTAGTCAAGATATTGTTTTTTGTGGTTCAAAAATCCGAGACTAAAACCTAAATTTAATCTAATCGGTACCAGTTATGAAAAAAATATTAGCTTTGAATCAAACCAGTAAAATAACAGGAAAGCCTTTAACCTGGTTTGAAAAGAAAAGAAATTACAAGGAACCCCACCCACAACCCTCATGTACCCCTTTACGCTTGAAAGGACTTTTGAAGAAGCCAAAGTGTTTGGTGGCACACCTAGATAAAGGAGCCTAAAGTACAAATACTCCAAAAAATAGGACAAGGAATTTTTCAGTTAGAAATCTTAGGGTTTTCTCATAGTGATAACTAAGTTAGAATTAGCTTTTAATTAGTAAAAGAAGGAAATGAAAACAGAATAGAAAAGTCGAGAGTAGGTGTTGGCAAACTATAGGCCACAGGCCAAATCTGACCCATTACTGATTTTAGCTTAGCCTATGAGCTAAAAATGGTTTAAACATTTTTATTTATTCATTCATTCATTTATTCATTTATTTATTTACTGTTTTGTTTTGGTTTTTTTTTTCATTGTGATTTGGGTGAAAATTTACAGAGCAAATTCACTTTCTATACCACAGTTCACATATATTTTGTCTCATGACATTGATTACAATACACCTCAATGCAAGAGTTCCCCCCCCACTTCCTCCCAATAGTTACCGCTTCCCTGTGTCCATCCCTCCATGCACCCCTGCCCCCTGAGTTGTCTCCCTGTGCACAAACAGCCCTTCTTTCTCCCATGATTGTTCTCTCCAAGGAGTGTATCTACCTCAGGTAAATGTTCAACTCATATGCCTGTCTTTTGTTTGGCTGGAAGCCACAGGTGTGGTTCAATTCCATATCTGAAGGGCAGCTAGGAGCCATAGTCTCAGTGGTTCCACAGGCTCTATCAGACCAGCAAACCTGGTCCCCCCTTTTTTTCTCCCCCAAATGATTTTGGGTTTGTTTCACATTGTTCTCCCTCTATGCAGGATCTCCTACATAAATCCCCTTCCGAGTGGTTGACAGGGGTAGCCCGGCATCATCTAATTCTTCTGGTCTCATAGTTGTATAGGCTGTGGATAGCATGGTGTACCAGTCACTAGGACCAATTGTTTCCATGAATCTTTGGTTTTCTCCATTCTTCTTTGCTCTGGACGAGGAGAGACTCATCGTTGCATCAGATGGCTGCTTGCAAGCTTGGTTTTAACATTTTTAAATGGTTAAAAAAAATCAAAGGAAGGAAAACATTTTGTGACATGAGAAAATTACATGATATTCAAATTTCAGTGCTAATCCATAAATATAGTGTTATTGAAACACAGCCATGTCCATTTATTTCCATAACCTTTATCGCTGCTTTCACTCTGTAAGTAGTTGTGACAGACATTGTATGACCTGTGAAACCTAAAATATTTACCACTTGACTTTTTACAGAAAACGTCTCCCCAGATAAAGCAATAAAAAACAAAACCCACTGCCACTGAGTCGATTCCAATTAATAGTGACCCCCATTGGGTTTTCAAGGCAGTAAATCTTTACAGAAGTAGATTGTCCCATCTTCCTTCCATTGAGTAGCTGGTGGGTTTGAACCACCAACCTTCTGGTTAGCAGTCAAATGCCTTAGGCATTATGCCACCAGAGCTCCTTAAAGCCCAGATGGGGCTGGCTTAAAGCATGACCAAATCCAGAGGTGCATGGCGTCTCCTCTTCTCTCAGCTGCACTCTCCTCCAGTACTGGGCCAGGTATGCAGCTAATGTTTCTTGGGAACAAATCCATCAAATCCTCCAGAAAACAATGAAAAGTCTAAGCCTGCTTTAATATTGTCCTCAGTATATGAGGCACAGAATCATTATCAACTACCATTTTCGAAGTGTGGTATACTAGTCTCTAAATTAGACAAACTAGTTAATGGGGAAACAAAAGACTAAATTATCTCTGATGAAGTTAGAAGTATTCTACTTTATTTAAGAATAATGTAAGTTCCTTAAAGTTCTTTAAAATTTAATCCCCTTAAATAAGAGATTTTTAGAATATCCACAAATTACTTCCTAAACCAAAACCAAACCAAACCCACTGCTATCAAGTCAATTCTGACTTATAGTGATCCCCATTGAGTTTCCAAAGCCATAAATCTCTATGGTAGTAGACTGCCACATTCCCTTCCACTGAGCAGCTGGTGGGTCTGAACCACCAACCTTCTGGTTAGCAGATAAATGCCAAATTACTTTCTATTGCTCTGTAAGTCACCTCCAAATTACCAAAAATTAAGCTTTTTTTGCTACCATTTTGATGATGCCTTTTGAAGATACCTTGACTTGATTTGAAGAAATTTTTTCATCTCACACTTTCCTTTTTATAATTAGTCAAGAGTTGTATTTCCTTCTGCATTATATTAGCAGAACAATAAACTATATAAATAGCTGTTAAGCTTTTCTGCTGAGCCATATGATTTATTAAAAGACTGTGAAACTCCTACTTCCAGCAGCAAGGTGGACCAGAATCCCTGAAGGATGTCTATTTGCAAAATCACTAGATCCTGCAAAAAAAAAATAATTTTTATATCTCAGGGGAGTCACAGCAAGTACAGCAAGTAAGGAAAATTCCCATGTTAACCAAGAGAAAAAGAACTAAAACTAGCAAAAGGTAGGTTGTCCACTGCTGTAACCTAGACGACATACCTTGAATCAGAAGCAAGCTGAAGGATATTTAGCCAGAATTCCTAGTTTAACCTCTAGATCTTAGAAGGGGGATAAAATTGTTTGTAGATGGCAAAAGATAAGCTACTGTGGAGAAAGTTGTATCCAGTTTAGGCTCCAGACTTTCCACAGATCAGGATCAATTAAGTAAGTTCACAGTCAAAGATCACCAAACATACATGGTAGCAAGCCATGATGAAATGTATTTTTGTTAGCACTTATCACCATTTAATATGGAGGTTGGCAAACATTTCCTGTGAAAGCTCAGACAATATTTTAGACGATGCAGCCACATATGACCTCGGTGGCATATGCGAGGTTCTTTTTGTTTCTTTACAGCCTTTATACAAACAAAATGTGAAACCAATTGTAGCTTGTGGGCCACACAAAACAGGCCACAGGCTGGATTGGGCCAGCTGGCTGTAGTGTGACAAATTCTGAGCCAACATACCATATATTTTACTAATTTGTTTTATATCATCTACTTCTCTAACCCCCCTTCTCCACTGAATGTGAGCTTCTTGAGGGCAGATCTTAGTCTATTTTGTTCACTAAATCCCCAGTGCCTAAAATGTGCCCAGTGCATAGTAAGTACTCAACAAATATTTCTGAATGAATTAAAGTATAGATAGTGAGTCAAGAGAAAAAAAAAAATTGACTTAAAGCCCCTGCTTGAACAATTTCTCTTAGAAAGATCAGCACTAGGCCGGTCCCCATGAGGCAGAGGTCAAAGATGTCCCAAATGTCCAAACTACCATGCCACTCCATCATTTCAGACATTAA
>NW_006921679.1:1068027-1073202 GCF_000298275.1 Orycteropus afer afer
GCCAAGTTGATACCTGACCTTAACTACCACAGCACCCCAAACAGGCACGGATAATGGGATTTACAAAACATCACAGAATGGAGGACAATGGCTAGAAGGACCACATCAAGCAATTCACTGCAGCCCCCAAGGATTTCTGTAGTGGACGCCATTGGTCTCCACTAGGTCCCTTTGGATCCCTTTAACAGTACTGTGTGGCTATCCTACAGCTTCTAATTTTGTGTCACTGAAGGCTCACACCTTCAGCATTCTTCAGAGCACTGGGAGTACTGTTGTTGTTGTTGTTGTTGTTGTTATGTGCCTTCAAGTCAAACCTGACATAGTGACCCCTCCTTGGGTTTCCGAGGCAGTATCACTACAGAAGTAGATTGCCCCAGGAGGTACTAGGAGCTCATATCCACTCAGCTGGCCCACAGGCAATGGCTAATGCAGGAAGATAAAGCACACTCCCTTGCCTTGAGGAGTGACAAAATTTGCAGTGACTTTATGCTTCAGATGTCCATGGAACCCTGTGTGGCCTGAGACTTCTCCTGAAACCATCCCTTGACTTAGCTTCTTCCTCTCCTTTGTTCTGTCTCCCCTATTCGTTCACTGGTTTCTCCTGGGAGCACTTCCTTAATAAAGGAACACATGAATCCTCATCTCAGAATATGATTCTGAGGAGAATGATCTAAGACAACTTCAGATACTGGAATGATTGTATATAGAATATAAACAAACTATATGCTAAATGCTCGAAGAATTTAAAAATGGAACCATGAACAGTGAGCAAAACAATGATGAACAATTTAAAATGAGGAAGAATATACATGTATATGTATATGCTGTTGTTAGGTGCTATCGAGTCAGCTCTGACTTACAGCAACTCTATTACAAGAGAATGAAACACTGCCTGGTTGTGCACCATTCTCACAATCCTTGCTATACTTGAGCCCATTGATGCAGTCACTGTGTCAATCCATCTTTTTGAGCATCTTCTTTTTCGCTGACCCTCCACTTTACCAAGCATGATATCCTTTTCCATAGAGACATAGATATGGAGCTCTGGTGGTATAGTGGTTAAGGCATTTGGCGTTTGGTCACAGCTATTCTGTGGAAGATGAAGCAGTCTGCTTCCATAAAAGATTTACAGCCTTGGAAACCCAATCAGGGTTGCTATAAGTCAGAATCAACTCAAAGGCAATGAGTTTCGTAGATAGATAGATAGAGAAAAGAATCAAAGAAAACTTTGAAATGAAAGATAAGATTATTTAAATAAACCCAGTGGATAGTTTATATAGCAGAATACACAAAGCCAAAAAGAGAACTGGTGAACTAGAAGAAAGATCTGAAGACTGTATCCAGAATGTATTTTTAAAAAATAAATTAAAAAAAAAAAATACAGGAAAACAATTAGCCCAAAAGACTAATGCACCACGTGAACCCCAGCCTCCACAATCAAGACCAGAAGAATTAGACGGGGTGCCCAGCTACCACTGCTGATCACTCTGAAAGGGGATCACAACAGAAGGTGCCAGACAGAGTAGAGTGGGAGAAAAATGTTAAACAAAACTCTAAATCATAAAAAAGATCAGGCTTACTGGCCTAATAGAGACTGGTGGAACCCCCTAGATTATGGTTCTTAGACACCCTTCAAGCCTGGAATTGAACTCATTCCCATGGCTCAACGTTCAGCCAAATGATAGGTCTATAAGGTGAATAACAATACCAGGTAGGTATGCACTGATTAGAGCAATCAACCATAAGAAATCAGAAGGACCACATTTCCTCAGGAATAAAGCTCAAAAAGCAGGAAGGAATAAGAAAAAGGACAAAGGGAAATGGTAAACACAGGAGTAAATGGGAAGAGTGCAGTTATATCATGGGGATTGAGACAAATGTCACAAAACAAAATGTGTATGAACTGTTGATTGGAAAACCAATTTGCTCTGTAAACTTTCACCCAAATCACAAGAATAAAATAATAACAATAAAAGACACAGGGAAATGGAAAATATGAAAGAGAGGCTAAAAGACATGAAGGGTATAGTAAGATGGCACAATATACATCTAATCAGGACCCTACAAGGGAAACAGAACCAGAAACCTCACCCTTAGGTATGTACCCTGTATAAACTCTTGTACTTATTTCATTCTTACAAATGAAATCAGGAGACAAATGCAAGAATATTAATGGTAGCATTGTTTACAATAGTCCCAAACTGAAAACAGCTATAATGCTCATCAAAAGGATAAAAGATAAATAACTTATAGCAAATTCACAGAATGGAATATTATACAGCAGTGAAAATGGAGGTACTACAGCTAGAAGCAATAACATAGATGAATCTCAAAAATATTATTCTTATAAAGTTTAATAACAAGCAAAACTAAACCATATATTGTTTACCCACCCACTGCCATCAACTTGATTCCAACTCATAGTGACCCCCATTGGGTTTCCAAGACTATAAATCTTCACAGAAGTAGATTGTCTCATCTGCCTCCTGTGGGGCAGCTGGTGGGTTAGAACCATCAACCGTCTGATAGAAACCAAATGCCTTACCCACTACACCATCAGAGCTCTTTATATATTGTTTAGGGATACATATATATATATAATAAAAGCTAATTTTTAAAGGAAGGAAATGGTGGACACAAAATATAGGAGATTGGTTACCTCTGGTGAGAAGACAGAGGGATGAAATCCAAAAGGTACACTAAGGGTATTGACAATTTACTAGATCTTAAGTTGAGTGGCAGGTTCATAGGTGTTCATACTATTACTCTTCTTCATAAAATCACACAAAGTAACTATTATTTCATATATAAAACCAAAAACCAAACTCCCTGCCATCAAGCCAATTCTGACTCATAGCAACACCCTCTGGGTTTCCAAAGTGGTAAATCTTTAAGGAAGTAGATCTCCCAGTCTTCCTTTCACAAAGTGGCTGGTGGGTTTGAACCACCAACCTGTTGGTTAGCAGTCAGTTGCCTTAGGCACTGTGCCACCAGAGCTCCTTATTTTGTATATAGCAAACATTGTAAGTTATATTTGCAAAATCTCTATAATGGATACTGACGGTGCTTAGACCTACCCACACTTAACATGTTTTAGAAATCAGAGAGACCATGGCTGGAATCTTACATTTTAATGTTTTTTAGCAGGTTATTGACCAATTATAGGCCCAAGTTTTCTCATAATATAATGGTGATAATGTCTGCCTCCCTAGGTTTATTAAGAGATAAGAAAGTTACATTACTAGACTATAACCTTGACAATGAGCAGGGCTGTATCTGTCTTGGTCACCCATGTACCTCCAGTGAATAAATCTCAAACTAAAATTCAAGTCATTTCGATGTCGGTCTTGCCAACATTAGGCCAAAAGGTCAAAATAAACCTCAGGACGGCTGTTCCTAAGACTTAACACCCACATACTCTTGCTATCGCAGGCCAATGGTGGGTATGTCCTGCAGAGAAAGAACACAGGAAATCCCAACCCTCCAGCCTGTGTGAAACAGCAGAAGTTCACAAATTCATTCAGGCTGGAAAACCTAAGATTCAGGTTCAATACTCTGCTTCCATCACTTTGTTTCACAATCTTATGGGTTTTCTGAATTCCTTCTCTAGTCTAATGTCATAGTTCAGCCACCTTAGGTCTCTGACCTTTCCAACCCCAAGGCACTACAAGAGTCCTCAAGTGAAAGTGTGAAACGGCCAAGACTATAATAAAGCAGACCAACTCAGAGAAACACAGCTAGTTCAATTCCTCCCAGATGGTGTCAGCTGATTTACCTGATGTTTTCCAGGGCATTTGTTATCTGCTCTTGCTCAATGTCATAAAGTTTCACCTTGAAGCCTCCACTGGCAAACAGCATCGCCCAGCTTCGCCCAATGAGGCCACTAAAGGGAAAGAAAAATTAAGCAAAGTTTCAAGTTAATTTTACAATTGAACAGCTTTTTGTTCTCATAGAATAAAAATTTAAAAATCATACAGCATCCTATTCTTAAAATATTTAACAAGTGAATTTACTCTGTAAATCTTCACCCAAATCCTAATAAAAAAAAAAAAATTAATACCTTAAAAAAAAAATATTTAACAGCTTAAAATGACATATTCTGATAACTGTATTTATTTAAAATGTTATCTGTCTTGACATAGGACTTCTTGAATCCTAGGCTCAAGGGACAGCATTAATAGTCTACATGGAGCAAGGATGGTTCAACATCAGAAAAACAATTAATGTAATCCACCACATAGACATAAGAAAAGAATCATATGATCATATCAATCGACACAGAAAAGGCATTTGATAAAATCCAACACCCATCCCTGTTCAGAACTCTCACCAAAATAGGGATAGAAGGGAAATGCCTCAACATAATAAAGAGCATATATGCAAACCCAAGGCCAACATTATTACTAATGGAGAAAGACTCAAAGCATTCCACTCACAAATGGGAACCAGACAAGGATTCCTTCCATCATCACTCCTATTTAACACTGTATTGGAAGCCCTAGCCAGGGCGATAAGGCAAGAAACAGAAATAAAAGGCATCCAAATTGCCAAAGAGGAAGTAAACCTATCTTTATTTGTGGATGACATGATCCTATACATGGAAAACTCAATAGACTCAGCAAAAAAACTACTAGACCTAATAAAGAGGTTCAGTAAAGTGGCAGGATTCAAGGTCAACATATAAAAATCAGTTGGATTCCTCTATACCAACAAAGAAACCTCTGAAAAAGAAATAGGGAAACAATACCATTTATGATAGCTACTAAAAAGATAAAATACCTAGGAATAAATCTTACCAGAGACACAAAAGACCTACACAAACAAAACTATAAAACACTACTATAGGAGACAACAAAGGATCTACCTAAATGGAAGAACCTGACTTGTTCATGGATAGGTAGACTGAATGTTGTGAAAAATGTCAATACTACCTAAAGCCATATACACATTGAATGCAATCCCAATCCAGATACCAACAAAATTTTTTAAGGACATGAAAAAAAAACAGTTACTAAATTCATGTGGAAAGGAAAGAGACCTCAGATAAGCAAAGCACTAGTGAAGAAGAACAAAGTGGGAGGTCTCACACTTCCAGATCTCAAAACCTACTATACAGCCACAGTAGTCAAAACAGCATGGTATTGGTACAATGATAGACAGATAGACCAATGGAAC
>NW_006921679.1:1074267-1080425 GCF_000298275.1 Orycteropus afer afer
TGAGACAAAGTATATGTGAACTGCTGTATGGAAAGTGAATTTGCTCTGTAAATCTTCACCCAAATCACAATTTAAAAAAAAAATTTAAAAAAAAAAAATGATGAGCTATCATCTCACCCCAGCAATAATAGCCAAGTTCAACAGGACAGAAAATAGCAAATGCTGGTGAGATTGCGAAGAGACTGAAACTCTCACATGCTGCTGGTAGGACTGTAAAATGGTACAACCATGGTGGCAAATGGTATGGTGTTTCCTTAAAAAACTGAAAATAGAAATACCCTTTGACCCAGCAATTCCATTACTAGGAATATATCCTGAAGAGGTGAGAGATAGCGCACAAACAGATACATGCACACCTATGTTCATCGCAGCACGATTCACTATCGCAAAGAGATGGAAACAACCTAGATGCCCACCAGGGGATGAACGGATAACCAAACTATGGTACATTTACACAATGGAGTACTATGTCACATTAAAGAACAATGAAGGATATGCTAATCATTTCACAATGTGGATGAGCCTGGAGGACATCATGCTGAATGAGTGAAATAAGTCAGTTGCAGAAGAACAATATTTTATGAGCCCATTACTGTAAAAAGAAAAGGAAGGGTTTGCTTAAGGAAGAGAACTCACTTTGTAGGATACCGGGTGGGGAGGGAAGGTGAGGGAATAATTTCAGGCTAGTTGGGGGCCACACACTGTGGTGGGTTAAGGGGAGGGATACTATGGAAAGAGTCTGTGACCAGCACGATAACATTGGGGAAAGGGAGGATACCAAATTGTGCACATAAGATATAGATGACAGAAGCTAATACCAGTATATCCACAATACTGCATTACCATTAACACCAAACACCAGGCTACAGATAAACAAATAAAAATCTGAGAAGATCAGATGGGGCTCAGTGAACAGGATTATACTCTAGACCAAGCACAGATTCAGCTGAGGCTAATCTTGCACAGATACCAGTAATACAAAATACCCGCAATCCTTACAGAAACAACAGAAGACAAACATAGAGCAGTTCCTCACAGACAGCCAGACACTGTGGGAAAGAGATCCAATGGATCTACCGACTCAGGACCATAGTACTAGGGGACACCAGACTCAATTGGCACAACAAAATACATAGAAGTCTTGTTCCACAACCTACATTGGTGAGCAGTGACTGGGGTCTTAAAAGCTTCCGAGTGGTCATCTAAGATGGTTAATGGTCTCCTATCACCAGAAACAAAGAAGAGTGCAAAAAACCAAGGGCATTTAGAAACAATCAGCCCTAGAACATGATGAATCTCAAGACCTGAAGAACTAGATGGTGCCCGGCTACCAATACCAACCACTCAGGAAGTGATCAAAACTGGAGATCCTGGTTAGAATGGGAGGAAAAACGTGGAACAAAATCCAAAAACACAATAATGACCAGAATTACTGGTCATATGGGGTCTGATGGACCTCCAATACTATGGCCCTGGGATACACTTCAGGCCTAGAATAAAACTCATTCCCAAGGGCTGGCTCTCAACCCAATAGTAAATAAGACATACATGCAAACCACTCAACCCAGGGTGACGTACCCACATACTCTACGGAGATGCATCCCTTGGAGCAATTGACCACAGGGCACCAGAGGAACAACATTCACACAGAAGAAATGCAGGACACACAGGAGTGCATAACTATGAATGGCATGGGGGGGGGAGTTACTGGGAGGGAAGGGAGGAGAGTGGGTTAGGGTTGGGGATGGTAACTTGGGAGTAAAACCAAATGTACACAAAATGTTAAATGTAAAACAAATTCTGCTCTGTAAATTTGCACCTAAAGCCAAAAAAGGGGGGGGGGGTGGATAAAATAATGTTCAAGATGGTTAAAAAAAAAATAGTCTACATGGAGGAATATTTTGGAAAATGATAGCAATAATGGTGGCACAACATGAAAAATGTGATCAGTGTCCCTGAGCTGTAAATGTTATGTTGTTATGTTGGTGAATGTTTTGTATATGTTTTCACCACAACAAAAGTTAAAAAAAAAAAAAAAAGTCTACATGGAGCACCACCAGATGCCACATGTAGTCACATGTGGAAAAAAAAAAATCCTAATAGAGGTGAAGGAGCTCTGATGGCATAGTGCCTAAGGCTAACCAGAAGGCTGGCGGTTCAAACCCACCAGCCACTCCTTGGAAGGAAGACTGGGCAACCCACTTCCATAGAGATACAGCCTCAGAAACCCAAGGAAAGGTCACTATGAGTCAGAACCAACTCGACAGCAGTTGAGTTTTTTGAATAGAGGTAAAGACCCCTATGTGAACCCCATTTCACCACTGTCTGAGCCAACTCACTTGTCTTGAAAAACAGAGATAGTATTTGTCCTTCCCTCCTCAAATAAACAATTACTACAACCACCACTGCCATTTGCACATTTATTAGTTGCTGGCACCATGACCACAAACAAACTGTTTGCCAATTTGTTGTGCCATGGTAGCTTTTATGTTGCTGTAATGCTGACCCGTATTTCAAATATCAGCAAGGTATTTATGATATGACACTTACTTCAAATACCAGCAAGGTCACCCACTGTGGTCAGGTTTCAGCAGACCTTCCAAACTAAGACAGACTAGAAAAAAAGGCTTGGTGATCTATTTCTGAAAATCAGCCAATGAAAACCTTATGGATTACAATAGAATACTGTCTGACTCACTTGCTTTGGACATGTCATCAGGAGGGATCAATCACTGGGGGTGTATATCATGTTTGGTGAAGTAGAGGGCCCACAAAAGCAAGGGAGAGCCTTGCTGAGATGGACTGACACTGTAGCCACAATGACAGATTGCGCTACAATCCATCTGAGCATGCCTACAATTTTGAGGATGAGGCAAGACTAGGCAATGTTTCATTATTCTGTTGTACATAAGGGCACCAGGGATCAAAGTTGACCCAATGGCAACTATCTATCTAGGTACCATTAAATACTTTACATGCACTGCCTTTGGTAATCTTTTCAACAACCCCATGTGGCGATAGTGGTGTTGGTGGTGGTGGTTGCTGTTAGGTGCCGCTGAGTCGATACCAACTCATAGCAACCCTATATACAACACATCGAAACACTGCACAGTCCTGAGTCATCCTCACAATCCTTGCTATGATTGAGCCCATTGTTGTAGCCACTGTGTCAATCTATCTTGTTGAGGGTCTTCCCCTTTTTCTCTGACCCTCCACTTTACCAAGCATGATATCTTTCTCCACAGAATGGTCCCTTCTGACAACATGACCAAAGTAGGTGATATGAAGTCTGGCCATTCTTGCTTCCAAGGAGCATTCTAGCTGCACTTTTTCCAAGGCAGATTTGTCATTCTTCTGGCAGTCCATGGTACTGTCGGTATTCTTTGCCAACACCACAATTCGATTTTTCTTCAGTCTTCCTTATTCATTGTCCCACTTTCACATGCATATGAGGTGACTGGAAATACCATGTTCCGGTTAGTCACACCTTACTCTTCAAGGTGGTATCTTTGCTCCTCAATACTTTAAAGTGGTCTTTTCCAGCAGATTTGCCCAGTGCAATATGATGTCTATTTCTTGACTGCCGCTTCCATGAGTATCGATTGTGGATCCAAGTGAAATTAAATCTTTGACAACTTTAATCTTTTCTCCATTCATCCTGATGTTGCTTATTGGTCCAGTTGTGAAGATTTTTGTTTTCTTCATGTTAAGAAACAAAAGACTACAGTCTTTAATCTTCATCAATAAATGTTTCAAGTTCTCTTCACTTTCAGCAATCAAGACTGTCATCTGCATATCTCAGGTTGTTAATGAGTCTTCCTCCAATCCTGATGTCATGCTCTTCTTCGCATAGCCCAACTCTTTGGATTATCTACTTAGCATACAGATTGAATATGGTGAAACCCTATGAGGTTGGTGTTATTATTCCCATTTTATGCAGGGGAAAACTGAGGCACAGAGGAGCTAAAGCCACACGGTATATAAGTGCTGGAGCTACAATATGAACCCTAACAGTCCGACTCTTGAGTCCTTTTTTGTTGTTGTAATTTATTCTGTGTTGTTGTTTTTGTTGAGCATATACCCAGAACATATACCACCTCAATAATTCCCAACTGTACAATTCAGCAACACTGATTATATTCTTCAGGTTGTGCAAACATTCTCACCTTACTTTTTCAAACTTTTCCTCCCCCATTCACACAAACTCACTGCCTCCCGAATCTATTTAATCTGTCAAGTTGCTGTTGTTAATTTGATCCCATAAAGGTGGTTCTTAAAAGAGCACAGTGCTCAAGGCAGACATTCTTTACTAGCCCTTACTTTTAACTAATACATCGCTTGTCTTTTAGAAAATGCAAACATAAAAAGACACAAAGAACACACGTGGGCTTGTTCAAAGGAGTCTATATGAATGCATGAAGTACATCTACCACTCAGATCTTGATTTCCAATACCATTCTCCAACAAAAGGAACCAGAGATCCTTGGTGAACTGGCTGATTCCAGAACCAGGCAGAAAATGTGCAAGATGAACCTGGAACATCTTGTAGTACTAGAATGGTGAAAGGTGCTCAAAAAAAAAAAAAAAAGGACATTGATGAGGGTGTGCAAAAAGGGATACACGAGCCAAATGAAAGAGCTCCCAGTGGCCAAAGCACAAACAATTTGAGCACAATAAATAAAGTATATTGGATTATAGCCCAAAGTATAATAAGGAATAAGGAAGACCAACAAAGAATTGGCACATTTGAATTATGGTGTTGGTGAAGAGTAGTGAATATACCATGGATTGCCAGAAAAACAAACAAATCTGTTTCGGAAGAAGTACAGCCAGGATATTCCTTAGAAGAAAGAATAGTGAGATTTCATCTCATACACTTTGGACACGCTATCCATAGGAACCAGTCCCTGGAGAATGACATCATGCTTGGTAAACTAGAGGGTCAGCAAAAAAGAGGAAGACCCTCAATGCGATGGATTGACACAGTAGCTGCAACAAAGAGCTCAAACAGAGCAATGACTGAGAGGATGGCACAGGACTAGAGGCAGTTTTTTGTTCTGTTGAATACAGGGTTGCTAGAAGTCAGAACCAACTCGACAGCATCTAACAACAACAACCATACTAGAGTAAGATGTTCACAATAACTGTAAAGTAGCGAGGGAATATATGGGAACTCAATATCATCTTCACCAATTTTTCTCTATATCTAAAATTGTTCCTAAAAAGTAAAATTTATTTTTTTTAAAAGTTAATGTATATGACAGCAATTCCATTTCTTTACCCAAGAGAAATGAAAACATGTACACATTAAAATTCACACAAGAATGTTTATTAATCACATTATTAAAAATAACCAAAAAGTGGAAAACAACCCAGATGCTCATAAATGGACAAATAAAACGTAGTATATCCATACCATACCAAACAAAACAAAACAAAATCCAAACTCACTGCCATCGAGTTGAGTCCAACTCCTAACAATCCTATAAGGCAGAGAAGAGCTGCTTCATAGGGTTTCCAAAGCAGACTGACACATTTTTCTCCCATGCAACAGCTGGTAGGATCGAACTGCCCACTTTTTGGTTTACAGCCAAATGCTTGAACCACTGCACCACTAGGACTCCTTAGAGTGAGATATCTATTGTTAGGTATCATCAAGTCAGCTCCAACTCACAGCAACCCCATGTACAAGGGAACGAAACACTGCACACTCGTGTGCCATCCTCACAATCCTTGCTGTACCTGAGCCCATCATTGCAGCTACTGTGTCAATCCATCTTGTTGAGGATCTTTTTTGCTGACCTTCCACCTTACCAAGCATGATATCCTTCTCCAGGGAATGGTCCCCTCTGACAATGTAACCAAAGTAAGTGAGACGAAGTCTAGCCATTCTCACTTCCAAGGACCATTCTGGCTGCCCTTCTTCCAGAACAGATTTGTTAATTCTTCTCGCAGTCCCTAGTACTTTCTTCGCCAACACAACAACTCAAAAGCATCAACTCTTACACACGCCCTGGAGAGAACAATCATGGGAGAAGGAAGGGCTGCTTATGCACAGGGAGATAGCTCAGGATGCAGAAGAGTATGAAGGGATGGACACTGGGAGGAGGTAACTATGGGGAGGAAGTGGGAGGGGAGCTGCTGCATTGTAAATTTTG